>NC_141021.1:46337500-46947500 GCF_052040795.2 Danio rerio | reverse complement strand
TGTAGACTTCACAAAAGTAAATAATTGGACCCTGGGTTAAGATCTACTGAGGTAGATATGATAATTATTGTTACTATAACAAAACCTTAAATTATATATTTGATATAAATTATGTAAATTCCCTCAGGTGCTAACTTTTGTACTACTTTATTTTACAATACATGTACTTGCAATGTTCTTACCTAACAAAGTACTGTATTATATAAATTGGGGTTCAAGGGTAGTTTAGGAATAGTTATCCGTTTTTGTAAATTCTGTAATAATAAATACATATAATGTATATGCAAAATAAAGGGCTTGTATAATAACATTCCATATCGCGTTTCATATTTTGCAATTTGCACACATGTTGACCACGATATTTTATTATATATTTGATCAGACATGTATGTGCATGGGTGTATGGTGATATTAAATCGACCAATACATGATCATACTACAGTATAGCAATAGCTATTTGGACGTGATATATCGGTGTTCTGTAGGCTGAATACTATCCTGCTATTGCAATAGCATAATCACAGAGTCTTGTAAAATTACACCGATATGCTGTTTTATTTTATATTATTATGGAGAAATCAACAGAAAAGCTGGTCTCACTGGGCAGTTCTCTCAGCAGGTAGAAGGGCTCGTTCATCGCAGCCGGTTTTCTGACCGGAGCCCCTTCTTCCATCATCTGATGCGGGAAACACATCGGGCCCATGTTTTGGGGGACCTGAGGTTTCCCAGAGCCAAAGCCCAGCGCGGACGGTCCTGCGGGGCCCTGTGAATCAGGCTGGCCATACAACGAGGAGAAGATTTCTGTCATGATGACAAAAACTACGCTGCGAGCCTGCGACGGTTTAATTGTATGGACGTTTGTATTCGGTTGACAATTACTTAACGTTCGTAACGTTCTGTCTGTTGACAATTGCTTCCGGTTATTCGTTTACCTTCGGGAAAGTTACCGTAATTGATGCAGTACATGCTCACACTGTGTAGATTTCCAACATTTTACATAACAGACTTGTATATGGTGTTGTCACAATGCAGGTTATTATTTAAAACTGCTATTTAATTGCATAAATAAGCATACACGACAAAACAAACAAATAATGTTTGCGTATGTGACGCATGTTAAAATCATCGCATTGTGTGTGTTCATTACGGTAAACAACACACTTTCTCTTGTCCTTCCCTTTATGTGACATCACGAAACCAATAAGAGACGCCATTTGGGTGAAGTGACCAATCAACGGCCGCGCTTTAAAGAGGCGGGGCGATTTTTTCTTCGTCCGCTGTGACCTCTGTCCCTTTAAATCGTTTAATTCATTCGCCGACGAAAATTATCACGCACTGGAAGCGGCGTTGATGCGGACTCTGCCGTTTTGGACCACAACAGCACTTGTTTTCTAATAAAAGTAAAACCAACATGGCATTGTTAACACCTCTGTTCGCGTTTCTGTATCATTTGCCGCAGGTTTACAAATGGCTACTAAAACCGTACTACATCGCGTCGTTATTTATGTCTATCGCGTTCGTGATGATCCGCAAAATGCCCGGAGTCTGTGAACATCTTTCGACGCAGCGCGAGGATGGCAACTCGTGTGATTTTGATTGGGTATGTATAAAGCAGACACATCTGGGGTTTCAACATGATAACAGTTGCAGATAACCTGCTCTGTAACATGGGAACTGGGCTCTGTGGGCAGTGGCCACATATGATGGGTGACAGAATTTGGGGGTCGCTATTTAGCTTACCATACATATAAATAATGCTAGATCTATCTATCTCTACATATATATATATATATATATATATATATATATATATATATATATATATATATATATATATATATATATATATATATATATTAGGGCTGCATGATATCGTTTGAGCATCGATATATCGCTATGTGTGTGTCTGCAATAGTCACATCGCACTCTCAGGATGTGGAATGTTGAGTTATGAATATAGATGACCATAATCTACTGGCCAAAACACATCAGATTTATGGAGACACTGCAGAATTTAACCATTATAGAGTGAAAGTTTAAAATTTCCATGTGTTTTCAAGCACATTATAAACATTTTAAGAGTTTAAAGCGTTTGAAGAGAACATAAAGAGCAAAAAAACTAAAAAAAAAAAACTAAAAAGCATTTTATGGAATTAATTATTTGTTGAAGAAGTTGCAATGCTCATTTACATTTGATTACTAAATTTTTGTCCCAGGATACACTCCCCAGAAAACCATAAATTACAGTTTATTTTAGCTTTAACATTTGCTCCATTGTGTTTATTTATGACTGTGGTTTGTTTATTATATGTATATAATAAATTACATATAATGTATTTATATTTCACTCCCATACAAATCTTCCCAATCATTCTAAAGAAATGACTTTCCAAACACGGCTATTTAAGTCATGTAGTGAAACTGTATTTATATCACAATATCCAAGTTTTCCAGTATTGTGCACCCATTATATATATAAAATTATAAAACAATGAATATAACAGTATGATTGTGTAAGATCAAAATAAATAATAATGATTAAAACAAATAAATACAGATGAGATCCAAAACGAATAATGACATTTTATGTAAACAAGTAAACAGTTTGACGAGTAGATAAAATAATGTCATTTGACAAGTTAAAATTGAAATGATATTTTAGACCCATTTATAATTTTTACAGTATGAATTCTTTATACAAAGTCCATAAATGCATGACTTTCTACAGTTGGTTTCCCTCAAATGTGGATGATTATATTTGTGGGTCTATGGCGACTGACCTTTAAATATAAAAACCACTGTTTTAGGACAGATATTTTATCATAGGACTCATATGTTAACTTTTACTGTATATTAACTTTACTGTAACATGTATGTTTAACATTTAATGTAAATTAATGCCTCTGCTGTGCTCCTGTGTTGTTTCAGAGAGAGGTGGAGATACTGATGTTCCTGAGTGCAATAGTCATGATGAAGAACCGAAGAGCAAGTAAGAGTTTAAACAATCTTAATCCATCATTTTCCCATCTGTGTGCAGTTTTTTTTATCTAATAACATTATATTTACTGACATTCAGAAAAAAAAAACCTTTTGAATTTCATCAGTAGGCAGAGGTTGAATGATAAAGTGATAATTACCATAAAATTAAGTGTCATCATTTTACTTGGTTTTTCATTTGTTCTAAACCTGAGTTTCTTTCTTCTATTGAACACAAAGGAAGATTAATCTTTGTTTTGTTCCTACTATGTGCTGCTTTTCCATCATCATTCAGAATGTCTTTGTGTTCAATAAAAGAAAGAAGTTCATAAAACTTTAGAATCACTTGAGTGTGAGTAAATGTTGGGCAAATTTTTTGGGTGAACTATCCCTTTAAGCTTTGTTTATACATGAAACAATTCTCTATGGCAGTTGTGCTTGTGTTTGTTGTTAAACCAATTTTCTTTGTCATGCAGTGTTTCTGTTACTGTCTATTTTCCATATTCATCTCACCCCATTTGACTTATGCATCACAAGTGAATTTTAATAATGTGTTGTTTTGTTTGAATCTTTGCTCCACAGTTACCATTGAGCAGCATGTGGGCAACATCATCCTCTTCTGTAAAGTGGCCAACGTGATCCTGTTCTTCAGACTGGACATACGTTTGGGGCTTTTGTACTTGACCTTGTGTATTGGTCAGTATTTGTTTTTTTTCTGCAAGATTGCAAATTGTGAATTGAGTAGAAAGTTTTTTTATTTTTATTTTAAACCAGAGATGCCCAAAGTAGGACCCACGGGCCAAAGTTGGCCTACGGTAACCTTTGAATTCACTATCCCATCTAAAAAGAGAGTGAGAACATTGGGGAGGTGGTTAGGGCGAATGCCTTTGACAGAAATTGTCATTTTCAATTGAACATAATCTTTTGCTTTTAGTTTTATAGATAAGCTGAAATTAAATGGTTAATTTAAATGTATGAATGATTCAGACTTTTAAAATGTAAATACTGTCTCCTGACGTACATCTAACATCTCCGAGCAAATCAAGGTAAAGGCAGGAGCAGCTCGATTAGTGTATTCAGCATTGAACTCCATTGTGTTATGAATTGGATTGTTAATGTTTTTACTCTAATAAGTTCATTATGAAATGTTAAAAATGATACTGCATTAGTTAATATGATGTAAAGCAATGTTTTCTAGTTTGTTTTTTTTAGATATTACTGAATAAATCAGGAAATTCCCCTTGGCCAATTTACGGGTTGGTAAATATTTGGCCCACAGCTGTCAATCAAGTCTGGGTTTTGGCCCTTTATAGGAAAAAAGTTTGGGCACCCCTGCTTTAAACTAACAATAGACCAAACCAAATATTAGGTACAGTTAAAGGCAGAATTATTAGAAATTAATTCGATTTCAGATTTTTCCTAAGTGATATTTAACAGAGTAAGGACGTTTCCACAATGCTTTCTATTATCTTTTTTCTTTTCTTTTTTTCTTCTTATTATTATCATTTAGTTTAGTTTATTGTTATCATCAAATAGCATTGTCTATTGTATTATCAAAATACTTTTTTGATGCAAAAGTAATTTAAACAGGCAGTTATGACTTATGTCACAGGATTAAGAAACCTGAATATTATCCTAAAGAAAATCTGCTCTAAAAGTAAAACTAAATGAATTGCTAAATACTTTTGACACATTAAAGTGTAAAGCCTGCAGCCTTCAACAAATGTGGAAACGTATTGCATATAATGTTTTACAAAGTGTTTATTACAAAGTTCATGTAACTTTGTGTCATGTAACATGGATAATTTAACATTGATCAAATGGTGTTACTACAATACTGTGCCATCAGCCAGCCATTGCATTTCTACTTTGTTCTTCTAGAGAAAGTTTTATTTGTTTAAGTTGGGCTTTTTACATTTTTTTAATGACAATATTATTAGCCCCTTAAGAAAATAATTATTTTGATTGGCTACCGAGAAAACCCTCTGTTGTCGGATTCCAGGGAGTCGCTTAATTAACTTAACTTTACCAGTTAAATCTTGTTAAACCTTTAAATCAAATTTTAAGTGGAACAAAAATTAGCATTGTTTTTGCAAAATAACTACAAAAGTATTATTTACTGTCATCATGGCAAAGACAAAATAGTGATAAGTGATTTAAAACTGTGTTGAAAAAAATCTTCACTCTATTAAACAGCACCTGGGAGATATATAAAAAATTTGTATTCAACTGTACATTTTAGTACGGATGACAATTTTTATGCATTTTAATATTTTCATGTCCCATTGCAGTTTTTCTGATGACGTGCAAACCTCCTCTGTACATGGGCCCTGAATACATCAAGTATTTCAGTGATAAAACCATTGACGTGAGTATTATTTCTGATCTGTGAATTTGCTTTAGAGACGAGGCAGAACTTGCAGGGCTCCCACAGTCATGGAATTTTAAAAGGCCTATTCCAGACATTTAAAGTCAGGGAATTTTATATTTGTTTTTGTCCAAGTCATAAAATATCAGGAAATTTTTATTTTCCATTAAAAATTCAGCTTCGTTAAATTCTTTCCATTTATTAAAATGTGTTTTTTTTTTCTGTACCATGTTTTATATTACATTGTTACAGCAATTGGCAGTCAAATGTAGCAGAGTATACCTGTTAAAATACTTTCTGTGATTGTTTTTTGTCTGACTCTGTGTTCAACCAGTCCTTGCTATTATTTGCGGAAAAAAACAATTTCGATTTTTGCAGCCAAAATTTTTTTTGGTCATTTTTTAAATTTTATTTGTAGATTATTTTTTTTTATTTTGTGACAATATTTACTGCAATTCTTGTGGCATTTTGTTGTGAAAATATGCACAAAAGTACACATCTTAGTTGTTCATTTGATTTATTTATTTTTAACCTCAAGAATTTCTGTTATATATGACAACTTGAGGTATCACACACCAGGTAAGCACTTTCTATATGCATGTTTTTCTATATAATGTTTAATATAAACATGTTCAAATGTGTGGTTCTTCTAAATGAGTGTGGAAACTGCTAGCTGAACCAGTGTCTGTGCATTTTTACTGAAATTTGTAAACAACACTTTCCAAAGACTACAACATTAACATAGTTTTATTCTCATCATAGTCACAGTGCTGCTCATTAAAGGTTATTACAAATATCTTAAATGTGTTCTTCTCTTGCCTTAAATCTATATTTGTGTGTGTGACCAGGGAATTACTTATGCATTTTATAAAACAAGTAAATTTAGCCCTGTGCACAGCATTATTTTAGACGTTTCACCACAGATTATACATTTATAAAAGTTTTTTTTTTTTTTTAACTTTTTTTTGATAGGTGTTAAAAATGACAGCGTGGAACGTTAACTGAATCAGGACTAAATTTATAATTTTGTTAAGATTAAGCATTATTAGTTCAACAATTATAAATTTGTTTAACATCTCATTTCAGATTAGTTATTTTAATGTAAACATAATCATTTATTAATTGGATTTCCTTTTAATTTTCATTTTAAGAATATTTTAATCTTAATACCAGGTAAAATGGGGTCCTTGTTACCTTTTAAAAAGACAAAATGTAGCGTAATACTTGGCTTATTACTTTTCTTTGTGGCTTAGTCCTCTTTATTAATCAGGGGTTGCCACAGCGAAATGAACCGCCAACTTATCCAGCATGTTTTACGCAGTGGATGCCCTTCCAGCCACAACCCAACACTCTTACATTCACATACATACACTACGGCCAATTTAGCTCATTCAATTCACCTATAGTGCTTGTCTTTGGACTGTGGGGGAAACCGGAGCACCCGGAGAAAACCCACGTGAACATGGGAAGAACATGCAAACTCCACACAGAAATGCCAAATGACCCAGCTGGGGCTCGAAGCAGTGACCTTCTTGCTGTGAGGCGATTGTGGTATCCACTGCACTACTGTGACACCACTTAAAAGAATTCGAAGGTCATAAAGGTTTATTAACATTGGGTGCTTAGAAACAATAATCCAAAGTAAGTTTTTAACCCAGGGTTGGCGGCACACTCAAATTTCAGTTAAACTTTACCTTTAGCAGCCTGAGGGGAATATTGTTTGAAAAATGTTGGTTTACGCTAGTGAATTTAGGATGTGGCTTTCCTTTTGTCTGCAGGAGGAGTTGGAGAAGGACCACAGAGTGACCTGGATTGTGGAGTTTTTTGCTAACTGGTCACCAGAGTGTCAGTCTTTCGCCTCTGTCTATGCTGATCTGTCCTTGAAGTAAGACACTTGCCCTTGAAATATGGACTGTCATTTATAAGTTTGCGTTTACAAACATACTTTTACATTTTTTTAATTTCATTAAAAGAATATTGGCACCGTTTACCAAAAAATACAAAATCTGTCATTATTTACTCGCTAATCACTTGTCACAAACCTGTTTGGCTTTCTCTCTTCTGTTGAGCACAAAAGAAGTTATTTAGAAAAATGTTATAAACCGATAACTATTTACTTCCATACTATTTGTTTTTCCTAATATGGATGTCAGTGGTTAGCAGTTTCAAACATTCTTCAAAATATCTTCTTTTGTGTTCTTTCTAACAAAAGAAAGGTACTCGTAAAGGGTTCACCTGAGGGTGAGTAAATGGTCAGTAATTTAAAAAAAAAGTCTTGGTAAACAGAACCTTCATTTTTAGTACTTGCGTTTTATTACTAAGCCCAATCTTCTCATCAATTTCTAACAATTTAAATACTGTGAATGGAGATGACTAACCTCTCTTACTCTGTGCAGGTATAACTGTGCTGGTCTCAAATTTGGCAAAGTGGACATCGGTCGTTATGGTGAAGTATCTAAGAAGTAAGTTGCTTTGTCTCCCATTGAACACATGCAGATTAATACCCAGTAGAAAAAGGATTAACAGCATTTGTATGTGTTTGTTGTCCTCAGGTACAGGGTCAGCACCTCTCCTCTGTCAAAGCAACTGCCCTCTCTGGTGCTATTTCAAGGGGGAAAGGAGGTCATGAGGCGCCCTCAGGTGGACAAGAAGGGACGAGCAGTGTCTTGGACCTTCACAGAGGTATGGCGCAGGACCATGTTTATCTGGATACTTTTGAAAGTGCATAGCCTACCGTTTTTCCCAGGATTCTCCCACATTTTTTCTATTCTATCGTGATATCATTCAATTGAAATATTTTCCTGTATTTCTCCTGTATTTCTAATCTCTCTATGATGGATGACAGTAGCATCTACACCAGTGTTTCTCAACCACGTTCCTGGACGACCTCCAGCTCTGCACATTTCCCATGTCTTTTTAATTAAACTCACCTGATTAAGATCATCGGCTCATTCGCAGAGTCTGAAAGACATGGCATGCAGTGTTGGTGGTCCTCCGGGAACGTGGTTGAGAAACGCTGATCTACACAGTACCACTGAACCAACAGGGGGTTCTCTTGCTTACATTTTGGTATGCAAGAGCTGTTCAAGAGAATTATACTTTCTTTCTTTTTTTCTTCTTTTTTTTAGGCATCGTCCGAAACTGCCTACTACTCAGTAGCTAATTTTATTTGAATTTAAACGTACTCTCGGCTGTTAGAAAACTACATTCTATACAGTATCAATGTGAGTAGTATGAATGGATTTCAGACGTACTACATCGTCCATTTTGTCATGGTCCCATGACCTACCCAGGTCAGTTGTGCTGCTTCACTCCCATTCATAAATTGTCTCTTGGGGCATCATGGGATAGCACAGCTTGCCTGGGATGCGCACTTCAGAATCTTGCCGGAAGTAGTAGGTCATCCGGTTACTACTCATATATTATTTTTCAAATTCTATGAATTTGGATATACTACTCTGCTCGCTTACTGATTTTAGAGTACTATATAATATGGAAGTATGCGGTTTTGGAAGTAGCTTTACACACTTTGTACTGATGATAAAAATGACTGCATTCCCGTCCTTTTTATTAAAGCCATGCAATGTCGCTCTTCTTATGCACCCTTTAAATAATGGAGAGTATCCTTTATTTTATCATTCCAATAGTTGCATTTTTAAAGTATTAAGCGTCTTGTTCACACTTAAACATTGGTCTGAAAATTATATTACTGTGAGATTGCCTAAACGCACAATAAGTAAGGAATAATGTACATCTAGTCGGTTTATTTTCAGAATAAAGCCTGACTCGCTTATCATTAGACTGAAGGGATTTATATTGAGCAAACTGTCTAGATATACATTACAGTTTATTACACTGATACTTGTTACAAAACTTAATATTTAGACACAAAACATTGACCTGAGCTGTAATTTACAAGCCCTTTAATTAAACGGGAAAGCTGAAAGAAGCAAAACAGGCGGAATGCAGCATAAACATATATATTATTCAGTTACAAGATGGCGTCAAACAGTCAATGTAAACGAATGTATGTTTTCAGTCACAAGATGGCGCCAAACAGTCAAGAACAGCGTTTTGAAAGAAAAGCCTGTTAATATGGATAAGAATGTGTTCACTAATGGTCAAGATGACACCAACTATCTGTACTGCTGTGTTCAGGTGCAACAATAGTACAAATCTCAAAAACACTTGCCAGAAACATTTAAAATAAGAATCATTTGATGGCTTTTTTATAGACCGCAGTGCAGCTCCAAAACACTAATTATTCGCCATTTTGTCTTTATCAATTACCGCAATTCTTCAACCACTAAGCTTTACTCAGAAATACAGAATGTTTTCTCAGAAATACATTTTTAATTCTTTAAAATTTATTAAAATATTGTCACTTATTCTTTTAATGATTGTGAATAATTGTGAATAAATCTGGTAACTCTGAATGACGATTGGACATTTCAGCTATCTTTAGTTATTTTATTTTCACACAAGTTACCTGAAACATTAAAGTGACGTTTGACTTGGCTATATTTTGCTTTCTATGGTTAGAAATTTATTTTTGTAAACTAAATTTGTCACAGGCACCAAAATTTGATCCCATCTTTGACCCGCATAATGGTGTAAACTTAGAAATCTATGGTTACAAAACTGCATCATGACTAAATGTGTGTCATAGTTCTCAAAGACCTTTATTTTTAAAGTCCACACTACAACACAAAAACCCACGTTTCCAAATTTATCCATTCGGGTGCATCTTAAATTCAGTTTTTGAAGTATAAAAATCTCTTTGTGTGTGTGTGTGTGTGTGGTTGGAAGGCCAAACTATGAGGAAAAAATATGCAAATGTATCTGGATTTATATAAAAAGATATAAGTAATAATAAAAAAAAACTTCATCCATAAAACGGCTCACATGTGTCCTAACTACAGAAATGCAAGTTTAATTATATGAGTAAATATTACATTTCATTAACATTACGAAAGTACATGCTGAGTGACTGATGTTGGTTTGCAAGTAGTTCTGACATTCATGATTAATCTGTTTGCTAGTTGTTTTACTTTCTAACATCTGCTGCTTTCAGTATGCCAATAACGGTCAAGTAAATAATATTCAAGCTCACATTGGCAGCATTTAACACTGAAAAAAGCACATCATCAGCACCTGAGATGATCATTGTCATAGAAGTTATTGCTGTTGTTCAGCCGCGACGTCAGAGAGATAGAAACCATTTATAAAATAAAAAACATTTATGCAACGTCTTTATAGATGTTTATAAAAAAAAACTAAGTTGGTAAAACTATTGGTTAAAACGTATTCGTTAACTGATATGTTAACACTGCTGTCACTGAAAAACAAAAATAAAATTATAATTAGCCAAAAAAAATTGTAAACTAGCCATAGCTAACTACATAAGATCCCTAATTTGTCTGAATTCATATAAACTGCATTTGTATGGTTTTGTGTTGTGTTTGTTCAAAAAAATATTACTAAGAGGTTTGCAAACTAAAAACTAAAATTACTAAAACAGAGACCAAATCGATAAAAATAAAATCAATGTATTCACAAAACTAAAACGAACAAAACCGTTAATAAGGAAAAAAAAAAGAACTGAAATTTACAGCACATTTTAAAATAGTATCGAAATAAGAACTAATTCTAAAATGCAATAACCTTGGTTTCAACTCCAGCATCGCATGTAGATAGACATTGTGGCTGCGTCTGAAATCACTTATTGCCTTTCTATATAGTATGTGATAAATCAATAAATATAACAGTATGTAAGCCGAGGACTAGTATGTCAAAACTCATAATATTCGAAAAAACGATATACCTTAATGATAAATGGAAAACAATTTGAAAGCGATATGCGCATCCAATGGATGCTACGCTTCCCATAATGCCACACGAGAGAATTCACGATTGTAAGTGAAGCGATGAAACTGACATGTGATAATGACAAATGGCAGATCTAGTACATCCGAATTCCATTCATACTATATAGAGCATCTCTAATGGTCGTGTAGTAAATTTAAATGTAGTACCCTTTCGGGTAGTAGGCGATTTCGGACACAACCTTCTTCTTATATTTTCTGTGTACTGTTTACAGACAAATGGTGTGACCCTTTTATTGTTATTGCTTATTTCTAGGAAAACATCATCCGAGAGTTTAACCTTAACGAGTTGTATCAGAAGTCGAAGAAACTCGGAAAGACCAAAGAGAAGTTGGAGAGGCCCAGCGAGCTCGTGTTTTCCACCGTCCCGGAAGAAGAAGAACCAGAGGCTGAAACCATCAGTGCAATGGACACAGAGAGCAAGAAGGACAAATAAAAAAACTGCATGCGGCTGAAGAACACTGTTGATCACCGCTGGCCTGGAGCAGATCATGCTGAAGCTCAGCATGCGGAGAGAACGCTTGTGTGTAGTTACCAACAGAATGATTGTTCTTTTCTTTTGTATAACCTATTAATTCAACTGCAAAATCAGTCCAGTAATTTAAAAATTCCTAATATTATTATTGATAATCATCAATGAGCTAGATACAGTACGCACAGGCATTCAAATCTATCATTTCATACAGCGATACTTGATTTCTGTCAGCTGTTATTTTTAATCGATAATTAGACATCTACCTCTACAATGGCTTGTAAATGTGATCCCAGCAAGCATTACTTTGTACATCTAATCAACATCTTGGCTAAAACAAGTCTACATTTGGTCTGTCAGTGAAAATCTAACAGACATCTAACAACAGTGCAAAAATAGACTAGTCAACAGATTGACAGGAATGAACGACTACATGTGAAATCTGTCTATTTGACGATGAGTCTGTTATTGGTTTATTGTTAAACGTCTATTCGATTTTTACAGACAGACCAAATTTAGCCTGGTTTTAGCTAAGACGTCAGTGTTTGGATGTCTATTAGACGTCTTTTAAATACAATAACTGACACATGAATGTCTATTAGATGTCTGTTAGATGTCTTTTAAACAAAAACTGATACATGGATGTCTGTTAGATGTCTTAAACACAAAAACCAATGTATGGATATCTATTTGACGTCTTTTAAACAAATCCATGCATGCATGTATGTCTGTCAGACATCTTTTAAACAAAAACTGATGCATGGATTTGTATTAGACATCTTTTAAACACAAAAACCAATGCAAGTATGTATATTAGATGTCTGTTAGACATCTTTTAAACAAAAACTAATGTGTGGATGTCTATTAGACGTCTTTTCAACATAAAAACTGATGAATGGATGTTTAATAGATGTTTATCAGATGTCTTTTAAACATAAAAACTGATGAATCGATGTCTAATAGATGTTTATCAGATGTCTTTTAAACCCAAAAACCAATGCACGAATGTCTACTAGATGTCTATTTGACGTCTTTTACACACAAAAACCAGTGCATGGATGTCTATTAGATGTCTTTTAAATATGAAAACTGATGCATGTATGTATATTAGATGTCTTTTAGACGTCTTTTAAACAAAAACTGATGCATGGATGTCTTTTAAACATAACCAATGCATGGATGTTTATTAGATGTCTATTAGACTTCTTTTACACAAAAAAGGATGCATATTAGACGCCTTTCACACACACACACACACACACACACACACACACACACACACACAAACACAAAAATGATGCATGGATGTCTTTTAGATGTCTAATAAACAAAAACAGATGCATGGATTTCTATTAGACTTCTTTTAAACAAAAACAAATGCATGGACGTCTATTAGATGTCTTTTAAATAAACAAAAACAAAGTGCTTGCTGGGAGCATCACTGTTGGGGAACAAATTTTATATCAGTTTCTTTCTACTGTATTGTTGCTCTACTCATTCCTTTTTCACTCCTTGTGTTGTTGTTTTCATTTTGTTTTTGCTCTTCATGGTGTGCTTTTATGATGGTACTGAGTGTTCGACTCAATTCAGTGCTCTGAAAAGGGAGGCTCTTGCCAATATTCATGTCATGAGAATCTGTTCAAGCAAGATGTTATGAAACATGGTAACACTTTACAATATGGTGGTGTTGGTTAATGCATTTACCAACATGAACAAACAATCAACAGTACAGTATATTTATCTTTGTTAACGGTAATAAAAATACAGTTTATTGTTAGTTTATGTTAACTTCCAGTGCATTAACAATGCTAGCAAGAATTAGTTTGGATTTTAATGCATTAGTAAATGCAGAGCTATGATTAATAAATGCTGTACATGCTTTTTCATTAATAGTTAATGTTGGTAAAAGTTAACATCAACGCAGCCCTATTGTAAAGTGTGACTAAGCTTTTATTACATGATTTTGTGGTAAACTTCAGTCACCAAGACCAGACCCAACTCTGCAGTCAATGTCTTAAATATCTGTTTTATGTATTAAGTTTATCATTTGAATTTTTTATTAGTGATGAATGATTAAAGCTTTTAGTATGTTAATATTTTAAACTGAAAGGCACAGAAGAAAGCTGCAGGCAGTCTTCATGTATTACAAACTACTTCACGTCTGCAAAAAAATTAGCAATATTATTTTAACGCCCTAGTGAGTAAATGATTATTGATTTTTTTTTTCACTAATTAATGTATGGAAGATGACCAAGTGCTATAAGTGGTTGTGGATGGAGGTTTTTTTATTTGCCATTCCAATAAAACTGCTTGTCTTGTTGACCATGCATGTAGACTGGGATTTTTATAAAGTCGCTTTAAATTCATACAGAATAGAAAGAACTAGAGTTTTAACGGAGAAAAACGGCCTACAGGTACTTGACTGGCCTTCCAGCTGCAACTTTCTGGGAATCCATATAAACTCATTCACTATGGACAATATAGCTTACCCAATTTAACCGTCTTTGGACTTGTGGGGAAAACCGGAGCACCTGGAGAAAACCCACGCAAACGCTGGGAGAACATGCAAACTCCACACAGAAACGCCAACTGACCCGAGGCTCGAACCAGCGACCTTCTTGCTGTGAGGCGACAGCACTATTACTGCGATACCGCGTCACCGGTTAATTAATTCACTGTTGTCGTTATTTACATATCAAAACAAATCCCGTCAGGCTATTTTAAGCTAATACTTTTCTACCAAAGGATCACGGTGCACCTTTAAATAATGCATTTCACATTTTTATGTTACCACTATCCTTCAAATCACATCATTGTTAGGGCTGAGATGAATTAATAAAGAATTTATGTGTTTAAAAGACGTTTATAGGCCTACAGTGCTGCTAGTTAAGTCCCAAAATATTTTGTTGCTGATCGTTCATGGCGTCTTCGCTGATAGATGATTCCCGCATTGTGGAGAACAGACTGAATCCAGTCATAACATTGAATTATAAAATGCTAAATTAAATAAAACTTGGCAAACATTGGATCAAGAGCTAAATAAATTCTGTCTGTGAATAAATGACTTGTTTACTTTACCTGTACACTTTTCTGCGTCGTCTAAGAAAAAACGTTAGTTTGTCATATCCGCTGCACCGAGGGTCACTCGACCAGCTATTAAGAAAACTTTCATTATCATAGAAACGTTAGGTTTAATTTGAAGACATTGTGACTGAAATAAATGCCTTTTACTTACTATTTCTGAAGCCTTTGTGTATTCATAAGGGTTAACGCATTATAAGAATTTTTACTTATACTGTTTTTTTTCATGTATTGTTACAATTATTCGTGATACAACACATTTTAACACCGTTCATAAGGCATTTTGAATGTTATAACACACTCAGAATATCATTGTATTGCATTACAAATACAGGCAATAACATAAATTGTTACCAAATATACCTCTCAAATAATACAATTTTTAAAGTAACAAATACATGTTTCTCCGATGTTTCAACACTTTCCAGTGTGCAAACAGTAGTGTTAAAAATGAACCTTACCTGCAGTACTTTCTACATAAACTGTGAAATCCCATTTAACCATTTTGTGACTAATTAAAGTAAATTAGTCACAAAATGTACAACATGGAGACCGTGAATACACACATACATACATATATATATATATATACATATATATATATATATATATATATATATATATATATATATATATATATATATATATATATATATATAAATAAAAGGCTTTGAGGCATCTGGGATGGACCATCACAATGAGAACATGTACTGTGGTCAGATGAATCTGTATTTCAGGTGTTTTTTGGGAGATGGGCGCCGTGTGCTCCGGACCAAAAGAAAGATCATTCAAACTGACCAGCAACAAGTTCAAAAGCCATGTTGTCATGTTACATGGTTATGTCAGTGCCCTTAACAATGGTAACTTGCACTTCTACGATGGCATTTTTTAATGCTGAAAAGGACAGAGAGATTTTGAGCACAATATGCTGCCCTTTTATCCAGAGACGCCCATGAATATTTCAACAAGACAATGCAAAACCACATTCAGAACAAACTACAAAGTCCTGGCAACAGAGAAAGAAGATACAGGTAGTTGACTGGCCTGCCTGCAGTCCTGACCTGTCTCCAATAGAGAATCTGTGGTGCATTTTAAAGTGGGAATTTTTAAATTACACCTGAAACACTTGATCACTTGGTGTCTTCAGTCCCTAAACATCTTTTTAATTGTTGTGAACAATTAAACATTACAAAGTGCTAAATGCTTTACTGTTCCACCTTTTTTGAAACGTGTTGCAATGTTTGTTGTATTGTCTGCAATGAAATACAAGTCAAAGTAAATTTAGAAATCACAATTTGTGTTTTCCATACTGTCCAAACCTTTTCTGATTTGAGGTTATATATATGAAACAACTAAATGAATAGAGAAAATAAAGTAAAACAGAAAGAAAATAGTGATGACAAAGGCCAAACAAAAGTCAGAAAGACAAGTCATTTATAAAGAGTTTATTACCAATGCTCAAACACACACACACACACACACACACGCGCATACACATATTCACAACCATGTTCACTCACACTGAACTATACAGTACACTTTCTTCTCTTTCTTTCTTTCCCCTCAGTTAATCTTTGTGATCCAAAAAAGAAAAAAAAAATCCTATGAATGAACTGCTCACAAATAAAATTAAATCTTCTGTCCCCTGATTGGCCAGCCCTGATCTAAAAGACGAGACAGACGATGATTGAAATGACGGCAAAATGTCACAATCTTTTTCTAAAAGTGATAGGTAAGCATTAAATAATAGTATTAATAATAAAAGGCTTTCTGATTCGACAGCTAACGTCCACTGATTGGCTGAACTGTCGTCCAATCAGAGGGCACTGATATGGTCTCCAGCATCCTGGTGGTGTAAATCCTACATGGCTGGCTAGTCAAGGCCACTGATGAGATTTGCCCCTCATGTATTAAAAAAAGAAATAGCCTAAGAGGCAGACAATCAATGTCTACAAGATACAATTTGAAATACGAGCCAAAGATGGGGCTCCTCCATGTCAAATAATTATTTTTTTTGGAGTGTGTGTGTGTTATGAGCAACTTTCGTTTTTAGAGCGACCAACAGTTCTTCATCCATCTATATGATTAGATAAAAGCCCATCGAGAACAAATATCAGCCTTTGTAGAAAAACAAAAACATTGTTTGATCTTATCAATAACTATTTATAAAGTCATATAAAATAACACTTTTAAAAATTAAATAAAAACACGTTTCCTCCTTGAATTTCCAAGGCCATTGCTCTGAAAACACTAGATTTGAAAAGGCTGCGGTCATTTAAATAATGCATTTGCTTTCTTATTTTCCTAGCGTTTTGCTTCCCTAGCGCTGATTGGATACGGACGCAACATTGTCGCATGCCAATCACAGTGGTCTGAAACGGCTACTGAATGCCACAGGTCCCCTTTTGGTAAAAATCAAATTCCACTCTTTGAAAACAAAACAAAAACAGCGACCATTTTTTTCTCTATACAGAACAATTTACACATTTACGTCAGATAAAAATCCCTTCCTTTTTTTTTCTTATGTACTTGAAATGTTTTGAAGGCAATCCGGTCCTTTGCCGTCACGTTGACTTGGTCTTCCAGCTCCTTATGTGTAAGTCTTGAAGTCTGATCACGTGACGGTGAATGAATGAATGAGTAGCTCCCTGCTCTTCCTCCTCCTCCTCTTCCTCCATGTCAAATCCAACCAATACCTGCTGGTCAGCAATGATTTCCTAACATTTGCACGGCCACCAATAAAAGTCTGGTGCGCGGTTATTATTATTCTTTTCTCTGCTATAGTGAAGAAATGAGTCTGTGGCTCGTCTGTCACACGGAGATCTCGTAAGTGGTCCCTCCGACACCGGTCACCTTCTTCACGCCACCTCCAGGCTTGTGCGCGGGACTCTGGGAAGAGCCGGCACTGGAATGTGCCTGGCCTGGGCGAGTAGACACGCTGATGGGATGAGTGGGGGATGAGGGGGTGGAAGAAGGCTTTGGCTGCCCGTTTGTCCGACTATACGACTTCATCTGAATCTCGTCCCTAAGCCAAGAGAAATGGAGAGAAACTGAGAAATTAGAGAAAGACCTATATATGAGCATTACTGTTCCAACATTTGAGGTCAGAAATGATCAGCAATGCTCCACTAGATTGATCAAATCAACGGAAAGACTTTTTTTGTTTCAAATTAAAATGTTATATCATATAAATGAAAATATAATAAAACAAAAATATATATTAAAGAAGTCCTAATACCAGTTTCCCCCCTAAATCTCAAATAACTTTACTTGTATAGCACTTTTCACAATAATTATCTTTCCAAAGCAGCTTTACAAAATGTGCAAATCATACACTGCATTAAAGTCAAAATCAGAAAAGTCAAGGAGTTGTGTAAAGAGTTGGTAGTAAATAAATGTAGTAGACCTGTAGTAATGCAGTATATACAGTGTATGCAGAAAGTACTCACTTCACTTCTTCACATTTTTTATGTTACAGCCTTATTTTAAAATGGATTAATAATGACAATGTGAAAAAAAAATATATTTTTTAATTATTGCAAATTTATTACAAATAAAAAACCTGAAAACTCACATGTACACAAGTATTCACAGCCTTTGCCATGAAGCTCTAAATTGAGCTCAGGTACATTCTTGAGATGTTTCAGCAGCTTCATTGGAGTTCACCTGTGGTAAATTCAGTTGATTGGACATGATTTGAAAAGGCATACACCTGTCTATATAAGTTCCCAGGGTTGACAGTGCATGTCAAAGCCCAAACCAAGCATGAAGACAAAGGAATTGTCTGTAGACCTCCAAAACAGGATTGTCTCGAGGCACAAGGCTGGGGAAGGTGACAGAAAAATTTCCCCTGCTTTGAAAGTTCCAATGAGCACAGTGGCTTCCATCATCGAAAGATGTTGCAGCGGAAGATGTTTGAAATTACCAAGACTCCTCCTAGAGCCGGCCGGCCATCTAAGCTGAGTGATCAGGGGAGAAGGGCCTTAGTCAGAGAGTTGATCAATAACCCGTTGGTCACTCTCTGTAAACTCCAGTGTTCTTCTGTGGAGAGAGGAGAACCTTACAGAAGGACAACCATCTGTGCAGCAATCCACTAATCAGGCCTGAATGGTAGAGTGGCCAGACGGAAGACACTCGCTGCCTGGAATTTGCCATGAGGCATCCGAAGGACTCTCAGACCATAACCAACAAAATTCTCTGGTCTGATGAGACTAAAATTGAACTCTTTGGAGTGAATGCCAGGCGTTACGTTTGGGGAAAACCAGGCACCGCTCATCACCAGGCTAATACCATCTCTACAGTGAAGCATGGTGGAGGCAGCATCATGCTGTGAGGATGTTTTTCAGCAGCAGTTACTGAAAGACTAGTCAGGATAGAGGGACAGATGAATGCAGCAATGTACGGAGACATCCTGAATGAAAACCTGCTTCAGAGTGCTCTTGACCTCACACTGGGGCGACGGTTCATCTTTCAGCAGGACAATGACCCAAAGCACACCTCCAAAATATCAATGGAGTAGCTTCACAACAACTCGATGAATGTCCATAAGTGGCCCAGCCAGAGCCCAGACCTAAATCCTATTAAACATCTCTGGAGAGATCTAAAAATGGCTGTAGACAGCCACTTCCCATCCAACCTGATAAAGCTTGAGGGGTACAGCAAAGAGGAACAGGCAAAAAATTCCCAAACACAGGTGTGCCAAGCTTGTGGCATCATATTCAAAAAGACTTGAGGCTGTAATTGCTGCCAAAGGTGCATCAATAAAGTATTGAGCAAAGGCTGAGAATCCTTTTGTACTTGTGCTGATTCAGTTTTTTTTTTTAATACATTTTCAACAATTTCAAACAAATCACTTTTCACATTGTCATTATGGGGCATTGTGTGTAGAATTTTGAGGAAATAAATTTATTTAATTCATTTTGAAATAAGGCTGTAACATAAATGTGGAGAAAGATAAGCTTTCCTTTCAAAAGAAATCATTTTTATTTTTGCACTATATATGAGATGAGAGAGCTCTCCAAAATAAAGTAAATAATCTTCATCTGTGTTCTGAAGATGAATGAAAGGAACGTCATGAGGGTGAGTAATTAATAACAATTTTCGTTTCAGGGTTAACCAACCCTTTAACACAGGCTAGTGACAAAGATGTATTATATTGACCTTATTTTAAAATGCGTAAGTGGGCCTGTTTTCACGACTGTCTTAGAACTTCCGTTTCAGTCGCCTATGGGAGAAATGACTAGGAATAATAAATGGCAGAGAACGGTCAAACTACTTACTCTACAAACAAATGTTTGCATGACTATAGTGACCAAGTAGAATAATATAACAAGGAAATATCAGTTTGCAACATCAAACAGCGAAACGAGCAGTTTTTAATGTCCAAAAATGAATGGAAGTGAATGAGACCGGAAGTCTCGTGCCAAAAAGATTCAAATGGCAGCGCCCACTCGTCTGCGGAGAATAAGGTCAATAGATGGCATGGCAGTTTAAAAAAAAACTTCCCAAAGCAGAAATTAGTTAAAAAAATAAAGTTTTAGCTGAAGTGGCGAATCCAGCCGTGACAGCCAGTTAATTTCAATTTCTCTGCCATGCAATTTGGAAAGGAAACATTTTCTTAAGCACTCAAGTGCAGCAGGTTTATTATAACCATCAGCATGCCACTGAAACGTCTTAAAATTGAGGGCCAATGTCTCGGCCCTTGGTTAGACTTAAAATAATAATGCTTGCATGCCAACTTAAAATATAAAACAATGATAATGGAATATAGTTCATTTTGTTCTCTACAAGAAAGATGCAACGAAAACACATTCTCTGCTCTGGTCAATGTTGATGCTTTTTTAAAATGCTGACTAATAACTCCAAGATGAGCAGGCTTTTAAACCTCTATAATGAGCAGCATGATGATGCTTCTTGTCTGTCTGTGATCTATCCATCAAGTCATTTTACCAATTGGAAACTGGATTGGCTTATTTTATATCTAGTTTATCTACAAACGTCACCAATGACTTAAAAATCAACATGACGTCGAAAGATTTTAAAATCTAGTCATCTGTTCGCTCGTTACACATTAACTTGTTCTTCTGATGTTTATCATAAGATCTATTTTTGGATACTTGTGTGTGTGCACGTATAATATATATGAAAAATGGAGAAAATAAAACAAACCGCTTGAAAAAGTTTTGTTTTTGGGATTTTTGAAGCATGGGTTTGAGTAAAATATGAATATTGGTTTAATCTAAATCACTGATCACATTTTAATTATTAATCTAAATTTAAAATACAAAAATTGTAATTTACAGCATTTTCCACCAGAAAATATAAAATAACTACTTTATATTTGAAGACATAATACAATTTAATATAATGCTGTGATTTCAAAGCTAACTTTTTAGTATTACACTGGTCAATTCTTCAGAAATCACTCTGATTTGCTGCTCTGCTCTTATGTTAACATGCTGAGAAATCTTTTTATATCTTTTTACATTTACAACTTTCACATCTTTGATTAATAGCAAGTTCAGAAACACGGAATGTGCCTGAAAATCTTTTGTAATAAATGTCTTTATTATCCTGCTTTATCCATTTAAAGCATCAATGTTAACTATTAATTTCTATACAATCTTTTTTTTTAACTATATAGTGTAGGTCCAATTCTACAAAATCTATTTATTTTAGAGAAATGTTGCTTTTTTTTCTCTCTTTATCAAAAAGTCCTAAACAATATAATTACTCAACTGTTAATTGATCATAATAATAGCCTATCTAATAATAATAAATGTTTCTTGCAGAATAAATCAGCATAGAAGGATTTCTGAAACATCGCTTGACTGCGATAATGATGCTAATTCAGCTTTGAAATATTATAAGTAAATAATAATTATTATTAAAAATAATATAAGTAAATTACAAATTTAAGATTTATTCAAACACAAGCCATTTTCACTTATATCAAAATATGCTTTTGCTGTGCTGTGCTATGCTGTGTATTTTGGATCAACTAAATGCAGGCCTGCTGAGCAGAAGATTCACAATTTGCGCTGAAGCTTGCGATGCTTTTTGGGGAAACTCATGTATTTAATGGTGCTGTATGTAAGTTATTGACTCTTCTAAAGCATAAAAATACTGTAATATACTTGCAGATATTTAAGAAACATGCCAAGCAAACATTCATGTTTAACTGTAAAACAATGCTGAAGTCAGTTATTCTGCTTTGAAAATGTGCGTTATGTGCCAGAACGTCTGTCTTTGTTTTGGTCATTTAACCTGCCCACTGCCACTTCAGCCAATTATATTTCATTTTGGCACATTTCTACTTAAAAGGAAAGTTCATCCCAAAAAATCTCTTATGCTCCACTTGTTCTAAAACTGTTTGAGTTTGGAGGTTGGTTTTTTTATGGTTGTATTAGAAGAATATAGAAAACGGGCAGCCATTGACATCTAAATGTCTTTCTTTTCTTTTTCATTCTTTTATAACTTGTTTTAACACATTTTAATCGGTTTATAATCACCTTTATTATTTGTTTTAATTTTCTTAAATTTGTCTCTTTTATTCCTGTTAATGTAAAGCACTTTGAATTGCCACTGTGTATAAAATGTGCTATATATAAAAAAAAACTTGCCTTGCCATAGTATCTAGTTTTCCTGCTATGAATGTGAAAGCTACTAGTCTCCAACATTCTTCAGAACATCTTTTTTTTTGTGTTCAGGAGAGAAAGGAAACCCATAAACGTTTAGATTCAGCTCAGGGGCTGAGTAAATAAAATAATGTAGGTGAACTATCCCTTTTAATAAAAAAGGGTATTGTACCAATATTGTCTGTTCATAAGCTGTTATAACAATATATTCAACAAATTAATGTTAAAGCACTTTGGTAACAATCAACACAAAGAAACAAGGTAGCAGAAAGCAGCTGATGAGAGCATAAGAATCACTGGAGATCTGCCTAGACACAATGAGTTGTGCGAGAAAGAAAACGTCAGGAAGAAAGAAGTGAAAGAGAGGCACTCACAGGAGTCTGGGAGGAGGAGGAGGAAGAGTAGGAGGAAGGAGGCAGCAGGCTGCGCAGAGCGTCGTAAGCTGGAGGGGAAGTTACTCACTTTGGCGCCTGAATGCCCCCTCCCGCAACCGAGGCCGAGGCTTTGCGGACCAGGCGGTACTGCATCTCTGCAGCGGCAGCGCTAGAGTACGACAGAGACTTGCCCAGCGGCGGGGGGTGCGGCGAGCGTGGCGGGTGGGTGGTGTCGGTGGAGCGGGTGCGGTAGGGGTATGAAGGCTGAGGGGGGCCCGAGTCAGAGAGCAGAGGGGGTCGAGAGAAGCGGGGCGGCCGATGGTGGTGGTGATGATGGTGGTGGTGGTGATGGTGCTGAGCTTGCGAATCGTGCAGCAGGCGCTCCCGCTCGCGCTCAGGGGGAACGGGTGGAGAACCGGAACCACGGAGAAACACTGCATGCTGAGGAGAGGCCATGAGGGCGGAGCTAGAGGCCACCGGCTGGTGGAGCTCTGCCTCCCTCTGATGGGCAATTTGTGCTGACAGGAAGGGGGAGCTATATCCAACTACAGGCGTTCGTGGGCGACCCGGAGACATCTCTGGTGCTGCCGATTCAAAATCGGGGCTTTCGGAAGGTGTGAGGAGACTATCGTAGGACAGGCTACCGTTCCTCGCAGCCTGCGGCGGAGTCTGATTGGCTAAGCTCTTGTAGCTGGTGGAGGTGGTGGCTTCGGATGGCGGGGCGTTGTGTGTGGAGCGAACGCTGGAAGAGCGCGAGGCTCTTTCGGCGAGCACTGTAGGATCAGAAAAGGAGGGATATGAGCGACCTCCTAGGGAGTAGCCTGGGATTCCTGAGCCTGGAGGTCCTCCAGGGCCCCCACCTGTTCGCTCGGCCCCGCTTCGCTCTGCTCCTCCCCCCTCGCGCCCATCCAGACTGGGCTCAGAGCGATAGCCGGGCTGCTGACTGGACTGCAGGAGAGAGGAAGAGGACTCTTTAAGACTGTCCCCACGACTCATCTACAGAGAGAGCGAGAGACAGAGAGAAAGAGACGCACACAGAGAGAGAGAGAGAGAGAGAGAGAGAACGCAAGCAGAGGAGTTTATAAAGATACAAGGGAAATCTGAGAGCTAATTTGTAATGGCATGTTCACATCAGACGCAGATGAAGACTCGAGCGTGAATGATTTAAACGTAAAGTCAAGACGAGATCAGATATCTTGCTGCGCTATTCGCACAAATGAGGCAAATTAAGCGAATAGCACATCCCAAACTGAGCCTTTCAGGCATTTGACAAACGTAACATGTGATTTGTGCGAATCACTTGCGTTGAAAAATCTGAACGAGGCGCATTTACCAATCAGAAGCTTGCTTTAGTAGGGGTGTGATTATGACGGAGCATCTGTAGTTGGTGTCCTGGGGTGGAATTTCCCAGGCAAAGCTTCTGGAGGAGTTAATGAACTCACAGAGCAGGGTGGATCTCTAAAAGATCTAATGGATCCAAAGACAGCCCGAACAAATCTATGCTGTTTTTCAGCCTTCCTAAAGCATATGAAGCACAGCTAGTCTATCAATAAAATCTATCTCAGTCCTTAGCATTAAAACTGAAGCCACTAAGCAGACAGATGCACCTCTCATGGCACAAATCTGTCTATTGTGAAGTGAATTTGATGTGCAAATGAAGCGTGTAAACTCAGTGTCTACATGCATGAATACCGTAATTTATTCGCGCAAGCTGCATCTGGTGTGAACGCCCCAAAAGGGACATCAAGGGAAAGCCCTATGGTAAGGACCATGTGGGCTACTGGGGACAATGATTTGGGAAAGTTTTCTATTGCTAAAATAAAGAGCCAGCATTACAGCATTTGACAGACAGAGAGGATAAGCTTGGAAAAGCAGGAAACACTGAGATATTGGCAACAAACTTGGAAGCACTTGGAAGGGCAAAACATGGTCGTTTCTCACATGAGTTTTAAATGAATAGAAATTTTGCTTGTGTTTAAATATACAAGGTACATCACAAAGGTAAAAGTCCCATCAGTTATCTTTTCTTGCTTTGTGGTTTTTACTGGCAGTTGGAACAGCCCTGGGGCCTCATATATAGCAGGTAAGCTACGGACATTTGACCATGCCGGCTTCATAACTTAAAACCATACATCTGATTAAAGCCAACTACAGATGATCTGTGCATTGTATAATCTATTTAACTCACAGGTACATATTTATGAGCAGAAATACATTATGAAATGTTATTTTCAGTTTGTTTTTAGCTACTAAACACGATCAAAACAGAACCTTGTAAATGTGATTCTAAATCCCAGCAGACAGATCAAAGGGACTGACTGTTTCCCTGTTTAGGAGGCTGTGCTTAAAGTTTAGATCAGAGGTGCCCAAACTTTTTTGTATGATGGGGCCAAAAACCAAATATCATTGAGAGCCATGAGGCAAAGATAAATATACCAAACTACATTACATTAAAGTTGCCATGGGTAATTTCCATTGCTATTTTTTTTCTTAATATTTAAAAAAAATAGAAAACATTACTTTTAATTGTATTATCTAATGCAGTATAACGTCTTAAATGAGAACTCATTCATTCATTTTCTTGTCGGCTTAATCCCTTTATTAATCCGGGGTCGCCACAGCGGAATGAACCGCCAACTTATCCAGCAAGTTTTTACGCAGCGGATGCCCTTCCAGCTACAACCCATCTCTGGGAAATAAATGAGAACTTATTGCAATTAAAAAAAAAAACAATCACATTTATTACACAGTGGAGTTCAACGATGAATACATAAGTCAAGCAGAATCTGCCTTTGACTTAATTTGCTCACCGAAGTCTCTGCATTGTCGGAACAGTATGTCCATTTAAACAAAATCTGAATAATTTACATCATTTAATTAAAACATTTAATTTCAGTTAGATTTTAACATTAAAACAAACATACAAAGGGTGACATTAAATTTGAATTGAAAATTTCGAAACAATCCTCATCATTCTTACTCTCTTCTGAGATGGGATGGCGGGCCAAATCAAAGGTTAGCATGGGCCAACTTTGTGCTTAAGGCCCTAGTTTAGGCATCTCCGGTTTAGATTAAGCAAACGATTATCATATTCTTTGCGAGTGAACTACATGTTAAGTCTTTAAAAGGGTTTATAAGGCTTAACTACATGACTATAATCACAACTAAAAGATTTTACAGTAGTTCACGGTTGATTTTGCATCTGAGTGGTGGAAGCCAAATCAACAAGAGCAAAGAGATAGATATTAATCTTTAAATTGACATTTGTGGCTGTTTTGTGTCAGCAAATCACTGTCAAAATGTGACCTTTAGAACTTTACGCACAAAGCCTCAGGTCTTTCAGAATCAATCAAAATTGGAAGATGTTTTTTATCTAATCTATCTCAGTCTAATGGTGTACAGCCAAAACTGACAAACCTCCAAAGCTACATGTGTTGAGTATAATTAAACAAATTATATTCATCATCTTGTTTTCAGAATGACCATATTTGCCAGTTCCAAATGTTTCTTTATATAAGCTGTAGCCTTTTGGGAAAGCAGTCAACATCTTTAAATATTTTATCATTTTTAAATATCAAAATGAGCATATAATCACTACCTGATTAAATAAATACTAGGAGCATCACAAGACATTTAAATTGAAATTAATGCATGTGTACATTTAAAAAAGAGATAAAATTAGAGTAAAGAGAAGACCAATGACACATAAAAACAGACACACAGGGGGGAAAAAGTACAGTGTAAACTTACTGATACTGTTCAACTGAATGCCACTGAATGAACCAAATTGGAAGGGGAAAAACAATTTAAATGAATTGAACAAAATGTTATAGGAAAAAGAAAAAAATATGTGGTATAAAGGAAACAATAATTACAGTCATGCAAAAGAATGTGAATGATGACACATCAACTCATTAAATGCAGTGAATCACCACCATAGAGGATGAGTGAACATGTAGAGCTCTGGACTCTGTGTAAACAACACATACATGAGCAGGCAGAAGATTTACCTGATTGGCATAGGCATGAGTGAGGGCAGTGTGATTCTTGCCCGGACTGCTGTATGTAGGCCTGTATTTGAACATGGTGGGGGTGGGTGGAGCTTTATTCAACAGACTACTCTCTGCACAAAACAAACAAACAAAGGAAGATCAGATACAGAGTTTAAAATACACACGTATGTAAACATGGACCACAAAGCCAGTCTTAAATTGCACGAAAATACATCGTATGGGTCAAAATTTTACATTCTTTTGAGCAAAAAACATTACAAAATCAAGTAAAAATGTTCCATGAAGATATTTTGTACACTTCCTACCATAAATATATCATTTTTAGATTAGTAATATGCATATTATATTAATTTGAACAGTTTTAAAGGTGATCTACTAAATATTTGCATTTTGCTTTTGAACACTTAGATTCCAGACATTCAAATAGATGTTTTTTCTGCTAAACATTGTTCTATCCTAACCAATCATACATTAATGGAAAGATTATTTTACCAGCTTTCAGTTGACACACAAATCACAATACTTGGCTGGATTTTGCGATCACAAATACTGAATTTAAGCAAGTGCAATATCATACTTCTTTAGTTAAATATAAAATCTAAAATCCTATTTAACTGAATATTAAAAAGGAGACAAGACTAAATCACAATTTAACATTCTATAACAACAACATCGCTGCGGTTTCATTTTGAAACTGTGGACGAACACCAATTAAAAGATGAATATGGAAACATGATTAATAAATGTTTAAGACTACATATACAGCACTGTGCAAAAGTCCTAAGCACTATACCAGCTTTGTTGGTCTAAGACTTTGGTACAAAATATAAAAAAACAGTCTTTTTATTAAAAACAAACAGAAAGTATGTACAAAAAACCCAAAACAGTGACAGCCCAACATTTCCGTTGCGAACAAAGTCTTTTTTAAATGTGCCTTAGCACCAAGCACAGCTTAAATGTCATTTAATGTCATCTGACATTTTCTGAAATAATGTGCTGTGCAATATCAGGCATTTTTAGCACTTTCCAGAATTCTTCTTTAGGTTTACAAAGTCATTTCTTTCTTTTTCTGTCTAGATGATCTCATACAGCCTCTATAATATTCAGATCTTGACCCTGTGGAGGTCATTTCATGACTCTCTGTCTTTCATCAGCCGTTTTCTTTCTCCAAATTGGATTTCACTGCAATTAGCAGATCGTTATCATGCTAAAAATTAAAACTATTACCACTGAAGTCCTTTCCAGAAGGAATGGCATAATGGACTAAAACCTATATGTACTTTTCAACATTCACAATTGCATCAATTCAGACAATATTGCTAAAAACATGCAGATCAAATTGGGTAAAACAGCGTCTCTCCAACAGTTTACACGCAACAATTAAACCAAAATTATTTAAATTCTAACCTAACTCCTATCCAAATAAACCACACATCAACTAAAAGATCATTTATTCACCCTGTATAAATCTCACACAAAATGACACTTATGACTGGTTTTGTGGTAAAGGGTCACATATATCCATTATTCCATCAGCAAAACAACAGATTTAATGTTGGCTTTTGTGCAGTGCTGTATATAAATAAATCAGACTGGTATTAATGGTTTGTCATGCTGGTTTTCTCTAACCCTCAGAGTGTCCGGCAGGTCCTCGTGACAATCCCGGGTATCTGAGCTCCGGTTTAGGTGGAGGTGGAGGCTCGGCATCAGCAGACTGACTCTCCATCATCTCCAAACTGCTCTTAGACTGAAACATCGCAAGACAGAGGAACAAAAACAAGTTGTAATTTAAGCAAATAAACAGACAAAAAAGTTGTAAACATTCATTTAAAGCTTGACTAATTTAAACAAATACACTAATGCAATCTTTTTTTCAACAGGCTTAATAAAAGATTTAGGTTTAGAGGCTTAAAGGGGAACTTAGCATGAACTGCTATTGATTTAGTGTGGAATTTGTTAGCAAAATGACAGAACCACTATCTATTTATATTCTTTGGAGAAAGTCTGCAACACAATAGCTGCTTCAACTCCCAGAATTCTTATTCACAATTTAATATGTATAAAATATTTGTTTTACTGTGTAAAAATGTGGCAAGATACACAAATAATGTTACAAATATATTATAAAAATACGCAAATTTCAAGTTCACATATAAAAACTGATGTAAATTCACTGAATAAATCCTTCCATGCACAACAAAACACACACAAGACTTCAGATTGGACAAATCAATTTCATTGCACGGGATCTCATATGCAGTGCAAGGCATAAGCCATTTATGATGCATCAAATGAGACAATTCCTTTTCAAATGCAAAAATATCCATTCATATTATACATTTTTTATACCAATTGCTAAGAAGTGAGGATTTTATTAACTTGAACACATAGGATGGAAACAGGGCTTTATCTGCTTATGTTTTATGTAATACTTCAAATCTGTGCACAAGTTTAATGGTCACTTTGTATGGAAACAGCTGAGTATAGAAACATATTTCACCCCCAAAATATTCAATCATTTATCCTGCCTGATGTGGTTTCAAACCTTCATGAGTTTCTTTCTTCTCTTGAACATACATGTTTTTCGAAGAATACTGGTTGATGGGACCCATCTACTTTTACTGAATTTTATTTTGTCATTTATAGTGACTTCTGTAATAATTGTATTTCCTACTATACAAGTCAATGGGTCCCACCAACCAGCATTTTTCAAAATATCTTCTTTTGTGTTTAACAGAATAATGAAACTCAACTAGGCTTTGAAGAAGTAAATGAAGTAAATGATGACAGAATAAATACTTTTGGGTAAACCATTGCTTTAAGTGATATATTGTAAATATTTTGGTACTACAGCACATGTTTACTCTATTGGTACACCACACTACCCTTGGCACAGGCCAATGTGTTGACGGGTGGGGTGACATGAATACACTTTAGGCTCTTTCCCTAGCTCTAACGTGCCAACTTTCCACGAGTAACCGTTTAAAGCTGGCACACCCCTGCGCTGCTGTTTACTAGGGTCTTGGTATCAAGGCAGAAGATTGAGCAACCTTATTATAGGGATTAGACCAGGACTTCTGAAGCTAATGGTTGAGAAGTGAATGAACATTTTGTTAAATCTGTTCCTTTCATTTGTGCACATTTATCAAACAGCTCTCCCTGGCACACTGGACATCTCCCTCGCTCTCTAAATAACTCAGTAAGCTCCAAGCCTTTCATTTAAGAAACCATTAATGCAAAAATACACGCATTGCCAAAAAGCTGACGAATTTTCTCGTAACTCCTGGTTGCAATCTTTAAAAAAATGTCCAAAGCATGTAATGAAGTGTTCCAAACAGATAGAAAGTTCCTGTAGTTGAAGAACGTAAATCACGTGACTTTTCAGAATACAACCTTTCATTATGGAACAACAAAGTATTTCTGACAGTTTAAAAGCAAGGCTACGATTCAGCCGTATTAATGGAAGTCTGTCTGTGTCAGCCGTCCTCAATCACAAAGTAAACAGCACAAACAGATATAAATATATATATTTTTCAGCATAGTCTGCAAGAGAAGGGGAATTTGAACCAGTAGCTTGCAAAACAATAGTGTGACCTAGAGATTTTGACTCATTGGGAAGAGTTAATGCTAATTAATGAATTCAGTTGTCATATCCAGCCAATGTAAAGGCCAGGTAAAACTCGTTTGATAAACAAACATTTCAGACATTTATAAGACAAAGTAAAGAAAACTGTCAGTAAGTGTTCTAAATGTAAATTTATAGGCTACACAATGAATACCTATTACAAAACACAAGAATAAAGAAACTACTTTAACTCTAGCTTATGATCAGACTGAAAAACAAGTAAAATTTTTGTCTGTTTTTTTTTTTCTTGATCCATTGGCTGAGAGTTATTCAGTTTAGCAATTTTTCAGACTGACTTGCTTCAAGTACCGTACTTTCCACCCTTTAAGGCAAACCTAAGTGCCTTAAATTTTGTCAAAAATCAGCCGTTTGCCTGATAATCCTTACGTGTGTTCCAAAATCTGTAAGAATATTGTTCTGCGACTTTGGTAAGCCCTCCACTTAATTGACCTTTGGAGCATTTCCCGCCGACACAGGGATGTAATACGTACACAACGCAAGTATGCTGGCAGCGATTAACAAAAGAAGCGCTGGACATTGGTGTAAACGGGGCATTTAAAGTGAAGTTGCGAGTTTCATGGGAATGATGTATGATAAACGCTGTGAACACACCTTTACTAAGACTGATAGGCAGCGCCAGTCGAGTTACGCCACCATATGTGAAAGGTTTGTGGATGCATGGGCTAAAATATCTGGTTCAATTGTTGTCCGAGCTTTGGTGAAAGCAGGCATAATTGCCAAACAGCCACCTGGCAATGAGACTGACTCAGACAATGAGGAGAGGAAAACTGGCATGTCTGATGGCGAAATTGCTCAGCTGTTCAATTCAGACACAGAAGATGAGGGCTTTGAGGGTTTTGTGGGAGAAGATGAATTAAAAAGTTATGTGAGTATTGATAATAGTAGCGGAAAATACAGTAAATGAATCCTGAATTAAGAATGTGTAGATAATTGGATTGGAAAAACAAATACACTGAGGAAAATGTATGTATTTTTGCATTATATGAACATGCTCAAGCTCTGATTTATAATATTTAAGGCTTTAGGTTGCTGAAAGGCAAATCAGGCCTTTTCTCCCCAGAAACTAGTGATGGGTCGTTCTTAAACCATTTGTTCATTTTGAACAAATCTTTTGTATGACTCGAAAACGGGAAGTCCTTTCTGGGAGCGATTCGTTCATTTGCGCATGTGCACATTTGTGCACGTGGAGAAGATTAGTCCTCTATCGGGCCTGAGTCGTTCATTCATCACGTGAAAGACAGAAGCCAATTATATGCATTTAGAGCTGGAAAAATATTTCATTTCTCGAGTCCTCTGATTTTGAGTCATCTCTCTTCTTTAAATGCTGTCACAATGAAAAACCAGATGCCTTGAAAGGTGAACCTATCATGGCTCCTTTCGGCTCAGACTGTGTGCATTGACTAAGCTTAAAAGGGAAAGTCAGTGTGACCTGTTAGATGAAGTGAGCTGAAATAATCAGACAAAAAACAAAAAAAAAAAAACAGGTAAACAATAAATGATAATTTTCTCTTTCTTATAGTATTCTAGTTCTGTCTTGTAATGTATTTTTTTTTATAATGTATTTTTTTTATTTATAACCATGTCAGCAACCAAGGCTATTTTCATGGCAAGAACATTTCAATATTAAATAAACAATTAAGAACAACAAAAAATAAATACACAAAATAAATACGTTTTTTTGTAATAAGAATTCAAAAAATTGAGTCATGTTGCTAAAAATGTCCTTAAGAGAATTCATTTCATAAAAAGGTCTTCTGGAATCATTAAAAGCAGGACAGTCCAGTAAAATGTGTTTAACAGTAAGGGGAGTTTTTCAGCACAAACATTGAGTTTGATCTTCATCTAGAAGTAAAAAGGCGTGAGTTAATCTTGTATGCCCAATACGACATCTTGTAAAAATCACTTGATCAAGTCAAGTCTTAAAATGTCTTAAAGTTGTGTGTGAGCTTTCAGGTTGGATTTCATGTAATTTATCATTTTCCAATGCATCCCACTCCTCTTGCCACTTATTTAAAATGTAAATGATGATAAAAGGTTTCATCTCTGATGGAGGAATTTGGCATTTGTTCACAACTTGCTTCAAAGCATCTTTAGCAGCTGCATCAGCTCGCTCATTTCCTGAAAGCCCAACATGTCCTTGAATCCAGCAAAAAATGATGTGATGAAACTAATTTTGTAGATGGTGAGTTCTGTCTTGTTTGTAGTGTGCACCAACATTTGGTGCAGCTGTAGATGCGTTTAAAAGCAACTTGTAACATTCTAATAATATTTTGGCAAATTAAATGAAATAAATGAAATTACTTGAAAAAAGGTTAGTTCATCTCAATCAACGAGATTCAAAGGTCAGTAAAATGATCTGAACTTCCCATCACTACCAGAAACAGACTGTTTAATAAATCCTTTAAACAATTTGTAATTCTGTTTGTTTGATTTATCAATAATAAACAAAATGATGACCATATATACGAGAAACTGGTCCATTATTTTTTCATGGCTTTTTTAAAGTCTGGAAAAAACAATTAAAAACTCCCTGTCGTTTATTAAACCGTCCCAAAGGAGAATGTTGGACAAAAACAGACAGAGCAGTAAAGAATAGAAGTAAAATGGGATTATTTCCTTACCCGGTGCAGGTCTCCCTGGATTCCGTTGTCAAGTACCTTAGCTGCAAGTTGAGCCTCGGTAAGCTGCGGTCTGAGGAAAGGAGGCTGAACAGACACAGTCTGAGCCTTCCTCTTTCTACCCAGATACCTATCAGATCAAAACACAACACTGTTTTAAACCCTGAAGCAGAAAATATAACATGTAGGTCAAAGTTTTGAATGTAGATAAAGACCTGGGTGCCTGGGAGCTGCAGAGAACATGCGAAACGTTCCTCAAGCAGCCATTTGTGAAGGGGTTTACACCTCCCCTAAACTTCCCTGTCACCTACAAAAAACACATTCAACAGTACATTTAGTAGTTACTTCATAAGGTATTTGTGAAATAAAATTAGTCTTTAAAAAAAAAAAAAAACTAAAGACAAGTGACTTAATAATAATTTGAATAATTTGCTTAAAAGGACAAGAGTGTGCACATGTGGACGACACATAAAGAGGAAGAAAGCAGGAAACCGATTTAAAAGAGGATTACGATGAGATTACAATCTAAAGGAGGAGGGCTGGGAGAAGGGCATATTTTTTGGAGGATTATAAAACTGCTTAATAGGGATTTAAATCCCAATTCACCACCAGAGACATGATTATTGACAGGAAAACAAAAACAAACACGGCCATGAAAGATTATGATGGCCCAGGACACAAGCCTTCCTGACCTGCTCGTTGGTGGTTCTGCCTCTTGCCACCAGAACCACATGGAAACCAGTGAGGCCTGCTACTGGGATGAAAAAAAGCCCAGCAACACACATGACGGCCATACTGACACACAGTCAAGGAAGAACAATTAAGATCTTAAATAACACCGAACGCAATTTTTGTATTAAAAGATGCCTTTTTTAATGGTTTACTAATGGCTGGAGTGTTAAGCGTGCTGCTTATGAGCGCCTCATGATTTTGATAATGTTTGTTCACACCAAAAGTCTCTACTTTGTCCTTAAAGGTCCCATGCAATTAAAATAAAATGTTTTAGTTTTTTTTATTAGTATTGTTCGTTTAGATGATATAAAACATCTGTAAAGCTTGCAATTTGTCACTTCCAACTAAATGGATTAAAGGTTTTATTCACATCACATTTCAGTTTCTCATCAAATCTCAACCAATCAAAAGGTCTCTGGTATGCCCCGTCCCCTTCAAGATACTTCACATTTGATGCACTTGAGCTCAACCACTCTCACTGGCAGAGCTGTGAGAAAAACTTAACGCTATTGGCTGTTTGTTTTAAAAAGGATTACGTCAAACATTAAATAAAAATGCACATTTCAAAGCACTTCACGAGACATTTAAAAGTATCTGTTATTGTCTCGACAAAACAAACACTGCTGTCACCTCAACAGAAACCCGATTTGAGGTGACAGGAGTGTTTGTGTTGTCAAGATAACTATGGAGACATTTAAAGACAAAAGAGATACTTGTGGTCGCTTTTTAAAGTTAACCAGAGCTGTTACAACATTATTATAAAATGTTGAATTATAAAATATCAACAGCAACACTCGCGCACAACACATGACTGATTCAGTCGTTGCCCAGCAACATAAAAAGTGCAGCACACTTCTTTTTTTTTTGCCAACAAAAAAAAGCAGTACGGTGCACCTTGCATTCTCAGAGTGCAAATACACATTCAATGTGATTGGCCCTTAAGGCAACATACAAAGCCAAGTAACAAGGCAGCGCGGGATGATAACCAGTTTCAAGGTTTACCACGGTTTGAAAAAGCCACAATTTTAAAACCACTAAAATGCGTTCTACCGTTCCTACGATACATATACTTTTGTTTTACGTGTTTTTACGACTATTTCATTTAGTTTTTTAGGGCAACAGTATCTCCAGCAGCAAAATGACCCTCCACATCAAAAGCTACTGGTGTCAGCCCCACCATTAAGTAAACATTTAAAAAATAAATTGCTTGTATATCAACATCCATGCATACTATGAACCTGAACAGTGCAATGGCTTTATTCTATATCCAAAAAAGAGAGAGATATCCAGAGATGCCTTTTTAGGTTGTAAAGAAATGTTTGACTCTAGTAAAGATAGCAGAAGTCAATGATTAATTAGAATGATTTAGCCGGACATGTTTACTGTTCCAAAATACTTCTTAAAATAAAATATAATTAGTTCAATGGGGGAAAAAAAGTCACTTTATTTACTGAGACAACATATTTCAGAGCAGTAACCGCAATACCGTGATATTTTTATCCAAGGTTATCCTACCGTCAGAATCTTATACCGGCCTATGTCTAGTAACAAGTCCAGACTAGTGCGGTTGGCATGAACATTTCCAACAAATGCTTAAGGATACGTTACGGCCGAATGCACTCTGTCCAGCTGCTGGGTGTGGTAGAGAATGAAGAGAAGGCCGAAGCCAAACACCCCCATTATGTGAGCTGTTAAAGAAAGCAGGAACAGGAAGAAGTAACGGTAGTTCCTCCGGCCGATACAGTTGTTCACCCACGGACAGTGATGATCGAAATCCTGCAGGGAGAAAGAGGGGAAACATTGTGTGTGAATCATAATGGCAAAAGAGAGCGAGTGAGTGAGTGAGAGAGTGAGAGAGTGAGAGAGAGAGAGAGAGAGAGAGAGAGAAGCTTAAGGCTGCCCAGAGCAAGCACACTTCTCTACTTAATTAACACAAATCGATCAGTTTAGTCTGCAGAGCATTAGTCAGAGCAACAGTGGACAGAGTGATTAATTAGAAAGATTTACCCTGAGAGTAACAGAAACAAGACAGTAAAAATAAACATCAAGGAGCAACATTTATACTTGAACAGAATTGCTGTATGTTGCAATGTCATGTGTTTTGCCAGTCCGCGTGTGCATGTGTACCTCAACACAGTTGTCACACACAGAGCAGTGTGAGCACCGCGGGGGTCTGTAGAAACGGCAGGTGGAGCACCACTTCATCCGCACTTGAATGCCCCGAATCTCCACGGTCTTATAGAGGGGAGCCCGAAAATCATCCTCTTTATCCTCGTCCTCCTCAGCTACAACACACACAAACAAGGGTTAGTTCACCCAAAAATTTTAATTGTCACCATTCACTCACCCTTTACTTGTTTCAAACCTTTTTTTCTTCTGTCGAACACAAAATATATATATGTTTTAAAAAGGTGTAACCACTGAATTCCATAGGATTTATTTTTTCTACTATGGAAGTCAATAGATGTAGGTTTTCAGAGCGAGTAAATTTTTACTCACTCTGAAAATACTTCCTCAGAGGATAACCGCATGCTTGTGTTTCATTCATTTTAGGCTTCAAAGAAAGTTTTCTTGCAACTGAATTGTGTTCCTTAACCTCGGATATGTGTGCCAAACTCAGCAGTGCATATTATCAGTGTTGAACATTCAGATTTCCGAAAAAATATTGAAGAAATAAAATGGGCTGGGAAAGTGTTTTCAAATTTAGCTATGAAGTGGACCTATTTTAGTCTTCCCATTTACGATACCTTCTCGTGTTTGTTTAGGTCAATTAATAAAATTAACATGAATAAATATAATTAAACGTAGCAATTTTTAGTTCATTTATTTATATACATATCTAATATTTACAATTAGATTTACTTTACCAAAAGTATCAACAAAATAAAGCAAACAACGGTGCTTTCACACCTAGACGTTTGTTTCGGAACCAGTCTCATTTGCCCAGTTAGCGTGGTTCGCTTGACATATGTGAAACCCGCAATCAAGCTCGAGTCCGTGACAAATCAATCCGTAAGAGATGGCCTGAATGAGGTAGTCTCGGCTCGATTGAAACAAACTCTGGAGCGGATCGATTAACTAACCAGGCTATATCACAGTGTATTACGGCTATGTAATAGCCATATATACTGCTATATAAAGATAGAATTATGAGTAGTGCAGGAGGTCATGTTGAATACAAAAATGAAAGCATTCTGACATATTACTGAGAGCTTATCCATAAGAAAATTGACAGAAATTAACATGTAATATTTCTTCCATATTTTAGTCTTATAATATTTTGTGTTAGGCCTATTGTTTTGTTAATTTCTGCACTGACACCTCGAATAAAGTTCACCCTGATCTACTTCATGATCTAACTGCAGTCTTGACTCATCTGTTATGTCTCTCTGTAATTTAAGCCTATAACGCATAATTCTAGTCAATGTGTTTTTTAAATAGATTGATTAATTCAATATATAGACAAAAATAAACATTGTCACAATTTTAATCCCTGTTTCTGATCAAAATAATCGAGTTATAGGTATGAAAGCACCCTTACTTACAGGTGTATAAATATCAGAGTCAAATAAAATATGTTTAATGGACAGTGGAGTCTTGAAATGATGAACTCCTTGGTAAATGTTCTGCTTTTGAATTGCTCTGTAATTCTTGTATGTTCTAATGGCCAACTTTGTTTAAATTAAGAAAATGTTTATTTTTATTAATGCAATTAATTTTCTTAAACAATAAAAGCACTGCTTTAATGATGTTTTGGCTTACTATGCTTTAATTATACCATTTTTAAAAATGCTATTTACTGAGTGAAATGGTCCTGATTAAAAGGTAGGGGAAGGTGAATAAACACTCCCTCGATTCAGTTCAATTGCTGAATTGGCTGATCACACGCAACACTGACTCTGTGAATGAACCGTTGAGTTTTAAGACACCTTTATTCCACACTTTCAGCTACAGCTGTATAATAACACATTACATAGTATCATATCAAAAATAGTTTCCTTACCTCTGGGAAAGATGCCAGGATCCATAAAGGTGGCCATACAGAAGTTGGCCAGAACAAACATAAACATAACGCCATTGTATATTGGCACAGCAACAGAAAACTGCTCCGAAAGCCAAGGGCACCTAAAAGAAAGAGAGAGAGAGAATCACAAATAGGACATAGCAATAGACAGATATTACATCATGTTATCCTCTATACACTGTATATAATCTTTCTAAGATATAATTACTGCTTGAAAAAGAGAAAGAAATAAAAAGTAGAAGATAAGGAAGGGAAAGGTGGTACTTCATGACAGATGTTGGCCTAATTTCACCGCCTTACAGTGTTTAATCTGAGGGTTTGGTGAGAAGAGAGAGACCAGAGGGGCAAATGACTAAAAATGAACAGACATGACATAGCATCTGACTTAAGCCCTTCAGATTTACTCTCATGTGCCAACTGGGCTGTGTTTTTGTTTTTTTGAGGTTATTTCTTCTTCCTGTATTTACATGTCATGACTTACAAAATCCAGGACATGAGAAGTCAATGTGATTTCTCCATTTCATCAAAAGAAAACAGCTCTGACTGCACTTTTAATGCTGATGCTGCATGAACATTGTGACCTTATTGGTTTGTGCAAATAAACCATTCAGTGCATCATGAAGAAGCTTATCATTAAGACCTGTGTTCATACAAGTCATACAATATTTGCATAAACATCAACATAAAAAGTTGAAACATGTCACAAACTATATGTGTATAGCGCTTTTATAATGTAAATTGTGTCAAAGCAGCTTCACATAAAAGATCATGGTAAATTGAAACAGTGTAGTTCAGTTTTAAAAGTTTAAGCTCATTTCAGTTTAGCTGAGATCAGTGTAGTTTAAAAATCACTACTGAGAGTCCAAACACTGAAGAGCAATCCATCGATTTAAGCCAGTGGCGACAGCGGCGAGGAAAAAACTTTGCCAATTGACGAAAATGAAGAAAAAAAACCTTGAGAGAAACCAGGCTTAGATGGGCACGATGATGAGAAATTATAAGTGAGAATTCGACATTAAACGCATATCTGCAGATAGAAGTGACATCTCGCCCTACTCATAATTCTCTTTTCATATAGCCGTATATATAGCTATTACCTATCCATAATACACTGTAATAAAGCCTGGTTCGTTAGTGCATTGGATTGTATTGACTTCTTACTACAATCCATTGAGACTTTTTAGTTATATCAGATAAACACTTGCTAAAATCAATCACACAAATAAAGCAAAAATAAAGTAAAGATAAATATTGTAAGCAAGAAAGCTTTTGAACATTACAACCGGGGTAAATTCTGAAATTCTAAGCCATGTGCAAAAGAACGATCTGACATTCAAGACTGTTGTATTAAATATTAGCATATCATAAACGGAGGATATTATTAGAAGCATACTCCTTAGAGGGATGCTGTCAACAACTTCAAAACACTACACAAAAAAAGGCCTACTTCAGTTATTTTAATACTGGCACTGTAAGATTCTCTGATGTGCCTCGTTTATTGTTAAAAAGGTTGAAAAGTGTAGCAGCATAATGATTACATTAAATAGACTGCTACTACAGTCTTACCTACACTTTATAGAACCCTTGTGCTTCTAGAAGTCTAGATGACTTCAGAAAAAAATCCCATAAATTAGAGCTGCAAGATATTGGAAAAAAAGGAAATGGTGATATTTAATTTTCTGAAATATATATTGCGATATGAATATAATTTCATAAGATGACTATTTTGAATAAAATTCATCATTTTACACATATTGGGATAATTTTGTATGAGTTAAATTAAGGTAAAGATAAAAACAATAGCACAAAGATGAAAATGAACAGTGCTTTATGGCTTTCGGGGGGCTTAGAATATTAAGGTACAGAAATTCAACTATCAAGTCTAAAATAAAACTATAGTCTTCATTGTATAAATAGATAAACACATTTAATCTTTGTTATAATTTCTTGTGCACAAATTTAAGGTATCTTTAAATTTGACAGTCGCAGGTCTTAAAAATGCATCCAAATAAAATTTGTTTACACTATTTGATCAAAGTTAAACTTTGCAGTAACTCTACAAATCACATGTGTGAAATGTGGTTCCTGGTTAATTATAATCCCGACACAATATTGCACATCCTGCGATGTGACTATTGCAGATTTGCACATTGCGATATCGATACCATAAATACAGAGGGGAAAAATATTGCTATTTAGTTTTCTTTTTTTTGAATTTTATATATAAAACCTGAGAAATACATGCTGTCTCCGTCTAAAGTCCCCAATGAGCATGTATTACATCTTTAAAAAATACTACAGTTTTTACTTCATTTAAATATTCATTGATATTATAAATGAGAATCACAATTTTTTTTTTTTGGTTAAAATAAAGATCACAATTTTCTCATGATTCTTTAGGTGTAAAACAAAGGTTAATATGAGTAGGCTATTATTACTGTTATTTCTCAAGCGTGGTAAAACAGCAATAATAATATTAGGCCCAATGCACAGTAAAGTAATGACATTATAATACAACTATTCATAAGTCTGAAGTTGAATTATTATGTTATGCTTGCAAACGGTCATTGACAACATTATTAAACCATTTTTTCCACTGGTAAAATGGGACATTTTTCATTATGATATTCCTACTTGCATTATATTCAACATTTTATAGGCTAGAGTGTATATATATACAACACTGTTAAACATTTATTCGCATGCACAACACTTCACTATGAAAGAAAAAAAAAACATATCAAATGCTTGTCATAATCATAACTCTAAAATGTGATAGGATAATTTAAATGATGTGCGCCATTTTGGTTTCACTTTCACTGCCTAGTGCGCTCATGTTATGGCCGCCGTCATTCTGAGAAAAAATAAAAACATACATGCAAATCATACATCCCGCACGACTCCCAAACGATCGCTCTGTGCAACAAACTGAATTTCATTTACAACTACTTTACCTGTTTTTCAAAGCCTATGCAGTTTCTATTTACTAAAGTGGACAGCATTCACAAGCATCTTCTGTCACGTCACGTGTGATTTTGCGGCCGCAAATACATCATTACATGAAAGTAAAAATAACATTTTTGGGTGAATTATACCTTATAAATATAGCATGTGACTCTTTCAACACTATTTGGAGGTGTCCACGTTGCTGATCAATGTTGTGAAGACTTGTGCGACTGCCTTTATAATTGGCTGAATGGTAAAGATGCTGGATTAAGATTATCATGATCACATTTTTTTTTTCAATTAATCATGCAGTCCTATCCCAAACATAAACATACTTGTGTATCAACATGTGGAAACTCACAAACTAAACATATGCCAAATTACTGTCTGCCAAACGGAGTAAAAAATGGGTTATAATTCATTCAAAACCAAGAGCAATAATAGTAATTTCAGTTATTATACCACAGCTTGTTTTTCCTGTTTCTAATTTTATAATTAACACTTTTATATACAGTATAGCTTATGTAGTAGCCCATTTACATCATGCAATCAATTAAGCACAAGTAAGCCACATTTGAACAATGGTGTGATTAATCCAGTGATGATGATAAAAACTGCTCTTATGAAATCACCCTGGAAATCAAATCCACAGGGCAAATATTGCTCCTTAATGGAAAATACACTTCACACAACGCCACTTCTCACACCAGTATGATCTTTAGAGCTGCCTTATTGTTTATACTCCCACAATACCATGCAATAAAAAGCCATTTAAACCATATAACTTTTTTTCCATGGTGGTTTTCATCTAGTGTGCACTGTCAGACTAGCTAGGGAACACCGTATCTTACTTAACTGTGCCATCTATTGAAGGTAAAATAACGTCTGATAGAGTTCAAAGCAAAGACAAGCCATTACTCAGTCGGCAATAGTCGTTTTGATCGTTGTTATTAACCAGTACGTGCTGACTCATCCATCATAAATGATTGCTGCAATCAGTGTTAGCACATGTGTTTGTGTACTCACGTGAAGCAGAAGAAGAGCGTGGTTGAGCCAACCAGGAAGGCCGTTGCCGCAGAGACTGGCACGTAGCGACTAGGCCGGAGAGGTCTGGATGGGACGGTGGGATGGGGTGGGGAAGTGGGTCCAGAGACGCCCCCACTCATACTGCCGCTCGGCATCACCCAGGGGGCAGGATGGAAATATATCCGTGAGGGAATGCGTTTGTGTTGTCAGGACAGCACAAACCAAAGAAAGACTAAGGGAGGAGTTGCTGTCCCTTCAGCATTTTAAAAAAGGCCACAAGATGAGCATCGTCGGGCATCAATGGCGAAACAAACAGTCCTCAAAAAAGTGATATAAAATGACGAAAGAAAATACAAAGTGGTGAAAGAGGCTGATAATTAGATCATCTGGCTTTCAGAATATTAAAAGTCAATCACTAAACATGAATGTAGTTGGTCAAGTATAAATATCACGTTTTGGTCATTTTAAAAAGCTCACTTAAAACGCTTATGAACTGATGACAACCTGCCACTATGGGCAATGCTTTGGAAACATTTAAAAAAACAAAACAAAGTGTCAAATCAATCAGACGTGCTTAAAAATTCAACAAAGAATCTGAGAAATGTTCTCCTTGCGAAACCGATTTGGTGTTAATGTATGAGTTAAGAGGTAGTGGAGAACGTCATCTATGAATTGGCTTTCTTGTCTTACTTTTTAATGCTGACAAATATTTTAAAATATATATGATTTGATTTTTACATGCAGCACTGAAGTTAATTTAAACAGTTTACAAGTTGCCAATTAGTATAATTTGAATGCAGTGAACAGGAGTTCAATAAACTTCCAAAATAAAAAGCAACAACAATTAAAAGAAACTAAAGAGCGTGAGACGAAAAAAAAAAGCGCCAGGAGAATTTCTCTCACTCTCGGTGCAGTTCAGTTTTGAATGGAGCAATGATAATAATGAAGGAACCAGATGGCAGTCACAACCGTCAGACCGTTTCCCCCCACCATCCACACTATCAGAAAATATAAAAATGTCTCTCCTTCATTTCAGCCAGCGTGTGCTACGTTGCACCTTCAGAAATGAACCCTTGAGTGTTTCTCTCCGTAGTCGAAGCATTACTAATCCACAGGTTTGTTTCCAGTATCTTCACAAATAAACAGATTTACACCTGCATGGCTGATTAGATCAAATTCTTTCTCTTTGGGACAAAATACATCAAACGAGAGGAACAAAAAAACTTCACTTGATGGAGCTTCAACAAACACAGAAAAGAGCAGCTCTTGCACACACTCTTAAAACTCCTGGGAATTGATCCAGGTCAGTGGAGCAATTTCGAAACGAAAACTTGGGCTCTGAGGAGTCCCGGGAAACCTAGGTAAGTATGTGGTGATTGAGGGAGGAGAAGGGGAAAAGAAAGAACAATGGAGTTCAACTTCTCCCTCGGGACACTTCAGGGAATTCCTTACAAGTGTACATGTGAATGTATTAGATCAGGTCCAGCTGATGTCTATTAGCAGATGAGGAAACATTACATAAAGATCTCAGGGGGACGAGGCCTCAAGGGAGTGTCTTGAGCCATGCCTGCACTTCCTCCTCTGACTCTGTGGCGTTATCTCCTCTTTCAGCAGACCATATGCACACTCGCAAACAGAGTTAACACACGCTCCTCCTGTGACAGGCCTTCCAGTGGGTGTGCTGGAGAGAATGGAAATAAACTCCACCTGAAAGGAACAAAAGGGAGAGGGAAAAAATGAATTCTGGGCCAAAAAAAAAAAGACTTGGCAAATGTGAAATGGGGTAGGGCTAAAACAAACAACACATTTGATTATTGACATGCCTATTATTTACTTTACAAATATGAGCAGTTATCTTTCTCTGCAATCTCTGCGCAAAAATGTAAATGAAAAAAGTTGGCTGAAAGCAAAGGTCACAATATAAAGTGAAAATGAAATTAACTAAATGGTAAGGCTTTGCGATTTGGGGAAAATCTCTAGTAGCATATTTTTTGACAGATATTTTATTTTGTAATTAAGCTTCACCTCAATAATCTGTATCGTAATCTGTTTCTTACTGCTAAAATAAAATGAGTCTTAGTAACCAAAAGGGAACTAAAAAGATTTCATAAATTTGTTTTTAAATATTTAGAAATTAAAAAAAAAATTTCTCTAGAGCAAACAGTAAGAAGAATAACGTGACCTTAAGTTCAACTCAAATTAGGGAGATAGTAACAAAAAAAAAAAGAATAAAAAATACAGAACACTCAGCAAACAAACATGGCTGATAAGAGCCTTTCTGTAGCTTATAATGTCTAAAAACTAAATAATTATCACAGATGATGCACAAAATATCACAACAATCAACGTACAGCTGTGGTACTGCAACATGTCTAAAATGTTTGATACGAAAGTGCATACCTCCTTTCCAACATTTGAATGAGGTTGAGTTTGGTCACTGCATAAAAAGTTAGTAATCTCCTGGTGCCTTTGTGATGTTTTTTCATATGGTATAACAGCCGCACACAACTGAAATTTTACTTTGCTGTTGCTTTCTACTAGATTGAGTGTCACTGGCAATACTTCAGTTTACTTTTTAAACAAGACACTCCTCATATGTGGTGAGGCTGTGGTGCTTTTTGTTGTATTTCCTGGTACTGGCAACAATTTAGCGACAGCTCTAACAAATTACCTGTTTTTGTTCGGAGTCTGTGAAACCAAAGTATTCCCATATTATAGTCATGATGTTTTTTTATATGAATTCATCTGTTAATGCTTCTGAAGTGGCAGACACAATCATCCTACTCGTCTGCGCTTTTCTGTTCGTTTGTTTTTTTATTGTGGGCGTTCCGCATAGTTCGGTTGCACAATTCTGATTGGGCAGATTGAAAGTGTGCTCACACATATGGCTAGTAAGTCTGTCACACACAGACAGCAGTCACACATTAGCTCTGGGTAGGGAAATGTTATAATAATTATATATTATTTCATATTGCAGCCTCTTACAATTAGCTAATCGCAACGCTTCAAATTGGATTTCGATTAATCGCACAGCCCTACTAAACAGTTTATTAAGTTTAAAAGTTCAACCGAGGGTGTGGGGAGTTCAAGTCAAAGCATGCACTCTGGTCCCCTGGGCTCTGTGCAGGTTGGAAAAATTCCAAATTGAACCAAAACAAACCATTACATTTGGCTTAAGATTGGCAATCAAAATTCGGGACATTGCAACCTGCAGAACCTGGGAAGCAAAAAAAAAAAAAGTTAAAATAACTAAAAATAACTACACTTAGAGTAGAACTATTAACATTTGAGGTGCTTTTTTGCCAAAATACACAAATTGTGAGAAAGTGTAGTTTAATTTACAAATGACGGGTTGTTTTAGTGAATCAGTAAAATGATTTATGAACTCAGGTGTTGTTAGCAGTCTGGTTTAAGACATGACTCACTTTCTGAACTGAATGTTATAATTATCTTCAAAAATGTTTTGTGCAAAATTATGCACATTCTTTGAAGCGAATTCAGTATCATTACTGACTAATTGTTTGTATAATCAATAAGAAGTTAAAGATGTAATTAAAGCAACATCTCAAAAGTTTATTGCACATAAAATGTAAATTAATAATGCAATTGACATGAATGTTATTTTGATCAAATAATTTTTATTTTATTTTATTGGCATGCAGTTACTTTTTGTTAAAGAATTACTCAAAGGTAGCCATCCATCATTTTTGATAATTTTATAAATATATATATATATATAAAATAGCCCACAGATTATGTTATTTTAAGAATCATAGATCATGCAATGTGTTAAAAGAAGGAACAAAACCTGTACCTTTAAACAACAAAAATTGTATTCTACATTACTGACAAATTTAAATATCTAGATATTTTGCTCAATACTGAACTGTCTTTTAAACCCCATATTTATAATTAAAAAGTCATATCAGTGTTTAGGTTCTCTTCATCGTTCTATTAATTGTTTTTCATTTTAGGTAAAAAAAAATTGAAAATTGATTTCTTAATTAATTTTCCCTCTAATCGATTATGCTGATGTTATTTTTAACAATACGTCTGATTTCAATTTAAAACCTTTAAATACCGTCTTCAACTCTCTATGTAGGTTTGTATTAAGATGTCCGTATAAAACCATTATTGCATATTATACGAATCTCTTGGTTTGCTTCAACCCAAGTTCCTTAGACAATATCATTGGTATTTGTTTCTTTTTAAACATGTTTGTTTTAGTTTCTTCTTATTTAAAGCAATTTTTTGTTTCATTTACCTCCTCATATTCTCTTCGACATAATATGCAACTGAATTACTTTTTTGTTCCAAGAATTGCAACAGAAAGTGGCTGTAAGTGCTTTCAATACAAAACTCCTTTTGACTGAAATATTCTTCCATCTTCCTTTAGGTCAATGAAGACATTTAGTCTTTTCAGGACTAATTTATCTTCTTATTTTGGAAACCTTCGAACAACTTGTAAATGTTATTAAAATCGGTTCTAATTGAAATGCTTATTATTTATTTGTATATTAAATTGTACTTCTGATTACATGTTTTTGTGTGATCAGGATTTAGACTGTGGGAAGTGTTTCAGGTGAAGTGCGCTGCTTGTTTGTTTTGACATGATGTATTCTGTTTGATTTATGTACATTTTAGGGACCCCCTCGGAAATAAGATGGTTTATCTCAAGGGGCTATCCCATTTAATAAATTCAAATTCACATTCAACACAAACAAAAAATGTATATAGGTTTGATATGCATTTATACATTACTAAATATATTAAAAACTGTTTTTGCATGCAGACATCCTGTACTCTTTTTAAACCTGTATAAGCATTGTGTCATATTACAAGAATTCTCCTCAAGGAATGAGTAAATGTAAAGTGCTCGCCTCACATACTTGACAACTTAATTTAGACTAAACTTGGTCATGTTGCAAATCATTTACAATTTTTACCATAGTAATTAAACTATTGTGTGCTGTTGGAGACATTTTCATCCACTCGGGGTGAGTTTGAGTCTTAATTTTGCCACATCTTTCTTTGTGTTTCAGCAAATAGAGTGATTTGTAGATACAAATCATATTTTGACACATATTTTGGGAAAATACTTTAAAATGTAAAAATAATTCAAAAATACACTTTGCAATCGAAAAACGTCATTATAAATGGAAGTCAATGGGGCAAAAATAGCCACAACCTAAATTAAAGGGTAGTCAATTTGAACAGTACACAAGGATTAATCAATGAGTTGTTGCAGCCCCAATATTAATCAAAGGCAATCAATGAAAGAAATTCAATCTTCTGTTGAAATTGCAATGCTATGGGAATTTCCAGGGTTTCCATCACATTTGGAGTTTTCACACAAGAGCGTATTCTAGCCTTCATAAAAAGTTTAATACTGAACACACAACTGTGCTCCTCTGAAAAGATGTGCATGACAATAACAGGTATGATCAATCGCATTTGTAAATTCATTGGAATTTGATTGATTGCCCAGCTCTAGTACACATCAAGCCACATTCAATAGAATTTTTAAAACATCAAAATCACACCCAACCCAGATAAAAGAGTCCTTTCACTGACACAAAAATAGCCCTGACCTTAATTACAGAGCCGTGTGTGTGGAGCAATCCCTAACCTTATTCTCTTAGTCAAGCGCATTTGTTGTTGGCATGACATCACATAAGCTTTCACTATCAAATGTTGTGCAAACAAAGGTGATGTGGTGTTTGCAAAGCCTCAAGGCTTTTTGATGTTGTGCGTACACCTATAATAGCTGGGTATTGCTAACTACATCATGAAACCAGCACATACACAGTGATACTATCATACCTGAAGAGTGAACCTGTACACTAAACCAGTTTGTGATCTGATAAAAAGTTGACTGACAAGATCCAGGACTACAGTAACATAAACAGCAGATGCGCCAAAAAAAAAAAAACGAAAAAAAAAACGTTGACATTTGATAATTTGAAGCACTGAACTTAATTGGCCTGACTGACAATGACAATAGCCCTTTCCCTACAGTAATACTGGTAAATTACCATAAAAGTACTTTATTAGTCAATTTAATAATACATTTTTCTTCGCATACGCACTGACGTTTCGTAACCTTTCTGGAAAAGCACCATACACATCCATTCCGAAATACCAACATTGCTGCACATGTACTTGTAAACAAGGAGGTCAGTCTTATTATTGATGGTTTCATTTTGGTTTCAAACTTTCACATTCATTTACCTGCTTTTGTCTTTCAAACAAGTGTGAAACAGTGCCTGTTATGTTGTGTTTACACTAGACGCATTACAGGTGGATAAATCGCGTTATTCGCGCCTAAATAGACGTGTAAACTAGCTTCAATTTCGAAAAACGAAAAGTCTTCGTTTAAGGAAGACTGAAAAACAGCGCAGATTTATTTGGGGCCATGCCTGAGTCCACCCAGCTCTGTGAGCTCAAACTCCTCCGGAAAATATACCAAGTTGATGGAAGCTTTCAGCGGTGCTTCGAACTGAGCCGAGCCCAGTTTAATGAACGGTTGTCGGTGTCAGCAGGAGGATGGTGTCAACAGGTGCTACGTCATATTCACAACCCCACAAGAGCAAGCTCCTGATTGGTTAAAGTTGCGCGAATGTCTGCTGAAGTTCAGATATTCAAAATAGAGCGATTCGCGTGTTGTGCGTCAATCATGCAAAACACTTAACTTGCGCCGCTTCATTTGAATGAATCGCATCAACTAACAACTATTTATTAGTTTAAGATAAACATTTTAACATTCTGATTCCAATGCCTGATTATTAGATTGCTAAAATGACTATAATCAAAATAAATATTCTTCAGAAGAAAATATTATGCAGTTTTGGAAGACTGTACTTGCATTGTAATGATATTTTATTGTCTTTCTGGCATTATGAGTAGCAAAAAATGGTCTTAAAAATACAATAATATTGTTTACCACAATATAATTTGATGCAATACATCATACAACAACAAAAAAAAAACCTGACAGGCCTACATAATGATCTTGTTCTTCAATGTGGAAGTGCGCTCGTTTCTGCGATTGTTTTAGAATCTCTGATTCAGTCGCCTATAGGAGAAATTACTAGGAATACTAAACGGCAGAGAAAGCTCAAACTACTCTCTACAAACAAGTGTTTGCATGACTATACAGACCAAGTAGAATAGTATAATGACAAAATATACATTTGCAACATCAAGAAGCATGAGGAGCCGTTTTTAACGTCTAAAAATTAATGGAAGTGTATGGGACCGGAAGTCTGGAGCCAAAAAGATTGAAATAGCTGCGCCTGCTCATACGTGAAGAACAAGGTGAATAGCTACATGGAGGTCTGTAGAGAAGTGTTTTGAACAAATCTTATAGAGATGCGGACAGAACACTTTTGAGAACACTTGAGATATAAATTTGCTTCAACTTGTCAAACTCTTTGGAACAAAAGTCTACTGGTGTTGCACCCAAGCCGACTCTCCAGCTGGTAAAAATCACACTCTCAGATGCACGTGTCACACAGTTGAACATTATGTTAGCAGTTAAACTCCCAGTGGTTTATCACTTGCATTTTGTCAATAATTCTTTCAGCACAGTTAGCACTAAAAAGAACGCTGGAATGTTGTTTGATTAACAAGCTTTAACTAAATGTGTCTCGTCCAAGGACTCAAAGGCTTCCATTTCTGTTAACAGCACAGAGTAAACGCATCACTTGGATCATATATTCTGATTGGCCTGGAGTAAACGTCTCATGCCAGTGTGTTCTGAACTTGTACGTGCACATAGCAGGAATTTCCCTACTGCATTCATACACAGACGAATTCCAGCAATTTACTGGTAATGCTACAACTTCTCATTCCAGAAAACTGACAAAAACATTTCCGATATTTAAAAAAAAAAAAAGATGATCTCTTTAGGACAATTTACCTGTAATTTTCCAAAAAAGTCTGTCTGTGTTAAAGGTGCTATTGAGCAGTTAAAATACACAATCACAACAGAGAGGTAATACTATTAAAAGAGATGGCTGAAAATAAAAGAAGAGGATTCTGAAGTAACAGCAGTTAGGTAGTAGCTGACAGATGTGCTCATTAATTAATGAATAAACGGGTGAAGGTGCAATTCAGAGCAGCAATTCAATACAGTAACTAACTCCTGCAGAATGAGACTACTGTTACTCTTCCCAATTTTAAAGGGACAACTAAACACAAACATTACCAAAAACATATTTGTTCTTATTTTCAGGTTAACCTGTTATTCACAAATACCACACTATTAGTAGACTACTGTAATTACAAGTGAAAGGAGACGGACTAACTATAAATGAGCTTCAGGAACTATAAAGACTTCAGGAAAGCAAGTTAAAAACATGAATGCATAATAAAGTTGTAAATAATGTTAAGTTTCTGGCACAAACATTTAGCTTCATGCTTCATGGGACTGCAATGCATTTCCAAGATCAACAAGGATAAATTTTGTTTCACTTATATACAACTAAAGGCTCCGGCATGAAGGCAAAATGAAGTTTGAATAGTTTGAAGGACAATATACTATTTTCTAAATCTTCCAACGCCCCTGTGTTGCAGTAGGCGAGGGATGCCATGCTGCTCGCAGGACCCCTAAACACAACAATCTTTCATAAACAGCCTTCTGTGCATCAGAAAAGCGTGTTGTGTTGCTTCACAAAAGTTGCAGATGCCTTTACCAATATCAAAATGCTTTTGTAAACATCCAGTTATTCTTTACACCAATTAAGAAAAGCTAAAATAATACTAATATGGCAACTATAATAAAGAAAATCAGCTCTAACTGTAAAACTGAATAAATTGCTAAATACTCTTGAAGCATGTTTATTGCGTATCATATTTAACAAACAGTTTGCTATGAATTTTATGTAATTTAGCTTGCATGGATAATTGAATATTAATCAGATGATTATGCTGCTGTGCCGTCAGCCAATCGTTGCATTGCTGATCATGATTTCAAGGATCGATAGATGTGTCCTACCAATACACGCAGTGATCTCAGATCAGTTTATCCAGACATTTCAATCTGATTCACAAACTTGTTTGAAGTCAGAGATCAGTTATCAAGATTAAAAGATCCAGGATCTGCCAAATCATCTTAGATTATTCAAGGGAGGTATGAAGAACAGACCCCAGTACTGAAATTGTAAAAACATCCATTTCCCACTAACATTTAAGCCATGTTCATGAGAGCTGTGAACCTACACTAGTCTCACGGTTTGGTTACGATTATAATGCCATCGATTCGGTTCAATTCGATATTTCGGTGCATCACGGTGCATTGACGATGCTTTCCATACACAGTTTTATATTTCTTCACAGCAGCATTTCTTGTATTAAAATGTATGAATATATTTATATTTATATACTTTTTGTAATACAATTTTGTCATTTATTACAAACAGTCAGATATATAAACTGTAACATTAAACAAAACGTGCATTTAGCAAATAATATAAACAAATATAAATATCCAGCTCAATTTCTGATCCTTGTCTAGATCTCTTACACCCCTTTGATTGGTCACACCCTCAAAAAAAAAAACGGTTGCGATTGGCTCTTGCGCGCTGCGTTCTTCACAGATGAATGATACTGATAAGCGGCAGGGGCGATCTCACAGCTGATGTATGATAGACACGGTGGAGAAAACTCTGCAGACAAGCGCTCGTTTCTGTATGCAAAAGTAACGCTGAAAAACAGCCGAGAAGAGAAGAAAAGCCACGCCAGCAGGTCAAATGGGCCACTGTGTGTGTGAGAAAGAGAGAGAGAGAGAGCGAGAGCGAGAAATGGAGTAGGTTCGATCTCAGTGAAATAGGGGCTATTGTTGTATATGTCAGTAAAAAACTGATCCAGCAAACACACACAGTGAAATTGTGCACAGTTTATGAGTTTTAAGTAGTTAAAGCGCTGTAAATACTCGAGATCGCCTCTCTCGCATATGAGGTAAATGACGTCAGTAAAAACCGGTTATGATTATTACTGAACTGATACCGAATCGTCCGCGTCTGCATCGCAGTGCACCGAAGAAACTATTAATTTTGACACCCCTAATGTTCATCGTGTTCTTAAATAGCTCTGATTTGCCATTGTTTACATGCTCAACAGAAATGACTGTGATTGGTCGTAAAGGTCACCAGTTCATTGCACTTCACCGATGTTTACAGAGTGCAAACACAGATACGGGACACTGGGGCGGTGTTTAAGAGCGTGCTCAACAGTGCTTAAATGTTAGTGGGAAATGGACAATTCTAAAATGTCAGTACCGATTGGAACCAAATTCCAGTATTGTGACAACACTATTAGAAGCTAAAACGAACTTCCCCAAAAAAGATTGCTTTGGTCAGCTGTTTCGAAACTCCCAAAACAAACTTTGAATGAACTTAATTTTGGCTAGATTTAGTCGAAAATGATTGCATTTTAGTTTGTTGTTTGATTTTATTTGAAATACACTACAGCCTTAAATCTTGGATAGCCAGGGAGGCGAGTACATTTATAGCAATTTTTCATTTAAATAAAATATGAGACGATACATTCCATTTTCCAAAAATCCCAGCAATTGCAAGGTGTATTGGCAAAAGGTTGGCTTTAGGCCCTGCTTAAAAGATTCTGTTACAAATTCTGTTATTCCACTGCTTTTAGACTAAAACACACTTTTGCATTCATTCTCACAATCATGCATCACAACTAAACAGGTTTAGCTTGGTCTAGCGTCTGTTTAGAGACAGATTTCCTTGAAGATCTGTAGAATTAAGCTCTTTCTGTTCAGCAGTTCAAACATTAGCCAGGCATGTTATCAGTGGCTATGCCTGACATTTAGTAATATGACCCGAGGTTTGGTCTAAAATTGCCATTTGCTGAGTAACCCTGCATAAGGTCCAAGGGACAACACTCCAAAGCATTTCAGGGTGGAGCTGCATAACTGAAAAGCTTTGGTTTGTAAACAGTAAGTAGATGGTCCTGGGAAAGTCTGATCCTGAAACAGCAAAGAAAGCGAGAAACATTGTGAAAGCCTGTATCAACCACTGGACCAGGGTTCACACTCAATGTGGTTGAGTCAGCAAACAGCCGGGAAATATATGGTCTTGATATATGTCGTAGTATGATATTTTGACCAGTATTTAGGAAAGGTTTGATATGGGATCAGAGTGAATGCCAAGTGAAAGAGAAAGAAAAAATTTGAATGCTAGATATTAATTTCTAATAGGAATTTGCCTTTTTCCAGTATCTTCCTTTTCATTTCATTTTAGACATTCTGTCATTGCTTTTGAATTGTAGTGTAATTTCAACAAATGGACAGAAAAAGCTTTTGCAAAGCCCTACTGTCTATGAATGAATCAATAAATCATTACAACTGACTGAGTGACTGAACATCCACAATATTACACCAACAATCGCAAAACAAACAGCAGAAAGAGCCTAATAGATTTAGCAAATTTTGGTTGTAAAGATAACAGTAACTGAAACTGTAAGAAATGTTTTTTACACCTTAAAATTGAAATGGGTTCTAAAAAAGGTGTTGCCAGCTTTGATGAGGTTGAAGTGTTTGAAGAGGGAATTAATTACATAAAAAGGGGAGTTTTATTACGCTTATAATGACACAGGCAATGCAGACACATTGGAGATCGTTGGTGAGCACAACAGTTAGAAGCCAGGTTGCCATCCTAACATGAAGCAAATATTATCAATTCACAAAAAAAATTATCTAAATTGTTAATTAACTCCATTAATCATCGAGTTGTTAGAATGGCTGTACTGTAGTATCGATAACCTAGTAACAGCAACAATTAAATAAGGCAAGCATAATAGAGTCAACCGATACCATTCATACCATCAAAACCACCTCAAGGAAGCGAAATTATTTGTGAATGAGGTTTTATATTTTTTATTCGACATTTCCATCTCTTGTTTCTCATGCAATACTTTAACAGGGTGATCATCAACAGTGGGTAATTAGTACACATACAAAATCTGTAGAGATAACACAAACTGGTGTAAAATCAACAAAATGTACAAGGAAAGGAAAATAACTTTTATAGACCTAGAATAGTCTCCAATTATAAAAGCCACATCAAATTAATTGATTACATAAAAACAACCATCTGCACTCAGACTTAAGCGTCAGGGGAAATAAAAACAACACATTTGTGATGGCTTGTCTCTTATGGAAATAAGCAAAAATAGAAAAGTCAAGAGATATCTTCTCTCAAAATTTAATTTCATTCATTATAATGAACAGTGACTGGATCAAACAACCCCTTTCTAATTAATAAATGCAAAGAAAGGATTAAAATCTAATGGCGTACGTGTGTACTCTCTTACTTTTCAAAGCGTAAGAATGAATTTGTGCAGAAAAACGCCAAAAACAACAACATAGTTTAGACTCGCTAATAAAATGTTCTATAGTGGTCCTGTTACAGTTTTCAGCAGTGTGCCACCTATATCTGTTAACACCTTAAAAAAAAAGTTTTTGTGGTTGAAGTATTTTGGAAATTATTATTTGTTTTGTCTTTTTCAAGCTTCAACCCACATAATGTCAACACTCTGATGACAGTTAAATGCAAATGTAACTGGATTGTCTGAAAAGTGTCCTTTATTTCTAAATGAGACATTCAAAACAGGCAAAAAAAAAAAAACAGTCTGTTTTTAAGTACACAATTTTTTTTTTAAAGCACAAGATCACCAATTGTCTGATGACCGCTCATATTGCTTACGTTTGTGTTAAGGAATGTAAAAGTAGTAATAGCTCAAAATCTTCTGGGGCCTCATGTACGAAGACTTGCGCTGAAATCATACTAAAACATTGCGTACACACAAAGCTGTAAATGTGCGTACACAGTAAAAAATTCAGATGTATGAAACACTGCGTACGAGGAATATCACGCATATTCTCTTTGTACATATGAATTAACGTGAAACTGAGCGCCTGTGCAAAAGCGCAAAACCCCTCCCTGCCTCCTCCCCCCTAATAAATATAGTAATGACTCTACTTTAGCAAAACCAAATGAAAAAGTAAAGGCAAAAGCAAGCAAAAAGAGAAACTTTGAACAGAATGTGAATTGGAGGTGCTCCTATCAAAGGTAGACCGGAGAAAAATTATTTGTAAGTTTGTCCTCCAGAATTAATAACAAAAAAAAAAAAAAAAAGAGAGTGGCAGAGTTTAGCTGACGTGGTTAACGCAGTTGGGTCTGAACATCGCACTGTGAGTGAATTTAAAAAAAATGGTCCGATGTAAAGGTGTACAATTTTTATAGTGTCTATTTAGGCTAAGGTCACATACTCTCCATCACGAGGAAGACAAGTAGGAATCATTAATAAGTGTGTGTATTATGTTAAGCGCATTTGAGCATCAAATAGTATTTGCACATTTATTGAATGGAAATGTTTCCGATTCACGTATGCAAACGCATCTTCAGATGGCGCCTTTATAGCAATGTGCGTGCAGTCAATCTCTCAGACTAGATTGGGGGGGGAAAACGGCGATCGCTGCAAATTGCGCTTTAATGTTTGGCTTGTTAACTGCATGGTGTGGAGACCTTATAAACCTGCTAGACATTGATTCCGTCCCATACAGCTGCCCCTGCACGGCTCAAAGATGCTTTGTTGTGTGCAATTTAACATAAGTGTCTCTAGTTGCCAATGAAAATAAAACAAACACACACAAGAAATGCACGTACGCCAGACACGAAGTTGGCGTGGACCAACGCACATTCTCACGTTTATTTCATTGTTAGTAAATCCAAACGCGAGCATAAAATCTGGCGTACGCAAAGCTTTTGTGCATACGCAGCGTTGATACATGGCCCCTGGTCTTTAAGGCCATGAAGAACTAAATAATATACTCTATTAAATTATGAATAGAACACTGCAAACACACCAAGATATTTCAAAATAGAAATATTTAAAAAGAACTTATAGTGCGTCTAAATGTAGGCTCTAATCTCATTTATACATGGCTGTGTTGCATTGTCTTTTAGATTAGTTTTTCAAACTTGCTGATTTTCGTATACAATTGAATGTTTTGCAATTCAGAATTGACGTAAATTGATCACACTTTTCTGAAATATTGGAGCATACCAGTCTCTGGACACTTCTATAAACTCTCATTCATTAATTTTCTTGTCGGCTTAGTCCCTTTATTAATCCAGGGTCGCCACAGCAGAATGAACCGCCAACTTATCCAGCAAGTTTTTATGCAGCGGATGCCCTTTCAGCCGCAACCCATATCTGGGAAACATCTACACACAGAATCACACACACACTCATACACTACGGACAATTTAGCTTACCCAATTCAGCTGTACTGCATGTCTTTGGACTGTGGGAGAAACCGGAGCACCGGGAGGAAACCCACGCGAATGCTGGGAGAACATGCAAACTCCACACAGAAACGCCAACTGAGCAGAGGCTCTGGTTCTATAAACTAAAAATTGTAATGTAACAGAGTTTTGAATCATTTCAAAATTTAGACACATTTGAAAATTGCGACAGTACAAACCTGTGCATAGCTACAGAATAGGGCTGCACAATATTGGAAAAAAATCTAACATTGCAATATTTATTGTGTTTTGAATACAATTATACCAGATGACTTAAAACTTTTTTTGGAAAATTTTTTTTTATAATTTTAGATCTATTGGTATCATTCTGCAGTGGCAGTGCATCTCCATAAAATCAAACAAACAATCTAGAAATGTTTTGGGGTCCCCCGACAAATTTTTCGGTGTGGTCTGCGCTGTCTACAGTGCATTTCTGTATTTGCATGTGTTGTGAGTACATGCACTTGTTTAGTCAGAGATTGATGAATTACTGTTTACTATTTGTATCTAAATAAAATCAAATAAACTATACATTTTTGGGGTCCAAAAATACACACAGCCCCATTTACACTAATACGGTCTTAGTTTAAAATGCCATTTTAGAATGAAAACGAATTAATCCACATCCACACTGGTGTTTCATCTAGCATTTCGGAAAAGCCTTTCATCCAAACTATACAGCTGAAAACGCACATCATGTGACCACACACACACACACACACACACACACACACACACACACAGACACACACACAGACACACACACAGACACACAGACACACTCGATCATGCGTAATTTGTGTGTAACTTATCTTTATTTATTTATGATTTAGTTATGGGTAAAACAAAGACCATGTGAGTCAGGTAGTTAAAACAGTAGGCTACAAATAATTAATTCATTACGAATGAATTAATTATTCATAAATAATTCACTGCCAACTACGGCATTGATGCCATCACCCATCGCGATGTTTTACATTAGACATTGTACGATGCCAATTTGGTCAACATCACCTAACCCTAGAACTGAATAATAATAACAATAAAATTAATCATTAAGTTCACAAACTAAACAATTTCTTATGCATGCATGCTTATAAATCATTACACAATTACAGGAATCAAAAACAAACGAAAATTATAAATTGTAACAGACAACATTGCAAATCCTGCGATGTGACTATTGACAATGATCATATTGCGATATCAATACTGAAACGATATAATGTGCAGCTCTAACTACAGAAGTATGCAATTATTTGTTTATTTATGTAGAGGCCTGCATGTACAAGACTTCTACTTAAACTCTTTTTGTGTGAATTCTCGCTCTATACTCCTCCTCACGGTCCTCTAACACAACAGAATGAGCAAAACCTAAAGCCATGTGGCATTGCACTCGCTGCCAACTGAGACAACCTGCATTTCCCACTAAACGTCTGCCAATTTCACATGGCGACAGAAGCAAAGCTTCTCTCTGATTCTATAAGAAGAGAAAAAGAGAGAGCGAGATCTGTCACATTTTGCCTTTTGAACTTCCCTGACAGACCCCTATGATTAATAAATAAAAAACACAAAAAATAAGCAGGTACAGTAAGTTATGTTACCTACATTGCTAGGAAACACCCTGGAATACAGCCAGAAACGGGTTGAATTTCACACAGCACGTTTTCATTCATACATGAGTCACTATTGAGTGTATGTAACCGGTTTAGTGTCCTGTTATGATTTTACCTGACTGCTATTTTACTCATTGTTAACTGTAATTACAATGGAGTGTTAATAAGCAGGTGAACTGATGAAAATTAATGACTCGCATATGACTACAGCACAAAACGTGCAAAACTGATGTCATTATTATCAGGTGAGGCGATTAAATGCCTAAAAGGAATAAAAAAAAACAGTGCGGCGTTGTCTTACTTTGAGGCGGTGAATATCTTTTGGGTGTGTTTCGCTGCAGCTGCACTGTTGTCATCGGTTTTAGGCCCTGACATGAATCCGCGCGACGCCGATACCGAGCGCGAGGAAGAGGAGGCGGCGGCATCGCGCGGAGCGTACGAGAGAACTCGACCGAATGCCTCTGTGAAACTGCATGACAAAACGACATTTAATCTCTACATATAAAAGGTTTAACGCTGAAACCTGCAACAAGAGCATGTCAGTGCAAAGTCTATCAGTGGTCGGGTTCTTGAAAACACGACTTACTCTGCTACCTTAGAAATGACAGCAAACACAAGCCCTGAATAAATGACTCGCATATCAAGATAAATCATTTTAATATTTAATATTGAAGCGATAGATTCCCATATAACCACAAGTAGTTGTGGCACACAGCTGGGCAGGACTATTAGCATGACAGCTAGCATTTTATCGCCTCTTCTTCAAAACAGTGCTTACGTTAAAATACATGAACACCCCTGTTGACCTACCTGTCAGTTCATTAGCGTCGCTGCTTTAGAGGATTGGTGTGTGTGACATTGGTTATCCTCTTTAATAGATTAGATGATGGCTTTAATCTCCGTTTCAATCTTTGGTTGGTGGGGTCTTGCCGACGGCTCACTTAGCCTGCTAGCCTGCGTCCAAACTGTGAATCTTTCGCCTTCTTTTTTGAACACGCCTGAGCTAATACAATATCGTTCAAGTATTGGGTCCTCTTCGTAATCGTTTATATGTATATTCTGTCGCATATGATTTGATAAAGCTCGCGTAGTTTAAAGCTAACGACTAGGTTTAACGTATTTTCACCCAGCTCAGCGCAGCGGCACGAGCTCCAGTCCACATCCACGAGCCTCCCAGAACAGTCTTGGGTCTCCGCCCATTCTGTGAGCTCATTGGTCGAGAATTGCTGTCAGTCCACCCTGCGCGGCCAATCAAAAGCCGCAGGTGAGTGTTTGACGGCACTTGCCAAGCTCAGTTCAATCTCAGGTGTTGATGAAAGAGCGTACGGACACCTCAGGACTTTGACGACACAAAAGGCAATGGCATGGCAGGACTTCAAAATAGTTTATATGCTTATACTTTTTTTCAAGGCTGTAATGAACTGACAGACATAAACAGATTATTGAAGGATAAAAAGTAACACAGTGACATATTAAATACGTGTATGTGTCTGAAAGGGAGGCAGAACAGACAAGACGCTTGTGTTGCTCTGAGGATTAAAGGGACAGCAGGAGTTTTACAGATAAGCGTCTCCCCCCACCCAGTCTAATATCCCCACAAATCTGACCAACATCTGTCACACCACCTCTTTCAGACCAAATAGCACAAATCTATTGCTCTGTGTACAACACACACATAAAACCACAAGCACCCTGACAGATGCCATGGGTTAAAAACAGACTGTAATTTCCTGTCAGATGAACAGGAAAACATCAACACCCCGAAATGGCCAGATATGGTTTAAAATGACAATGGATGTAAATATAGTGTAGCCAACTGGATTACTGTAGTTGTGTCTGGCAGTGGAATATGCAATTCATATCCTACATGATGTGTGACCTTCTTCCAGACAAGTTCATCATAACAATTGCTAATCCAAGATCAGTGGATGCTCATGTATTCATGAAAACAGACCCTGAATCTGGGCATGCACTCTGTTTTATTACATACTTCAGATGGAACACAGGCCCGTAGCCATGAGGGGGTTCGGGTATAGTTCGAAAGACCCACCCTCCTTCTGACAAAGTCTATAATTTGGCCCCTATATGAGCACATTTGTCTCATTTTTGACAGCATGCTATCATAAATTGTGAATAACCAATAGAAAAAAGCTTTAGAAAGAATAGCCAATAAAACAACTGATAAATGAAGACTTTTATTATTTAAATGGACAAGAAAATGTGACAAGAAATGAGTTGTCCTGTTTGTTATTTGCCTATAGGCTACAGTTTTTCATTTAAAACAAGATTTATTAGATTCCCAATTTTTTTGTTGTTTGTTTGTTTGTTTTTACATTGGATGTTAATAAATTAGCATTTAAAATAAGTAATTTTTCATATTTCTAAAATTCTAATCTCATTACATTTTATATAAAACTGTAATAACTTACTGTTTAAATACACATTTGTAAATAAACATAATTTTTATAAACAAGAAATAGCATGATAAGCGCTTTAACAAAGATGTAGGAAGTATTTTTGTTGCATCAAAAAGTGTGACAATGACAACCATCCGACAAACTAATCCAGCACAAAATAGTGCTTAAAATGTAACTAAAATGCAGTATTTGAACTTCGAATAACTGTGGTCCACTTTTTAAGAAAAAAGAACCACCACTTTTAATAGGCCTGAACAATAGAGAATACACAGAAATACACAGAATACACAGAAATGTGTATAATTTCAACAGAAATTGTAGCTTAGTTCATTATTACATCCAAAACCAGTTGAGGAATTTGTTGTTCATTGTCATAAGATAACATCTTTGATTTGGTAACACTTTACTTGAAGGGGGTGTTTATTAGACTGTCATGAGTGTGATTTTATGCATGCTTTTGACTTAATTGTCATTAAGTATCATTAGCTCAGTTATTTTAAATGCAAAGGGTTGATTGTTTGAGATGTCTTTGTTATGACAACTTGACATTTACATCATAACCTGAGTTGTTTTTACATTATCAAGCCAACATAACTTGTCATAAACCTGTCATAAACATGATTGTCATGCGGCCATTATTAATGTGTCATGAAGTTCATAACAGCATCATTTATATTTTTCTTGACCTCAACTACTTTAGTACAACTTGAACTTGTCTTTAAAATGTCATAAAATATAAGTTATTTGACAGAGTATTGTCTCTTAAAGGGTCACAAAACACCAAAACATATTTTTTGAGATGTTGACAGTCATATACTGTACATGACCCACGTTGCTAAAAACACTATTAGGACACATATATTTAGCTAACAAGTGAAAAAATGGTTGTTTTTGCGTTGTTTTGAGCAAATTTGTTCTTCTGGCTTAAACAGAAATTTTTGACCAATGTCATGGCGATGAGATCATTGGGTAAATTCCAGCGTAGAGAGTGGCTGTCTATACTGGCTAATACAAAGAGACGTCATTGAGTTTTAAGCACATCTGTTCATTTATTCATGATAAAGACTTGGTTTGAACCAATCAGCACGCTCTATTGTTAATGAGATGCAACTTCATTAATATGCATGATAGCTTCGAAGACTTTTTTTACAGTGTTCAGAGAGACGCCACATGTTGCCAACTGTAATTCAAACAAGTAGTAGAAGAATTATTTGAAGACATGAGTCGTCAGTAGCTATGTTTTCATCCAAAAATTTGAATTTAATTTATGAGCAATACTGGAATATAGCATACAAGATGTGCGAATAAAGCAGTGTTTCCACCCAATGAGTCAAAAAGAATAAAATCACTTCCTGATTAACTGGCCCCAAATATCAACAATGAAAATGTAATTTACAGCAGTAAAAGATGTTGCATGAATCTTTTACTTATTTAATAAAGGACTTGAAGGTGGTGTGTTTGAAGGCTCGAGATGCTCTTGACAGTTCTGGAGATAAATAATCATTTGGAGTGGCTATTTGCACTTAGTGTAAATAGCTTCTGCCAACATGACGGGCTATTTTCACTAAATCTGCCCAAGTTTGCTCTAACCAAGCTCAAAACGGTCACAAAGTGTCTCAATCGGGGTCAAATGCTGGTCAAATTATGGTGCAAATATTTAAATTTTGAGCAAGCAAAATCATGGGATTGATCAGATATTGGATGCAGCAAAGTGAATCGGAAGAACGCATTAACCTGCTAATTTCTTGGTAAGTAATGTTTTTAACTATTTAATAAAATAATGTGAAATTCATTCATTCATTTTCCTTTCAGCTTAGTTCTTTTATTAATCTGGTGTCGCCACCGTGAAAATGAACCACCAACTTATCTAGCATATGTTTACGCAGAGGATGCCCTTCCAGCTGCAACCCATCACTGGGAAATATCCAGACACACTCATTTACACATGTACACTATGCACAATTTAGCTTACCCAATTCCCCTATAGCGCATGTCTTTGGACTTGTGGGGGAAACAGGAGCACCCGGAGCAAACCCATGTGAACACATGCAAACTTCACATAGAAACCTACTACGCACTGCGCCACCGTGATGCCCCTAATAGGAAATTTTAATGACAAATTTATTTAGTGCCAGTGAAAAAAGTGAACAGAAAAAGTATTCATTTGATAATTATAATGGCCAAATAACAATCATGTTTATGACAGATGTATGACAAGTTATGTTGTCTTGGTAATGTCGTCATCATACATCATCTCAACAAACTCATATTTGTATTTAAATTGACTAAATGACAGTTAATGACAGTTGTCATAGGAATGGAAAAAACACCCATTCATATTGACATGACGTGAGATTATAAAGGTTTCATGTCAGTCATATGAACACTCCTTGAAGTTAAACATTACCTATGATTTTTAGATACACTCAGAAAATGACATTTGCTTTCTGTTCATACAACTTATTTAAAATGAGCGGAAACAACACAAGTCTTGAGTTTTTTTGCACAACTTGATTGTTTTAAGCTCAATTTACGTTTGTAAAAACTAATGAATTAACTTAATTTCTTTATGTTGTTCTAACAAACATAAAAAAGCTTAAATAAATGTATATTTTTGAAACTAAATTAATTAGAAATCAGAATAAAGGTCTCAGCCGATGAAACATGAAACAACTATTTCTCCCCCTTTGAAATTCACCATCAGACACACTTAAAGGCAATTTAATCAGTCAGGCATAAGTGTTAAGGCTTCAATCATCTAATAATTGTGTTCAGTAAAGGAGCTAAGTGATAAAATACTTTATTTCATTTTTCTGTGATCACACCATTATTAATAACTGATCATCTCATTTCTTTATTCTCTTTTATCTGTTAAAATATGAAGCCAGTGTTTAAGTAAAACATGCTGTTCATCCAGCGCTTTAATATAAACACAATGAGCTGGACAAAGAATGAACTAGCATTATAAACAAAACTACAGAAGTCTATGCAATGTCAGGTCACATATACGTTAAAATGTCATTAAAATGATTAAGCAACATTACAATCATTCCAAATATTTATAATTTGAAAAGGCTATAATGTTGTTATAAAATACGTTTTAGTGAGTGCTTGACTGCTAATCTGTCAGCTTACAAGTCAGTGCTGTGACAACAGTGATTTGGACCTTTGTTTAAGCTCACCAAAACACATGCAGTCATGAGCAGGGGATAGAAAAGACAAATAGGTTTTCATGATATTGTCTGATTCATTTCAGATTCTATAAAAATAAATCAAGACACAACTTTGATTGGTTATATTGTTGGATGCGTCACGGATCCTCATTTCATTTTAAGATTACATTTATAAATGTTCCATTATAAACACCTTAAGTGAAATTGTGACCCTTGGCTAAATACAGGCTACATTTGATTTGCTTTACACTTAAAATGTAAATGTATAACTGTATGAGCCATTGTAAAGCTAGGAGGGTTTCAAGGAGCTAGATATGAATGCTAAATAAAGCAAGCTGAGATTTATTTCAGAATTTGCAAATGCACTACTGAGTGTAATACTAAAGATGTTAGTCACAGAATATAAAATGCAGAAAATAAAAATTTAAATAGTTTACACTAAACAATGTACCACACGATTTTGAATAAGAAATCAATCAGACACAGAAACTTTGATTATTCTAACCCAGGCTCACTGTTGATACGTACCCCTGTATACATTTCTTGAAAGCACCAAATACATCCCAGGAGCTACTTTTTTTGTGGTTTTTGTTTTTGTGAATCCACCAGAGGCCGCTATGTATGCTTTTTAAGATCTTAAATTTCTCTCGCGAGTGCCATTCGCACCTGCTGTTTTTGATTAAATCCACCAGGGGCTGCTGTCGACTGACTGACCAATTGACCTACCAATCTCCCCAACCACCCCTTCCCTAAAACCAACTCCAGAAAACGAAAAGTCCTCATGGCTGCCTGATTTTTACCACGTTTTAACATTGTACCATGTGTGTATTATTTACTTGTTTACTTTTTGTTTTCCTTTTGTTTTTGATTTACCTGCTTTCTGGAACCATTCTTTGCCTCAAACACTGTCATCACAGTCAACTCCTTTCTGCGTCTCAAATCCGCTGATGTATGCAGGGAGCTACTGCGCAAACTGGTAACTGCAGAAAAGCCATCCACACAGAGGTAAGCGGTCAGCTGGCAGTGAGAAAAAGGAACAGAAGCCTTTGGCCTCACCCCATAGTGTTCATTTGAAAGACGAAATGCAGGAATACATAGCTCTGGCTAATTTGTGCTCTTCAGAAATGTATAATGCTGCGTTCACACCAGGCGCGGCACGCGCGTCAAACGCGAGTGATTTACATGTTAAGTCATTGCAAATGCACGAATAGATATCCTGCGGTGAGATATGCGCGAATGACGCGGCGCGAATGACGCAAATTGTGCGAATAGCGCGGGGCGAATTGAACGTTTTGCGCGTTTGACGCACTTAACGAGCGTTTCGCACGAATCTCTCGATTTCAAAAATCTGAACTTCAGCGTACATTCGCGCCGCGTTAACCAATCAGAAGCTTGCTATTGTGGGGGCGTGATTGGGACTTAGAACCTGTTGTCGGTGTTCCGAGGGAAATCCTCCAGCCTTCACCGACAACAGTTCATCAAACTCGGCTTGACTCAGTCAGAAGCACCGCTGAAAGCCTCCGTCATCCAGGTTAAGTTTCTGGAGGAGTTTATGAGCTCACAGCGCTGGATGCACCTCTGAAAGAATGCAGTGGACTCAGACACGACCCTAAACGTATCAACGCTGTTTTTCAGTCTTCATAAAGCACATAAACACTGTTATTTTTTTTCATAAAATCCATGTTAGCCATTTAGCTATGAAGCTAGAGTCTTCGGGCAGACAGAAGCCCTGCCCATCACGCGAATCCGCGTCTGTTCTGATGTGAATTTGACACGCGAATGAAGCAAGGTTTGATGCGCGTATGGAAGCGAGTAAACTCAAATGTTCACGCGGCTATTTACGCCCGAATAGCGTGATTTATCCGTGCGTTCCGCGTCTGGTGTGAACACAGCATAACAGGGTATGTTTTCACAATGAGACGGGTGGGGGGGATCGGATGGTCAGTCAGTCAGTAGACAGCGGCCTCTGATGGATTTACTCAAGAACAACAGGCGCAAATGACACTTGCAAGAGAAATTTGACATCCGAAAAGCATAAACAGCGCCCTCTGGTGGATTCGTGAAAACAAAAACTGCAGAAAACCTACATCCTGAGACGTATTTTGCGCTATCTAGAAATGTATACAGGGGTACGTAACTATAATGCCTGTTGCATGTATATGGGGTACGTTTTCACAATGAGCATGTATTACAGCATATCACATATCATTAAAATTATGAAACAGAATTAGAAATATTCCAGTTTGTGTATGCATACACTATTGTTTTACCAAAAGGATTAAACTGAGATTGATTCAGTAACATTATATTTTTCAATCAAACGCCAAAACAGACAAAAGCACCACTCAAAAAAGACTTTTGCTGTTTTTTCAAACTACTCATTAAATAATCAGCTTAAACAACACAACTCTTAAGTTTTTTGTGATAACTTAATTGCTTTATGTTTAATCCACTTAAATTTGGGAGGAAAAAACTAATAAGTTAACACTATTCCTTAATGTTGTCTTTTGTCTCAACACAAATTGAAATGGAGCATTTTGTTTACAGTAAATAACTAAGATTCAAATTGAATTGTGCACTCAAAAGTCTTATGAATTCATATGATACTTTTCTAAGATAAACTGCAACATCTCGCACACTTTGGTACCAATGTAGAAAGAAGAATATAATTAGAGAGCTGCAGAAGATGGGGACAATTTTCAGTGAACTTTTGTTCCCCAAGCGAAGCCTTTGTTTGCCAACAGACGACTTTAAATATAGTCCGCAAATCATATGCACCACTTTTATGGTGTTCTTGGTCTGCTTTCATGACAGATTTGGTCACAGATGTCTTCTTTTGTGTTCCTCAGACAGACCAACATCGTATTGGGTTTGAACAACATGAGCATGAGTGAATGATGATAGCATTTTAAACTATGTCTTTATCATAAAATATAGCATGTCAAAAAAATTATGTTAAGTTCCCTGCCCCTAAACAAACAAACCAACAACTCATACATCACAATAATAATACATCATAAAGGTTAATGTTTGTGTATTCATCCAAAGTTACTTAAAATGCATTTACGGTATATTTATCACCTCATGCATTTTCTGTGAATTGCACTTTACCTATGTTTACCTATATTTGCGGAACAGTGTGGTAACATTGCTGCTGTTTTTATATTAAATATTGATTCATTCTTTCTTTCATTCATTTATTCATTCATTTTCCTTTGGCTTAGTCTCTTTATTCATCAGGAGTCGCCACAGTGGAATGAACCACCAAATTATCCAGCATATGTTTTACACAGCAGATGCCCTTTAAGTCCGAAACTCAGTACTGGAAAACACCCATATGCTCTCATTCACAGTTCATTTAATTCACCTTTATTAAAAGGTTTCATATTTTGTGATTCATAGGTTTGCTCAAACTTCGATATTAAATGTTTTAAGGTCCCACAACGCATTTCAAAACTAATTTTAGCATCAAACGTTGTTGGAGGCAATATTAACGTCCCATAATGCAATTCAAAAGCATAAATAAATTGGAAAAAGCATGACTTACGAAATACTGAAAACTTGTAATTCATGGATATTTTTACAATTGTATGCTGTCGCAGAACTGGAATTTGAGCAGTTACTGTAAGTCTGACTGCCTCTGTTTTATGTATGGTTTGTGTGTATGTGTGTGCGTGTGTGTGTGTGTGTGTGTGTGTGTATTCATTGTTTTCTTTTTGCATAGCAAGCTATATATTTCAGTGTTCATTGATGGTTTAACCGACGTAGTCATTTTTATATAGGCTATTGTATATATTAAAATATAATTAAAACTACATTGTAAAACATTATATGATCAATTAGTCATAACAGCATAGTCTTGACTGTCATGGTAGTTGATTGTAACTTATTAAACTAAGTGAATCATGTTCTAACTGAATTTTATAAGTTACGCAAGCTGTTTTAAGTCAGTTTAACATAATATAAGTTATAAATGGACTCATATTGTTAATTTGATTCACATTAATGATTTAAGGCAATCAGGTTGTTTTTACAGCACAATTTAAATGTGCTTTATTCTATTTAAACATGTAGGAATTATGTATTATGTAGGAATTTACATATAAGTGAATATGTATAATATTTCATTATTTTCTTTTTTTTGTGCTTTGCACTGTTCAAAGGCAGCACAAAACGCTTGCTGTATAATCATGATGATGTTTGTACAATGCTGCCCTCTCGTGGTCAGAGTCTTCATCTTTCGGAAGGGTGTATCAGAACAAAAAGCAGATTTTGCAGTTTCTAATAAAAGTAAAATTAACTATTAATCTGAAACTTAAGAAAATACATGCTTTCACTTATAAAACTATCACTCACAATACTGCTCTTTATGACTTTACAGAAAGGTTTAAACATTAGTCAAAACACTTATGTCAGAATTTGATTAGTATTGTTATTGGTTCTTGATAAAAATTCTCTGCAACTCCACATATGCAACACATATTCAGGTTATGAAATTATAACAGAGATTACAAACAGAAAATGCTAATCCATAGGTTAAAACAATAGATTTCCTATAGCTCTTAATAAAACCCTTAATAAAACCCAGCAGAGGCAAATCTGGGTCATAGCTGAAATCTGTTGCAAACTTGCACCTCTTGAGGGCATCGGAGGCCCATGAAAATAGTCAATTGATAAAAGGATCATGCAAAAACATTTATAGTTTTAAAAGTAAAACACATCTGCATTCCAGGTGCCATTATCTCCTTTCTCAAATAATACCTCATCAGATTGATGTTAATATTGAATGTCTGGTTGAATGGATGTTGCAAAAAGCATCACATGACATGTATATCTGTCTGTCTGTCTGTCTGTCTGCTAGCCAGTCTGTCTTTTTGTCTGTCTGTCTGTCTGACTGACTGTTTGCCTGTTGGTCTGTCAACCAGTCTGTCTGTCTGTTAATCAGTCTGTCTTTTTGTCTGTCTCTCTGTTTGTCTCTCGGTCTTTTTGGTTTGTCAGCCAGTCGGTCGGCTTGGCTTGCTGTCAGTCAGGTAGTCAGTTAGCCAGTCAGTCAGTCAGTCAGTCAGTCAGTCAGTCAGTCAGTCAGTCAGTCAGTAAGCCAGTCTGTGTCTTTGCCTGTCTGTTGGTCTGTCTGTCTATCTATCTGTTTGTTTCTTGGTCTGTCTGTCTGTCTGTCTGTCTGTCTGTCTGTCTGTCTGTCTGTCTATCTATTTATCTATCTGTCTGTCTGTTGGTCTGTCTGTCTGTCAGTCAGTCAGTCTGTCTGTCTGTCTGTCTGTCTGTCTGACTATCTATTTATCTATCTATCTGTCTGTCTGTTGGTCTGTCTGTCTATTTGTTTGTTTCTTGGTCTGTCTGTTAGCCAGTCTGTCTGTTGGTTTGTTTGTCTGTCTGTCTGTCTGTCTGTCTGTTGGTCGGTATTTTAGCCAGACTGTCTGTCTGTCTTATTTACTAAACTGTCTGTTTATTTCCAACAAAACAGCTCCAAATGAGCATATATGAGTCTGTCTCTCTATTTGTCTGTCTGTCTGTTGGTCAGTCTGTCTTTCTGTTGATCGGTCTGTCTGTCTCTTTGTCTTTTGGTTGGTCAGTCTGTCTGTCCGCTGGTTGTTCTGTTGGCCAGTCAGTCAGTCTATCTACATGTTTGTTGGTCTGTCTGTCTGTTTCTTTGTCTGACTGTTAGCCAGTCTGACTATCTGTCTGTCTGCTGGTCTGTCTGTCTGTCTGTCTGTCTGTCTGTTGGACTATTAGTCTGTCGGTCTGCTGGACTGTAAGTCTGTCTGTCTGTCTGTCTGTCGGACTGTCTGTCTATTAGTCTGTCTGTCTGTCCGTCGGACTGTTTGTCTTTCTGTCTGTTTGTTTGTTGGTCAGTCTGTCTGTCTATCTATCAGTTTGTTGGTCTGACTGTTAGCCACTATGTCTGTCTGTCTGTCTGTCTGTCTGTCGGACTGTTAGTCTGTTAGTCTGTTGGTCTGTCGGACTGTCTGTTTGTTAGTCTGTCTGTCTGTCGGTTTGTTGTTCAGTCTGTCTGTCTCTTGGTCTGACTGTTAGCCAGTCTGTCTATCTGTCTGTCTGTCGGACTGTCTATCTGTCTGTCTGTTTATCTGTCAGTCTCTTGGTCTGACTGTTAGCCAGTCTGTCTATCTGTCTGTCTGTCTGTCTGTCTCTCTGTTTATCAGTCTGTCTCTTGGTCTGACTGTTAGCCAGTCTGTCTGTCTGTACGTCTGCTGGTCTGTCTGTCTGTCTGTCGGACTGTTTGTCTGTTGGTCTGTCGGACTGTCTGTTTGTTAGTCTGTCTGTCTGTTGTTCAGTCAGTCTCTTGGTCTGACTGTTAGCCAGTCTGTCTATCTGTCTGTCTGTCGGACTGTCTATCTGTCTCTCTGTTTATCTGTCTGTCTCTTGGTCTGACTGTTAGCCAGTCTGTCTATCTATCTATCTATCTATCTATCTATCTATCTATCTATCTATCTATCTATCTATCTATCTATCTATCTATCTATCTATCTATCTATCTATCTATCTATCTATCTATCTATCTGTCTGTCTGTCTGTCTGTCTGTCTGTCTGTCTGTCTGTCTGTCTGTCTGTCTGTCTGTCTGTCTGTCTGTCTGTCTGTCTGTCTGTCTGTCTGTCTGTTTATCTGTCTGTCTCTTGGTCTGACTGTTAGTCAGTCTGTCTGTCTGTATGTCTGCTGGTCTGTCTGTCTGTCTGTCGGACTGTTTGTCTGTTGGTCTGTCGGACTGTCTGTTTGTTAGTCTGTCTGTCTGTTGTTCAGTCAGTCTCTTGGTCTGACTGTTAGCCAGTCTGTCTATCTGTCTGTCTGTCAGACTGTCTATCTGTCTCTCTGTTTATCTGTCTGTCTCTTGGTCTGACTGTTAGCCAGTCTGTCTATCTATCTATCTATCTATCTATCTATCTATCTATCTATCTATCTATCTATCTATCTATCTATCTATCTATCTATCTATCTATCTATCTATCTATCTGTCTGTCTGTCTGTCTGTCTGTCTGTCTGTCTGTCTGTCTGTCTGTCTGTCTGTCTGTCTGTCTGTCTGTCTGTCTGTCTGTCTGTCTGTCTGTCTGTCTGTCTGTCTCTTGGTCTGACTGTTAGCAAGTCTGTCTGTCTGTCTGCTGGTCTGTCTGTCTGTCTGTCTGCCCATCTGGCAGCAGTAATAGAGTTCATTATTTAGAGCACAGGCTGCGAGGCAGATGAATGGAGAGAGGCAGTGGATGACTCATTATCGTCGGCCATCTTGAGAGGGATGATAGGGGATCCATGAGTGTCCCAGGGCACAACTCTGCATCTGTCCTGGTTTATTTTTGACTCACTGCGATCCTTCTACGCACTGCCGAGACAAGCAGGCGCAAAAAATAGGCTGAGGCGGGAAGTGGAACAAAGAGCCAAAGAGTAGAGATGAGAAAGGGTGGAGAAAGAGAAGAGGCAGGAGTTTAGACAAAAGAGAACAGAATGACGAAAACGGCAGCAGGGAGGACGTAGACAAGATGATGCAGAGAAAGATAGTGCGCGTGAGGTGGAAGACGAGGGACAGAAAAATTCAAAAGACTTGAGAAGGAGCGCAGGAAGGAAGACATAAATATGGGCATAGACATATGATGAAGTAAAAAGCTCTTTAATTAAAAACAGTGTTAACCCTGCAAAGCCTGATATATCAAACCTATTTATTCATTTTCTTTTTCGGTTTTGTCCCTTTACTTATCAGGGGTCACCACAGCAGAATTAAACGGCAACTTATCCAGCATATGTTTTACACAGTGGATGCCCTTCCAGTTGCAACCCATCACTGGAAAACACGCATATTTACTCATTCAAAGCCCTTAAAAAAGCATAAAATGAGCTTGTTTGATGCCGACCATTTTGGATCCAGTGTAAGAATTAGTCCCTATCATTCCAGCCAATCAAATGATATTTCACTAGAAAGCCAAGAGTAGCTAAAAAAATTCAAAGAAAATTCATGAAAACACATTGTCCACTACAGAGGACACAAGTCAATGGGCCGGGTCTCAGGAGGATTTAGTTTATTCGATTCACATGTCTTATTCTGCTCCACATGTCTTTGGACTGTAAGGGAAACCAGAGCACCCGGAGGAAACCCAAGCAAACATAGGGAGAACATGAAAACTCCACACAGAAATGCCAACTGACCCAGCCGCTACCACCTGCGCCACCCTCAAACCTATTCAACCGCTGCAAAATGTATGATATAATTGATAATCATCAATGACGCATCTGACTTTTATGGCTCATGTTGCATAACATTGGATAATTAGGAGCTGATAAAGAATTAAATAACACACCAAAATTTTATTAAGAGGCCCATCCTTTGTTAAAACGTGCTTTTGGGGCAGCTGTGTTTACATCTATAAGGACGAAATGAATTCTAGTAGCTTAAAAATGTATCAAGATGAAGTTTGTTATTAACTTCACTCAAATGTTCTTATAGATGGTATGATGTTTTCCTTTTTTCTTCTTGTTTCCCTACCTCCATTTATCTACTTTCTTTTTTACTTATTTTCTTATTCTTAAGGATTACTATGATTTCTACAACCCATTGCACATTTTTTTTTTTTTTGTAAAACTTGTCTTTGATTATGGCTGTGAAAGCACATTATTCATTCATTTTGATAACCTTAAATAAACATGTTAAAAGAAAAATTCACTCAAAACTACTTCAAACTATTTATTTAAAATGAACTGAAACAACACAAGTCTTGAGATTTCATTGGGACAAGTTATTGTTTTATGGTCAGTCGATTTAAATTTGTAAAAACTAATAAGTTCATTTAATTCCTTAATGTTGTCCCAACACAAATCGATTGTGTCGGACGCAGCATTTTTTACATTGCTTGTAAACTTTTAATTCTATTTAATTTATCCATTTTTTTTAAACACAAATCGTCAGTTGGGCGGCATAGTGGCTCGGTGGTTAGCAAGTCGGTTGCTGGTTCAAGTCCCGGCTGGGTCAGTTAACTCTTCTCTGTGGAGTTTGCATGTCCTTTCGTGTTTGTGTGGGTTTCCATCTGGGTGATCCGGTTCCCCCCACAGTCTAAAGACTTGCGCTATAGGTGAATTGGATAAACTAAATTGCCCGTAGTGTATGGGTGTTTCCCAGTACTGAGTTGCAGCTGGAAAGGCATCTGCTGCTTAAAATGTGCAGGAATAGTTGGCGGTTCATTACGCTATGGCAACCCCTGATAAATAAAGGACTAAGCCGAAGGAAAATTAATGAGTGAATGTTGTCAGATTCCTTTGACTCAATTTAAATATACAGGGTGGGCCATTTATTTGGATAAACCTTAATAAAACAAGAATGGTTGGTGATATTAACGTCCTGTTTGTGGCACATTAGTATATGTGAGGGGGCTTGTATAAATAACTCATTAAAGAATAAAGTTATGTTTAAAACCAAGCACACCATTGTTTTTCTTGTGGAATTGCCAATAAGTTTTTATGGTGTATCCAAATAAATGGCCCACCCTGTATAAATAAAATACTATTATAGATTTAATTGGGTAAAAGATATGAATATGGTATAAATATATTAGAAAAAAGCCAAATTTAGTTAGTTAAATTCTATGAAACCTATTGTTTACTTAATATTCAGGGGCAAAATTGACATAGCTCCACACACTCAAAACATAACTTTTGCTGCTGTTCAAACTACTAATTTAATATGAGTTGAACCATTGAATTCTTACGTGTCAAGTAGGATAACTTAATTATTTGATGTTCAATCCACTTAAATTTGTAAAAACGATTAAGTTAACTTGAAATTGTGAGGAACCCAAAATTTTTTACGATGTACTCGACACATTTTATTACTTAAACACATTCAAAACACGTTGGATTTATTGATCTTGTCATATACGGTACTCAGCATAATCGAGTTCACCCGATTTGGAAAATGAATGTTTTTATTTTCCAAACTACAAAATTTCTCTTCTCTTGAATTCCCCCCCCCCCCTTTTTTTTAAAAATTGTATTTAATATTTTTCTATGACATAAATTTGGGTGTAGTAGTTTTTGGACTGTTTTTGTAAGTTATTTTGTTAGATAAGCTTCAGATTTGGCTTCAGTAATTTTCTACATCCTTTGGTTTAAAAAATCTACAATTTAGAGTTTTTACATTTTGTTTTTATTTTTAATTTTACAGCATGTCCACTGTAGTGGACCACAGGATCATTTTAGTTCGAAATGACCGCCTAACTCAGACAACAAAACTGTACAGGATATGGCTGTAAAGGGATATTAATCCAATATTAATGCAACAAAAACTAAACAAAAGCCTTTTTTAGTGATGTTAATCCAAAACAAATTTAACATAAAAGTGATTTAAAACTGTCGTCATTCTCTATCTGCCTCTAATCCTTTAATTGTCTGATAGGCAGACTCACAGTCAGAGTCTTCCTCAACCATTTTTTAAAGAATCCTCTCTGCTTCGATTCTGCCTCCTACAACATGCAGTCATTAATTACATTAAGATGGTCCTGGTGTCCACTAGTGGGCATTTGAAAAAGGATGATATTTTGAACCACAAACAAGTTAACAGCTTTAACAGCTAAATGTATTGTTCCTGACACTTTAATAGACAAATATATATGTAATAATAATAGTAAAAAAACATTTAAAAAGCTAAATTTTACATGCCTCTCTCCTTCCCATAAAATGTGCTTGCTTGTATGCCGGCCATTTTGGATGCAGTGCAAGAAGTGGTTCCAAGCATGCCAGCCAATCAAATGACATGTCACTAGAAAGCCCAGGATGTCCTCTGAACAGTACAACAGGACTTGACAGAGTAGCTCAAAAACTTTAAAAAACAAAGAAAATTCATGAAAACATTATGTCCACTACATAATTGAGTGAAACACACAAGTGAATGAGTGGTATCTCAAGTGGTAAAATAGTAAAAAAAAATTGGGTTTCCTCCAGGTGCTCTGGTTCCCCCCACCCTAGTCCAAAAACATGCGCCATAGGTGAATTACATAAGCTAAATTGGCCGCAGTGTATGTGTATGAATTAGTGTTTTTCCAGTACAGGGTTGCAGCTGGAAGGGCATCTGCTGTGTAAAACATATGCTTGAAAAGCTGGCGGTTCATTCCACTGTGGCGACCCCTGATGAATAAAGGGACGAAGCCGAGGGAAAATGAATGAATGAACATCTCATGTTTATTTCCCTCTGATGATGAACCAGTATATTTGCTCATTTGTAAGTCACTTTTGCAAAAGCGTCTGCAAATTGTGAATAAATGTTTTCTGATGTGAGTCAGTGATAGGCTTTTACTGCAGATGATAATAAAGGTTGTGGAATTTCTCCAGCTTTGGACATCTCACAAAAGTCTGTGACTGTCGCTTAATCACAGAACAAAGCTCTGCGCATTAAGTGAATAAAAAGAGAAGAAAATTCTGGGTGGATGTTTATGTTATTCCTATGAATATGCTGGTGGGTGCTGGGGTCTGAGCGAATGTGACTCTGGATGCGAAATCAAAGGATTGCCAGGAGATGGAAAAAGAGGGATGACGCTTAATTTGTTCATCAGATTCGTCACCGTCTGACTGTCGAAAATATTAATAGTACAGTGTGGGTCGATGGGGAAACGAATACTTTTCTTCTCACCTGACATAGTGACAGAAATATCCCGCCATGAAGAACAACGTCAACACTGAACTGGTGAAATCAATGTCAACCCAGAAGCAGCTATTTACATGTGCCGAGAAGTCAAGATTATATACTCCTATGCTCATTATCCAGCCTCAGGGACTTATGGGTTATTTCCCAGTGAGAGAAACAGTAGGTAAACACAAGTAGGTAAACAGAAGTAACATTTGAATTAACATCCTTTTATATATTCAAAGTCTTTGTGGGATGTATTGATATAGAGTGGGTGTGAAAAGTATTCAGACCCCCTTAACATTTTCACTCTTTCTTATATTGCAGCCATTTGCTAAAATTATTTAGCTAGTTGCATCTTTCCCAAAAAGACTGATGGCTGTTTTTCTGTCAATATGGGGTGCTGTGTAATGAAGAAAAAAGTCAAATGTCAAAAGACATCCTAGGATTTTTAATGAGCTGTAAAGAGTCCCCGTCACTATACAGGAGGATTAGGACTCACAGCAGAGACCCCTCTGCTGGTCTCACTTATGCCACTTCTGGCAGCAACCTAGCTTTCCCATGTGGTCTCCCATCCAGGTACTGACAAGGCGCAGCCCTGCTTAGCTTCGGGTACAGACCCTGTGAGAGTTACAGCCATGTCAGCTAGCTGCCGGCTTATTTTAGGAATATTCAGATTGTATTTCCAGTGGTGTTTATAACAATGCCACATAGATTAATAGTTCAAACCTATACATTTTTATATGTTGATCTGGCCAATGCTAAAAAATTAAGTTAAAATTCTAGACTGTGCAGTAGGGCTCCATCAGTTAATGTTAGATAATTTAACTAAATTCATGATGAAAAGCTTTCAATAATCTTAGATTATGTTAATTTCTTAATGCTTAAAAATGTATTAATAACGTAGTTGTAATCTGATTACAAGTCATAATCGTTTTATTAAATGTTAATAACTATTAAAAATAAAATGCTGTATTTTGTTTACATTTTAAGTGTTACCTATTGTACTTCATAACCCTTTTGCAATTTTATTTGATTAATATTTTGTTTGCTTTGAATAAACTCAGTGCTCAACATAACTGACTACACCCCATTTTTTAATTAAGATTCCATAATATAAATTTCTTAGTGAATATAGGTATATTTTAGTGCATTTGAGCAAAACTGATTTATAAAACAGACACAATTATTAATATAATATTTTACTCATCAAACATCTTTAGAAATCAAAAGATTATACATTTTAATTCAAGCTAAATATTTGGGAAAAAAATAAATATTATACATTTTTCGTTTCTCTTGAATTGTTTCTACTATTTTTACATTCATTAACGGTTTTTTCTAACAAGTAAATTTGGATGTACTAATTTTGAATCATTATCATTAGTTTTTTTTTTCTTCTTAGATTTGTCTTCAGTACTTCAGTAAATACTCATTTAGATAAGAGAGGGGTATACTCATATATTTTGAGCACTTTTTAAAGCAGTATATTTAGTATTTTTTTAATTATACCTGTTAAATTCGCATTTTTTGCAGCTTAACGGTGCAGAATGTGAAATTGATACCCAGTGGTTGAACTACGTGTTGCACTCCTGGTTCAAAACACATGCAAGAGCAGATTGCCAGATTGACAACATCAAAAGGAGCGAGCCTGACCATCGAGTCTAAAGGCTGATTCAAACAGTGATAAAAGCAACGGCACGCGATAGAAGGAATATTTTCCATATTAAAAGGAGTTTTGTCCTAACCAACACCTTTAAATTGATATTTTGGCCTCTATTTCTTGCAGCTGAACAAAGGGATAATTGATCTTATGTGCTTTATTTAGTGTTAAATGCCAACAATGTGTGCTTGAATGTCATTTTGTGCAATTTTTTTGCCATATACTAAAAGCAGCAGCAGATATTTGTAATATATTTGTAATATTTATATTATTTGCTAATTAACAACCACCTCACGTGAAACTCTGAATCTGTGTCTCATTTCGGAGTCTGCTACTGTCCACCTGAGGTTGCATTTCTGTCACAGACCCATACTTTAAGAGTCTTCATGACTGAATAAATGAAATATGTTGTTTTCCACCATGGCAACCCGAGATGCTGAAATATAATTGGCTAAACTGGGATTTGGTGGGTTAAAGGGTCCAAAACAAAGACAGACGTTCCGGCACGTAACGCACATTTTCAAAGCAGAATATCAGATTTTAGCATTGTTTTACAGATACAGAATGTTCACTTCGCATGTTTCTTAAATATTTGCAAACATAATATACGATTATTATGCTTTAGAAGAGTCAAAAACCTATATACAGCACCTTTAAGTCAATAATAAGTCTTTAAATTGTGATAATATATACCACAATAAAGGCTTTAGCAGTTGATTGCACCAAACAAAATCTGATAATGTCATAAGCCTAGTGATGTCACTATAGTCATGATCCCAGGGGATATAACTGTTTTTTAAACATCTTCTGCCAAAAGTGATCCCCCCAAAGATGTCATCGTGTCAAGGTAAAAATACTTGAGCTGTGAAAAAATGTCTGGAGACTGTCTCCTCTGTGTTCCACGTTGTCTAGTTGTTTTAAATGCAAGAGCTGTACCTGTGTGGACGGCTCCTTAGAGATGAAAGTGCGCATCTCATTTCCACTGTTAGATCAAACTTGGCTCCAGATTTGGTTTTAATGCAAACAAGAGTCTGTTTGATCTAGCTTTGCAGCAAGACGCACAAGCAGATGGTACTAAGTTTGGGATGATTATTCCTGCGTATATTCACCTTTTGTGAATGCATCAACTTACCATGCATATTAGCCTGCATTTTACATAATATTTCACACTGTTGCTATACACTTGACATTTGCTTGAACATTTCAGCTGCGTAAAACTAAATCAAAAACTAATAATGGAGTTTCAACCATGTAATCAAAATCAGATAATGGGGATTTCCTAATTATCCAACAGTCCTAATGCACTTACAAAAAAGGCACACACTCTCATGTGTCAGAATAATTATCAGTCCTCAAGTGATATTGTGAAATAGCAGTACTTTATGCAAAAAAAGGTCAAACATAAGGTTGAAAACATTTCAAGTGTGTCTTTCTTCAACTTTGGTTACTTTCATGAGAGTTTTGACTATTAATAAAGTGTATTTGGTTGCTAGGGATACATCATCATCAGTGGCAAGCATTCTTGCAGAAAACAGAAACATTAAGTGTTGAGTCAGAGTTATTTTATTGTATAGGTCATTTACAATTAAGCTCTAAATTTGTTCAATCGTGTAAACAGTGGGATGCATAAAATGGTAGATATAAAACTGTCAAAATGTCTTGTCACAATGCCACAGCAATCAATAAATTTCCCCACAATTTTTACAAATACTTATACTTACTTATTCCTGGCCTCTTCTACCTTGCGGTGTAGAGGCTGAACAAAGTTTCTGCCACCTTTTTTTCTCTGCAGTTGGCATGGGACGATAACCGTTTTCAAGCTACACCATGGTTTGGAAAAGTCAAGCTTCTGCTATACCGTTCCTAAAGTATGTGTAAGAATTTTTTTCACATTTTTTTTAGGACAACAGTTTCTCCAGCAGAAAAGAGATTCAAAAATGCATTTTTAAACTGTAAAGAAATCTGTGTTTTTGAAACTAATGAAGACAACAGACGTCAATGATTCATTTTAATTATTTAGCCTGACATGTATACTGCTCTAAAATACCTTAAATATTTCAAAAAATAAAATATATTGTTTTGAACAGGGAAAAAGGTTTTTGTCTTTTACACAGACATTTAAAAATTATATATTTTAGAGGAGTAATCACAATACTGTGATACTGTGAAACCGTGATATTGTTATCCAAGGGTATCATACTGTCTGAATCTTATACCAGCCCATGCCTAATCTGCAGCCAATGTTCTGGTGCAGTTTGGGCCTACTCCTCACATTTGGAATGCTGGGTTAAGTGATTCCATCCATTTCATTCGAGGCCTGCCTCTTGGATACCTTCCTTGAGTTCTTGCCTCTAGCATCTGCTTTGGAACCCTGTAGTTTTTCATCCTGACAACATGACCAAACCACCTCATCTTATGCCTGTTATTTATTTCAGTTAGTGATTTGACTTGTAGGTTTGTCCTGATGGTCTGGTTCCTTACCTGGTCCACAAGTTTTGGTGGTGACTTGTCTGAGGTACCACATCTCCATTGCCTGCAATCTGTTGTTCCTGCTGCTAGTAAGTGGCCAAGACTCACACCCATAAGTTTGTTCCAGTGGAGATTTCTCTCTTTCCCAGAAAGGCACTGTTTAAAGAGTGATATAATCTGCCAGATGTGACTATCCTTGCATTGAAATCCTTCACAAAAAACATACAATTAAAATAAAAATAGCAGAGTTCTCATTTGTTGCGTTCATTTTCATCGTCAGAATGATGGATGTAATATGTAGCATCAAACTTGCGGAGAGTTCATACTATAGACTCTAATCATCAACAATTTACATTTTGCCGATGGTATTGGCCTCCTGACACAAGTACATAGACATGCGCTGGCCCTATTGAACAGAGTCGACTAGGTCAGTTCAAAGTATGGGCAGAAAATGCAGCCATATATACATTTCTGGAGATCGTGAACTGTGTAGCCTGAAGTAAGTATAAACAGTGTTTCTTTTCTCACTGAACAGCTGGCCACCTACCTTCGTATGGACGGCTTTCCTGCTGTTACCAGTTTGTCCAGTTAACTCACCATGTAGGTCAGCAGACTTGAGACGCAGAAATTAGATGACCACAACAACGGGGTTTAAGTCCGACAAAAAGCGGTTCCAGAAAGCAGGTAAGATAAAAAGAGAAGTCAAAAAATAATATAAACAAGTAAATAACAGAGTGAGAATGTGGTAAAATGTAAAAATCAGTTGAGGGCTTTTCTTTTTCTGAATTACTTTTTAAATTTGTTGCTTAGGTTTAGGGAAGGGGGGGGTCAGTTGATTGGTCATTCAGTCAGTCATTCAGTCAGTCAAACAGTCAATCGACAGCTGCCTCTGGTGGATTTACGAGAGAACAGCAGGCGCGAATGACACTCGCGAGAGAAATTAGAGCTCTCAAAAAAGCGTACACAGCGGCCTCTCGTGGATTCACGAAAACAAAAACTGCAAAAAAACGTACCTCCTGGGCCGTATTTGATGGTCTCCAAAAATGTATATAGAGGTACATTTTCAGAATAAGCCTGGGTTGGTCCTTTGCCAGACTCGAACACCAGTCCACTCTGCAAGTTTATGGCAAAGTTAAAAAGCTATTCATATGTGTGAGCACATATTTCTCGGTTCTCAAAAATGTAGTCCAGGGCACATTTTTCAAATGAGTCTGAAGGACTATTGCTCATAGGGAAGAAACTGCAAGATGTGGATATATTTTTAGATTCTAACGGCGAACTCCACTACAGACATCAGAATTAGGACAACCATGGCCTTATAAGAAATGAGGGATCTGAACAATCTGAAAAGACAAAAATATAAAAAATTAGACCAAAGTTATACTTTACAGATCCCTTCTATACTCCCAAATTGCCTTGTGCGATTGTGAAGCATTGACACTGGAAAAACATACCTCTAGTATATGTACTTTTTAAATACTTGTATTTCACATCATGAAAAAGATGTGAATTAATGATATGAGTTAAGTTTTTAATCAGACAGTTATTGTCATGCAAAAAGTACAAAAAAGAAAACACTGTTGGTTTGGTCATACACTTCAAATAGGATTGTCTGCGTTGCATTGCATGGAAGAGTAGAAGGTAATACAAAAAGACGATGAATGGGATGAAGAATGAATGGGATGTCATCAGTGCTGGCAAGATCTAATGTTGGACCACTAGTTCTAATGAGAATTGTTCAAGATAGAGAGAGGTGTAGGTGATAGATAATGAAGGTGGCATTTAGCACTGACTCATGCGAGAGCCTACGTTGAAGTGCAATACATTGCATGGAGAAATGGCCAAGAAGAAGAATTATAGTCCCTTAGCAAACATTTAGATCAAATTAATCCCATTTCGGATTTTCCGGGATTGGCAGTTGACGAGGGGTTACTATTTGGCATCAGGGACACTTTTAGCAGTGTCAACATTTCATATGTATTTAGTAGCTTGTGTAGGATAAGCATCCAAAAGATCAAATTTATTTGTTTTGATTGTGATGTTATTCTTCTTCCACAGGTTTAATTCAAGTGACCCAAAATGGTGGAAACTTGACAATTTCTATTGCAGACTTCTGCTGTTTATGCCACTGTCTATTAATGTGCACCAAGGCATTGAAGTGGAAAACTTGTTCAATATGGTAATTAGTGGGAAGCTGATGAACTATTCAACTCTTTAATTTTGTCAGCACTGACGAATAGTCAATAATATTTAGCTACATTTTAAGTGTTAATATAAGTGGTTTCTACATCGTCTTATGTGGGTACTGTGCTATCATCAGTGGACAGGTCAGTTTTAAAATGAACTCACAATTGTGTCTTTTCATATTCCTGATCAGACTGGAATATCCTCCAAGAGCTCACTTATGTACATTGCTTGGAGTAGCTATATTATTATTATTTTTTACCTTCGTCTACCATGTTCTAGAAATGCACATCTGAGGATGGCGCTGTACAATGTATTAGCTAAGCCAGGTTCATTCTGAAAACAAACATACCTCTATATAGATTTCTGGAGACCGCCAAAAACGTCCCTGGTGCTACGTTTTTTTTTTGTTTTTTTTTTTTGTAGTTTTTGTTTTTGCGAATCCACCAAAGGCCGCTTTTTATGCTTTTTGGGGTCTCAAATTTCTCTCGCTAGTGCCATTCACACCTGCTCTTCTCGTGTAAATCCACCAGAGGCCGCTGTTGACTGGCTATTTAACTGACTGAATGACTGACTGACTGTTTTATCCTCTGACCCACCCTCCTCCTTCCCTAAACTCAACCAACTGTATTGACTGACCTGCCTATCCACTTCCCTAAACGCAACTAACAATTTTCAAAAACAATCCAGCAAAATAAAAGCCCTCGTCTGATCCGCGTTTTGGATTCTGTTTTTCTCTTACCTGCTTTATGGAGCCGTTCTTCACCGGACTCGAACGTTGTCTTTGTGGTCAACTCCTCTCTGCTTCACAAGTTAGTCGCGTACATGGCAAGCTAACGGGACAAACTGGTAACAGCAGGAAAAATGTCCATATGAAGGTAAGCGGTAGTCTGGTAGCCATGAAAAAGAACGGCGTCATACCCTACCCCTTTATTTCATTGTGCAAAACGAGGGGTATAGGGGTAAAGGGAAGGGCTAAAGGGTGGAATTGGAATTGGGCCAAAGTCAAACTCACTCTACAGACATTTTGGCAGACTTTTGTTGGTGCAGACAGATTTTAAAGATCTGCAATGTTGAGATTTATTAAATATTAGCAGATCAGCAACATAACTCGAACTTCTCTTGTGCATTGCGAAATGCTTCAGTATTTTTTTACATATTTCTGATAACATTTCTGCATGGCCTTGTAGCGTGTGTAGTGAAGCAAGGTGTAATTAATCCAACCTTGTTGTGTAACTCCACAGCTTTTCAAATAATTTTACAATCCTGCAGTGTATAAGCTCGCTTACACACAGATACACTCAACTTCCTACAGTAAGTGCACCTTTAAAGACCTTTTATTGGCTGACAGCTTGAATCAGCCTTCTGCAGATGCAGTGATTGGTTGTGTTTATGAATCAGGTCTCTTCTTTAAGTCTGACATGAAAGTTGTTTCTGCAGACAGTAAAGTTGCAGGTGTGTGTGAGCTTGAATCACAGGCACGTGAACTCTCCACGGTCCGCTGATGAGAGCGATGACGCACTCCATTTGAAAACCGTCTGCCTCACTGCGGGATGAGTGCAGCGCTCTCTGAATGTGTGATTAGCTCTAAATGAATGTGTATGTGTGCACCCGCGCAAGTGTGCGACTTTGCATACGCAATTCATAAACTCTCCAAATGTCTGTGGCGCCGGAATCTGCCAAGAATGTGACTCAAATATCTCACATCTCCTCTCACTCTTCTTCCCTGCATTTTATTCACCGCTTCACACACTATTTCGGCTGTGCTGCTGATATCTCTTGCAGTCTGTCTTTCTCTCTCGCTCCCTCTCTGGTTCCCTTTCAAGTTTTTAACGTCAGCCACTGTCTCTCCTGCGTTTTACGCAGAGGAATACAAGCTTTATAGCTCTCACACTTTTAAAGCACATCAAAACACAATGGATGAAGACGTCCTGGCAAACAATTGTGTGTTTAATAGACATCTAATAGACATCTAAACGTAGACAGCTTGGCTAAAACAAGGCTAAACTTGGGCTGTCAATGAAAATCTAAAAGACATCTAAGAATAGCCCAAGACTAGTTGCCAAATAGACATTAAGCAGACTTTATATGTCATTCATTTGTTTATTTGATGACTAGTTTAGTTCCAGCCTATTCTAGTCTATTAGATTTTCACTGACAGCCCAAATCTAGCCTTGTTTTAGCCAATATGACTATGTTTAGACATCTATTAGACATCTATTAAAAACAACAAAAAAATCTTGCTGGGTTGTGAGGGTGTTTAAATAAGATTGTAATACCTTACAGAGACAAGAGTCAATTCTGCTTCAGCATTTGCTTGAAAGTTTTGGTACCAAACATTGTTCTGATTACATCACAGGTGGCTAGCAAACACACACATACAAGACATTCTTCTTCACTGCCTTTTAAGCATACTCAAAGCCATTAGTCTGTCATCTAGAGGTCAACACGTAAAACCATCTGACAATACAACAGAGATAAATGGGAGCTGATGCATCACTCAGATATTCTAACCGATAATAAGAGCGTCATTAAATCCTGCCTAAATCACAAATCAATCCTTGGGCTTACTATATCTTGCAGAGCATCAGGCTCTGAATTATTAAACTCAAGACACTGAGACAGTAGTATCGAGGGAGGAGTAAAGAAACTAAAGGTGGCTTGCTCATATCAAGAAGAGCTGTAGAAAGTGAAGAAGATGAGGGAGTGAGTTGAGAATGAGAGATGAGGGAGGGCTGAGAGAGGAGCCGATGACGACAAACGGAGCGGAAAGACCGAAAGAAGAGAGAGTGTGAAAAAACAGAATATATAACAAAGAACGGGAGCTCTGAGCTGGGCTGGATTGCATGCTAGACAGAGATGTGGGAATATATTGAAATCACTGTTAATTTATACAGAATGAAACCCCAGCGGCGGCTAGAAATGAGAAATCTGTGATTATAAGTTACTAATCATGTTTGGTAGAGAGAGAAAATGCAATTTCATCTCTGCAATGTCAGTTTTTGTGCACAAGTAAACCATGCAACATACTAAACGGGTGTCTGTGTGCCAGAATCCCAGCAGGCACACATTATGAGATGTTAGTATAAGGTTGGTTTTAGGTCGTGACGTCAGATGACAAAAATTCAATGTCTAGCCAGCTTCCAAGGACGACGTTATTATTTTTATGTCCAATAATGACGTCAAATAATGTTGATATTTGGTTCATTTTAGGTTGTGTTGGAAAGTGACCAAAATCTAACGTCTGATAGATGTCATGGTGGTAACGTCCACACAACGTCAAGGAGTAGCATAATTAGATGTTGATTTTAGGTTAGACATTGGACATTGATGTCAGCCTGACGTTGGGTTCTGACATCAACCCAATTTTCACTTCCAAACAAAATTGAACGTCACCTCGACGTTGGGGTACGTTGGGGTACAAGGTCAATATGACATCATGTTGACGTCCAGTGCCTGCAGGGATGTACCACATATTAGATAATGGTTTACACAATGCAGCATTGTTGGGGAAAATCAAATATAATCCTGTAGCACTACTACACTTGATTTTGGTTTTATTGTAAAAATAAAGAAAACATGTTAAATGACAATTTTGAAATATTTTATGGCATACTTCAAAAAATAAAGATGATTTAGTATTTAAAATTGAATATTTTTTTAATTGGTCTTACTCTTCGTATTTTCATATTTTCTTAGTATATGTAATAATTCCGGTACTATTATTTACCATAACCCGACATATCTACCATTTGGTAGCGGTTGATATTTTAGGGTGCTTTCCCACTTGCATTTTTGGTCCGCACTTAGGTTCGTTGGACGTCAGAGTATGGTACATTTAGCTAGTGTAAATGTGTCTTCTGAACTCAGGTGCGCACCTGTGAACTATACTCTAAACCGCCTGAAAGAAGTGTTCTAGGGTACAGTTCATGCGAAAAAAAAACAGCAGCTGTGTTTCATTTTAGAGGCTACATCCTCAGAAGGATGCAGAATTCAAAGGTGAGTCCTTCGAAGTCCATACAGAGTGAAACAAGCGTTTTGAAATGAGACAATCTGGTCTACAGAGGACAGATCTCGTCAACCAGTCAACCGTAACAGCTGCTGTTAATAAGCGCTGATAAAGTTTGTAATGACTTTTTTTAAAGTGATTTTAAAACTTATTTAAGTGATCTGCCGGCAAAACAAGGTTTACAATAGCTGGAAATATATTTCCTTTGACCCATACAAGTACACAAAAAATGTAAACTGTCTATAAAATCACTCTTTAGCAAGACGTGTCATTCTCTTTTTGTTTTTTTTAACATGTTTATAATTCCGAGTAAGATAAATTAATTTAACTTAATTTTTACATTTAAACCAGAGTTTTCTTTTAAAAACGTCCTGCCGTTATCAGCACACAATGAATCTTGGGACGTTTGAGGCGGTGAATGATCCACTGGTTGTGTCCTTCATTACTTGGGAAACAAAGGATGCATTTGGAGGCTGCGTTTGAAGGAGCCTTCAATTTTTTTTTTAAATGAGACTCGATGATGCAGCCCACTTCAAATGCATCCTTCAGAGGATGCAGCCTCTAAAATGAGACACAGCTAGTGTTAACACAAACCAACCGAGAAGGTGGCAAAGGGGACAATTGAACTTGGGTCTGGGCAATTGAACCAAATGTGAAAGCACCCTTAGAAATTATGAGATGTGTTGAAAAACAAATTGAGTGTGTTAACTTGAGACATTTGGAGTTAAGAAATACAGGTACAGGAGCTGTTACTGGGGAAATACTATTTCAAAAGATACATATTTTGTACCTGAAGGGTCCATAATGATAGCTCAAAGGTACTTTTTAGGTACATTTGGGAACTAAAATGTACCCTTGAGGTACCACTGTGGACTCACTGTGGAAAAGGTACAGCCCCAGTGACAGCTCCTGTTCCTTTATTTCTGAGAGTGTACCTTTATTTCTTAGTTTGCAGCAAACTAATGTCTTTCTCATGGGGGTGAAATTCAACACTACCAAACACTCACTGTGATGAGCAACTTCCGGTGAATTCACACACACACACACACACACACACATACACACAAATTGTAGTTGCCCTTCCCATTTCAGTCTTTCTCTCACATATCCCCCATTCATGTGATTTAATGACTCATTTTTGATCTAATATTCAGCGATATTGACGTGCTCGCTACCCCTCCATTGGCTGCCAACTCATTGTGTCTCATTGTTAAATAGCGTGGCTGACAGCCAATGGGCACGCAGATGGTGGGTGGGATGATGAAGGCACTATCTGCGCAACTGTACTCTATCCAATAAAGAATCAAGGTGTGGATGTCTTTGATTCAAAGAATAACCTCATGCATCAAAATCAGTGCATCAGTTTACTCAGTTAGTTGATTGACTAGTTGAATTCTAGAGTACTTGTAGATTATAATAACTTGACTCGTTGATATGTGCGCAACCGGTGCAAGCTGTAACGCAAACAGGCTGAAGATTAGGTTCTGGATGGAAAATGAAAATGAAACAGCCTGCTGGCAGGAGTTTTTATAAAACATTTATGGCGAAGTTGAGAGAAAAAGCACTTGAGCCTCTCACCGGGACTCACATGTTTGTGCGAGCGTATTTGCACGCACATTTGTGTTAAGCACAGCCTGGCTTTGCACATGGTGGGAGACTGAAGCAAGCTCCCTGCATCTTGCTGCTCATTCAGTGAGAGCCATCTGCTGAAGGCTGAACAGCTCCGGAAAGAGAAAGACAAGGCTTTCTGAATCCGAGCTGACAAAACCCAATTTAACAGCACAGCTGGAGTGCTTTGTGCAAAATCTTTTCCGATATCATCATTTTTGCATTCTTTTGTCAGCATCAGGGATGCATTTGTTTGTGTTGGCCAGTGTGTGCATGTCTTGCGTACTCTGCAACTCTGAATCGAAGCTCTGAATGGTGGCCAGTTCGGTTGCATAGTAACTGCATGTTATAGTGAATGATGTTGCCTTCAAAGAACTTTACAAGCGGTGAGGAGTAAATGTGTGTGTGTGTGTCTGTCTATTTGTCTGTCTGTCTGTGTGTGTCAAGGGAGGTCAGACTGAAAGATGAGAGGCAGAGAAGGCACATGCGGGATTGCACTGTAGAGTCTTGGCCGTTGGATGAAGGTATAAAGAAAGTACGCCCACACCAAAGATGTTTCGTAATCCACAGATAAGCATTTATTCTTTTGTCATGCTATCTGTCCGCCACTTTGTGGAGTAAGTGAAAAGATTCAACAGCTCATCCCTTCATATTCGTACATTCAAATGCATACATTCTGGGTAGAAAGGTATAACTAATGCTTTGGTCATCTATGAGCAACCTCACAAACATGGTCGCTCGAGAGCACCTCAAGGCAGTTTGACCTGTTACCCGTTTGGCTGAGATATACATTCACAAACAATTATAAGACAGAAATGTGTCATCCGTGGGACAAAAAGGAACAGTATTTGCTTTTCAGGGTAAACACAAAACAGCATATTGCTAGAATTAACAGTGGATCATGATATCTTTCAGATGATTACATATTGTCTTTAAGGAACTTGCATTTCTCTTTCTATCAGCATGTCCATCCTTTATCATCCACATCTTTGGCTTAACCGCCCACAACCGCCCCTGCATTTTGTACTTTTTCTCTTTCTCTCCTTTTCCTTTTCACTCTTCTCTTGTCCTTGCTGTTTGTGTTAGTTTTCCCTAAAGCATTTTGATTTGTTATTGCAGTTTGGAAAGAGGAGGAAAGGGAATAGGCAAAGCCATTTCCTTCGGAATACCCGTAAAGAGCAGCCCAGGCAGTCTATGATTGCACCTGTTCTTCACACATCTGTGACCAATGGTAGACATTATTATAAATGCCAACCAATCTGTCAGTAAGCACAATTTACTAATTTTCCAATTAGCTTTACACTGGTAGTCCAGCTTGCTCCATATATCGCCTTGCCTTGGGAAACAAATCCTTGATTTACACTTTGCCAACTCTGTTGTTACAAGGTGCAAAATGTTAACCGTCTAGTTTAGGGGTGCCCAAACTCGGTCCTGAGAGGTCGATGTCCAACATTTTTTAGTTCCAACCCCAATTAAACACACCTGAACCACCTGAACTCTTTCTAGGTATACCTGAAACTTCCAGGCAGGTGTGTTAAAGTAAGTTGGAGCTAAACTATGCAGGACCGAGTTTGGACACCCGTTAGATTTTGAAATCAATACCTTAAATGAGAAAGGATGGATTGTGCTATTGTCCTGATACAATTGGTTACACTTTGATTTTGAAAAGAAGAAGAACAAAAGAAGAAAACTCTTAGTACAATGTTGGTACTGTATTTTACAGTATTGACAGAACATGTTAACAGTACTTTGACAAGGATACAAAAAAGTACATTCTCACACTCTCACACCAATGACTGATCTTTCCATGCACTGACCGTAGAATTACCACAGACGTTACTCACAGTGACATTCTTGGCCATTCAGAACAGTGACAAACATAAGGCCCTTCTATAGCGCTATTTACAGCTCCCTCTGCCAAGATGTTATATTTACACGAGTGATAATTGCTGTCATAGCTGGTGGGTGATGTAATCTTTCGCCTTCCCTTGTGCGTACTCTCTCTGTCCTGCTTGTGCGTTATCTTTCCCTGTTCTTATCTTATTTTGAAATTGCAACACTTTCCAACCCATCACTTCTTTGTTCTGTCTCTTTATCTTGCCTTGCTGTTGCACACCGTTTCTTTTGTGCTTCTCCTGCTTTGACTGATTTCGAGACACTTCTGTCCTAATAGATGGAATATTACATTCGATCGCTCTGAAGGGAATCAAAAGATTTGCTCATTATGCTATTGCTCCCAGTAACTACTGTAAAACGGAGCTGTAGAGTGTTGGAGAGAGGGTGTCATGGTGACATCACAAGCTATAATTTCAACTATCATAGAAGCACTTAGAGTGGCTGAAAAAGTCTAAAAGCATACAAATATTGTACGTAAACCTAAGATGGAAATGTCTATCCTCTGTCTGCACTGACCGACAGAGATGGCTCAGAATACACTTGTCCTCAAAAAAGAAGGACCGAGTATCTGCCTAACCTAACCAAGCCCTGTAAACAGCTTTCATAACTTTCCATTAGGGCCTGTACTGCCCGACGTTCCCTGCTTACCTACTGTATCCTAAATCAGTGTAGTGCCCTCTAGATACCAGAAACTAGAGGCTCAAACTGAACAGAACAAAGATACAGGTGAGGCATGTGGTAAACAGGAATCAAGGCATTCAAGAGTTAAACCGAGCAAACGGGGTTTTCCCTCCTTCAGAGAGGAGAAAAAATGAGGGGGAGAAGGGTTCATCTGAGAGGGACAGATTCAGCCAAAGAGAAGGTGGATGCAGACAGTCAAAACAGACATGGAGAGTAGCAAGAATGTTGAAGACGAGGAGCGAGAAGAAGAGGAAGATGGTGGCAGAGAGTCGAATTCTGGAGGGCACTCAAGCTCAAAGCAGCGCAGGGAGGTGATGCCTGCATCTTCATTGCCATAGTTGGCCCAATACTCTTCTGGGTCGAGCTTGGGAAGCAGAGCTTCTTCCTCGCCAAGCTCATATTTTGTGGATGTAGATGTGACTGAAGATTTTCCTCCAGTGTAGGGATGTGCCTTGGTCTCGGAGCTCTTCTCAAAGATACCTTTGGAGGTGCTGACAGGCTTGTTCTTTGAGAACCACCAGCGGGTCTTGGTGCTGAAGGTGGTAGTGGTGGTGCCAGCCAGGGAGCCGGGGTCGGGAAGGGGGCACAGGGCGAAGTCCATCTCCCTCAGAAAGCGCAGGTCCTGTCCACGGCGAGAAGCTGGGGAAGCACACAGAACCTCGGAGCTGGACAGACGGGCACCTCTGAAGAACTCCCACAGGGGGCGAGCCTCGCAGCCACACGCCCAGGGGTTGTTGTTCAGCCGGAGGAACTCAATGGAGGAGACGTCACGCATGGCCTGACCGGGCAGCTCCGCCAGAGAGTTGTTGAAGAGGAAGAGCATGGTCAGCCTGCCCAGGTCCCGGAAGGCACGGCGGTTGACCTGACGGACCCTGTTGTCATGCAGGAGCAGTCGATCGAGGTTGACCAGGCCACGAAACACATTTTCGGACAGGGTACGGATGCGGTTGCCATGCAGGAAGAGCTGGCTGAGGTTGATCAGGTCGGCGAAGAGATCATCCTGGATGAAGTGGAGCTGGTTCTCCTGCAGGTAGAGGAACTGCAGGCTGTAGAGCTTGTGAAAGATGTCGTGGGGAAGGGCAGCCAGTTTGCAGCGGTGCATGTGGAGGCTCTGGAGCTTCTCTAGGCCCCGGAAAGCTCCACCTTCAAGGCGATGCAGGTTTGGGTTGTCACCTAGATCGAGCTCCTCCAGATCGCGCAGCTCACTGAATGCACCAGCCTCAATCCAAGTGATGTTGTTGGAGAAGAGCCACAAAACCTGGTATGTGATGAATTGAAATATAGAAAGTAGAAAGGCAGAGAAAGAGAAAAATGAGGTGAAGATGTTGAGAGGAAAAACAAAATTAGTAAACTCAACAACCAAAATGGCATATATTTCTCTAATCTGTATTTATAAACGTAATTATATTAAATGTTTTATTCTATCCACATAAAGTTCCTTACCTGTGTGCCAAAAGCAAAAGACCCCACTCTCAGTTCAGTAATGCGGTTGTTCTGCAGAAAAACGCGCTGGGATTCGTAGGGCATGCCGTGGGGTACAATGGTAAAGTTCTGCGCCTGGCAGCTCACCGTCATTGGGGTCGGATAACACACACACCTGTGCGGGCAGTTCTGCGCAGGCACCGGCTTTACCACGACCAGCCAGACAACCAGCCAGAGCGAGAGCGCGCCTGATGGAGGAGAGAGAGAGAGAGCGCGTCACGTCACACTGTCTTACTAGCGCATGCATACTGCTCATTATCCACAGAAAAGCTCCCCAAAACAGTCCGTAAGTATCATTTTAAATTCATAAATTTGTATTAAAACATATTAGTGGCTTGATGTTTTACATTTAATTTCCAAAAATGATTTGCAACAAAATGAATTTCTACAAACGCACAAACAGGTTATCATCCTTACAACGCATTTGTTTTCTATCAATGTGGCAATGTAATTTCGTTATGTGTTTTCAGTTTCAGCCCGTTAGCAATTTAAAGTCGTCGAAAAAGTGCGATTTTATAATCAAAAGTAAAGTTACAACATTTAGTGATAGGAAATGTAGGCTAATGCTGCAAATATTCTTCATAATCTGAATATTAGTCTCTCTTTTCTCTCACACAATTGCAATTCAAAGTTCCAAAAACTAAAAACTTTGAATATAGGCTATGCGTACACTTGTTTGAATGAACACTTAATTCAAATCACTAATACATTAACACAAAACACATTATGTCTCACAGACGAAATATTTTCTAACAAACTATAGCTGCGTAAGACCATGCAAAAATGATACAATTCTAAACCGTTTGAATATATCAATCTTCAAATCTCAGTACATCCATTTCCAAAACTTAAGCGTTACAAAAGCAGATTTCAAATGCTCAAAGATGAACAGAGAAAAAGCAGAAACTTACTCTTAAAGTTGTGCGCAAAGGAGCTGCGTTGGCTCCGCGTAAAAGTTGATGTTTCCATTCCGAACCAAAGCCGAGAGCGAGTTAGCCTGAGGAGTTTAGAGACTGATTCTCTGCTATCTCCGCTGATGCTCTGGTTCCCGAGTCGGAGCGACTGAGAGAGTGCCGTCTGATGGGTCCCGGGCCCATTATATACCCGAGCGCAGCGCGCGCCTACGGCTGTGGGCACCACGGAATCTCTCTACGTCACCAGTCGGGTCAAGCCCAAGCGAGGGTGGCAAACGGAAAAGGCGGTGCGGAGAGAGGAGGGGAGGGCTCTCGCGCACCAGTTTGGACCGAGGAAGTCAGACGTCTTAGCTACGATGGTGGAGACGTAGTTTGGAGAGGGCGGGGGAGCGCGCAGGCACGGCGCCCGGTAATGACTGAACGGAGAGCATGCGAGGAGGAGCGCACGAGGCACATGAAAGAGGCGCACAGCTCGTTTCTGGCTTAGCATCTCCGTCCCCTTGGATTATGTTATCCTCCGCATTATTAAAAAGACGCCAGAAACAAATGAAACAAACGCATTGTTTGCAGGGGAGACTTTGCGCTCTAGAGACATAAGGGTTAAGACTTCAAATATAGAAATATGAAGCACCAGTGTTGGAATCATCCTTAACAGATTTGATAATGGGTGACTAAAGAATGTAATTACTGTCACTTACAGCTAAAAAGAAAAACAAACCAACACCAAATTTGGTCTCAGTTCCTATATGGACAGCTTTCTGGATCAAACCATGGCATGTTTTTACTCTAGATGTTTGGGGATTATAGTTTTATCGTTTACAACACTGGCCCACTCAAGATTTAAATAAAACATTTAAAAAAAAAAAAAAAAAAAAAAAAAAATATATATATATATATATATATATATATATATATATATATATATATATAATTCAAACAGGTTGATCAGGTCACTTACTCAAAACGAATACATTAAGTATTGATGAACTAGAATTATGATTATTTTAGTATGTGAAAAAAAGCACTGAAAAAAATCATCAATAGTAAAAATGTGTAATGTCCTGACAGAGAATTTTTGTGTATATACACACATACACTCACGGGCCACTTTATTAGGTTCACCTGTCCAACTGCTTGTTAATGCCAATTTCTTATCACAGGGGAGCAACTCATTACATTTAGGCATGTAGCTATGGTCAAAACGATCTGCTTCAGTTCAAACCAAGCATCAAAATGGAGAAGAAAAGTGATTTAAGTGACTTTGAACGTGGCATGGTTGTTGGTGTCAGACAGGCTCGTCTGAGTATTTCATAAACTGCCGATCTACCGGGATTCTTTCAAGCACGACCATCTCTAGGTTTTACAGAGAGTGGTTCAAATATCCAGTGAGCAGCAGTCCTGTGGGCGCAAATGCCTTGTTGATGCCAGAGGTCAGAGGAGAATGGCCTGACTGGTTTGAGCTGATAGAAAGACAACAGTTACACAAATAACCACTCGTTACAACCGAGGTATGCAGAAGAGCATTTCTGAACTCACAACACGTCAAACCTTGAGGCAGATGGACTACAGCGGCAGAAGACCACAACGGGTGCCCCTCCTGTCAGCTAAGAACAGGAAACTGAGGCTACAATTCGCACAGGCTCACCAAAATTGGACAATAGAAGATTGGAAAAATGTTGCCTGGTGTGATGAGTCTCGATTTCTGCTGTGACATTCAGATGGTAGGGTCAGAAAATTGGTGTCAACAACATGAAAGCATGGATCCATCCTGCTTTGTATCAACAGTTCAGGCCTGGAGTGGTGGTGTAATGGTGTGGGGGATATTTTCTTGGCATACTTTGGGCCCATTAATACCAATTGCTGACCATGTCCATCTCTTTATGACCACAGTGCACCCATCTTCTGATGACTAATTCCAGCAGGATAACGTGCCATAAAGCGTGAATCAACTCAGACTGGTTTCTTGAACATGACAATAAGTTCACTTTACTCAAATGGCCTCCACAGTTACCAGACTCAATCCAATAGAGCACCTTTGAGATGTGGTGGAACGGGAGATTCACATCATGGATGCGCAGCCGACAAATCTGCAGCAACTGCGTGATGCTATCATGTCAATATGAACCAAAATCTCTGAGGAATATTTCCAGTATCTTGTTGAATCTGTGCCACGAAGGATAAAGGCAATTCTGAAACCAAAAAAGGTTCCAACCCGGTGCTAATAAGGTGTACCTAATAAAGTGGCCGGTGAGTGTATATGAAATAGTTTTAATTATGTCTTTTTAGTTTATTTATAGTCAATCAATTGCTTATCAAAGGTCAATTTTAATGGATAATTACTGGTGATATTCTGCCAGGACATTATTTTGTGTGTGTGTGTGTTTGTGTCCAGGATAACTGAGCTCAATCAATATTAATAATCCTGTCTGCATTTGCATTGTTTTGCTTATTAGTTATAAGATCACAAAGGACCCCCAACTTGAGCTAAATAGGAAGCATACTGTATATGAGCATATCCTGAATAAGCATATTCAGGGTCAGTTTTAACTTCCAGCCCTGCCCTTGACTTAAAGTCATCATTCAGAAGTGTTTGCCTGGTCAGTACCACAACTAACCAATCAGAATCCAGAAATTCCAGAGATCCTTTTCATAAACAGACAGACAAACCGAAAGACAGCGGCAGACCCGAGGATGTCCATGTTGTTGTTTAGTACCTCCTCCATTCGCTCATGTTCTGGACACCTCTCTCTTTTCCTCCCTCCTTCTCCACCTCCACAAAAAACACAAGATGACTGGACAAACAGGCTTTCCCCGCTCCACCTACACCTACCAGCTGGGACGTGTGAGTGAGTGCGTGTGAGGGTTTTTATGTCTCATGTATATCACCCTATCGCCGAATGACTGACAGCATCTGAGTCGTGGAACAGTTGTCCAGGAAAAAAAGCAACAACAAAAAGGCAGCGAAAGAGGAAGAATAGGACTAGGAGGAAGTGTAGTTGGAAAGGAGGAGTTCGTGGAATTAAAAAAAACAGCACATGACTCATATGTAGTGGAATAAGAGAGATTTGGGATTGCACTTAGAAGGATGTTACGCGTAAGGCTTGATTAGTGTGCGGGCAGCAGCCTCATGCATTAAAGCTGCATCCCCTGTAGGCTTTCCAAGAGTGGCTTTGTAGTGCCCTAAGGGAGTGCTCTACTGTGGCAGCCCACATACAATGACAGATTTGCTCTGCCTGTTGCATAGAGATGGCAGAATCAAAATCGATGCACTAACTTTAGAGACCTGCGTCATGACCCTTGCTGGTTTTCAGTGCTGCGCAATAAATCGAAACATTGCAAATTTACATATCGCGATACACACTCAAAAAAAGGGACTTTTGCTTGATCAAACTACTTACAGTTGAAGACAGAATTATTCGCCCCCCTGTTTATTTTTTCCATAATTTCTGTTTAAGGGAGAGAAGACTTTTTCAACACATTTCTAACCATAATAGTTTTAATAACTCATTTCTAATGACCAATTTCTTTTATATTTGTCATGATGACAGTAAATAACATTTTACTAGATATTTTTCAAGACATTTTTTATACAGCTTAAGGTGACATTTAAAGGCTTAACTAGGTTAATTAGGTTAACTAGGCAGGTTAGGGTAACTTGGCAGGTTTGTTATATAGCTTAAAGAAGCAAATAATTTTGACCTTAAAATGGCTTAAAAAAATAATAAAACTGCTTTTGTTCTACCCGAAATAAAACAAATAAGACTTTTTCCTGAGGAAAAAATAGTATCAGATATACTGTGAAAATTTCCTTGCTCTGTTAAACTTCATTTAAGAAATATTAAAAAAAAAAAAAAAAAGAAGGCTAATAATTCTGACTTCAATTGTATTTAAAATAATCTAAAACAACACAATTCTTATTTTTTGGAGACAACTTCTTTGTTTTAAGTTAACTTAATAGATTTGTGTTGGGAGAACATGAAGGAGTTGTGTGTAACCTAGCATGTTTTAAAGTGTACATATCACAATACTTTGAAAATAAGAGCAATTTAAAAAGTTGGTTCATCTTAAAATGATCATATACTCAGCATTTATTCCCACACAAATGGTACTAAACCTTTATGAATCCATCTTATGGATGCTTGATAATAATTGCTGAACAAACAACACTATTTTTACACGCATGCACTTATATAAATACAATTCTGTACATATTATTAGGTATACCTGGACAAACATTTGTCATTTTGTATATTTTTATTCTCTATTTACTTTTTACAACACAGGCTCATTGTAAAAACGTACCCCTGTATACATTTCTGGAGAGCGCAAATTGTGGAGACAGAGATACGTATGGCTGCATTTCGTTTTTAGAATGAACGCTTCTGTTCATTTTCGTGCTACTAGCTGACTGCTTACCTCCGTATGGACAGCTTTTCCGCTGTTATCGGTTTGCCCAGTAGCTCACCATGTATGTTGGCAGATATGAGAGACAGAGAGGAGTTGATCATGATGACAGGGTTTGATTATTGAATAAAAGACAAAAATAAAATAAACACGTAAATAACAACATGATAATGTGGTACATTCTGAAAATGTGGTAAAAAGCAGGGCTTTTTCTGGATTACTTTTAAAAAACACAGTCAGTTGGGTTTAGGGAAGGGTATGGGTGGGCGGTATTGGTCGGTCAGTCGATCAGACAGCAGCCTCTGGTGGATTTATGTGAGAACAGCAGGCTTGAATGGCACTCACGAGTGAAAATTCAGATCTGAAAAAGCGTATACAGCAGCCTCTGGTGGATTCGCAAATACAAAAACTATAAAAAAAAAGTACCTCCTGGGAGTTAATTTGTGAACTCCGGAAATGTATTTAGGAGTAGGTATCAATAATGAGCCTGGGCTGACTTTTTAAATTCCTTCATTAACTGTGTTTTTGTCATTCAGTCGCACTGTGGAAACTTCTGTCACGAAAAACAAATTCCTCATATGTGTAAACACACCTGGCAAATAAAACTCATTCTGAATTTTCTGAACAAGGTTTTCTGATCAATACTGCAATGAAGCAGCCATTGACATCCAGAACAAAAATGCTATAGAAATCAATGCCTGAATTTATTTTTAACATCCTTCAGTATAACTTCCTCTGTGTTTAACAGAAGAATATACTGTAGGTCTCCAACAGGGTTATAACAACTGGAGGATGAGTAAATGATGACAGAATTTTCATGTTTGGGTGAACTGTCTCTAAAACATGGTTGTTTACTTTCTGAAGCTAGTGATGCTTTCCTTTCCCTGAACATATCGATTATTTTTTTTCAATATGGCACAGCAGTGAGGTGCATGGAGGAGTCTGATTCCCAAGCTTAAGATAAAGGGGTCCCACTTTATATTAAGTGCCCCTAACTACTATGTACTTACATCAAAAAATAAATACAATGTACTTACTGTGTTTATAATGTATTTCAGAACACTTGTGGTGCCTTTGAGTTGGGATTGAGGTTGGGTTATGGACAGGTCTGGTGGCATGGGTAGATTTAAGGGTAGGTTAAGGTGTAAGGGATGGTCAACAGTGTATTTACAAATGTAATTACAAAAGTTAATTACAGATGTAATTACATACATGTATTTAATCAAGCTTAAGTACACAATAAATACATGTGTTTACACAATAAGTACATTGTAACAAACTATTAACTACTGTGTAAGTACATATTAGTTAAGGCCACTTAATATAAAGTGGGACCGATAAAGGTCATCTCAAAATGAAAATGCAGACATCATTTAGAAAGCCTAAGAGATGTATTGCTGTAACACAAAAGCAGATCTTTAAAAAATGCAGTTTTTTAATATATTGAAGTGACAGAAGTCATTTTTGTGCTAAGAGAAGTCAGATGTTTGAACAAATTAAGGTTTGCAATTGTATATTTGAAAGACAGTGCTGATCACCAAGGCTGCTGTTTCATTTTTATTTAATTATTATTAAAAGCAGTATTATTTCGAAATATTACCTACATTTTAAATAACTTTTTTTTTATTAAAACACATTTCTAAAATGTTAACTTATTCCTAAGATTCAATGCTGCATGTTTAGCAGCATTACTCCAGTCTTCAGTATCATGTGATCCTTTATTCATTCATTTATTCCCATTTGTTCATTCATTTATTCCCATTCATTTATTCATCCCTTTATTATTCAGGGGTTGCCACTGTGGATTGAACCGCCAACTTATCCAGCATATGTTTTAGGCAGCGGATGCCCTTCCAGCTGCAACCCAACACTAGGAAACATCCATGCACTCTCATTCACACACATACACTATGGACAATTTAGTTTATTCAATTCTCCTATAGCACATGTTTTTGGACTGTGGGGGAAACCGGAGCACCTGGAGGAAATCCACGCAAACAAGAGGAGAACATGCAAACTCCACACAGAAATGGCAACTGACCCAGCCGGGGCTTGAAACAGCAACCTCCTTGCTGTGAGGCAATCTAGCTGTGAGGCGATCGTGCTATTCACTGCGCCACCGTGCTGACCATGTGATCCTTCTGAAGGCACTGCTTCATATTTCTATTGAAACCATAATAGTCTTTACTTTCTTCGATAGAAAATTCAGGAGTTCGCTTTAAAACATATATTGTCAACTGATTAATGAAAGTTTTAAACACTTGTTTTTTAAAGTTGCTTTTGAATGCTAATAATATATCTCAGTTTCCACAAAAATATGAAATTTTCAACATTGATAATTATTAAAAAAAATGTTACTAGAGCAGCAAATCAGCATATTACAGGTTATTCAGAAGGACTGAATGGCAATGAAAACTACCGTAATGAAGAAATGCCAGCTTTAAACAACATGAATAACACTTTAAACCTTCACATAGAAAACATTTCCTTTTAATTGATTAAATATTTTAAAAAACTACTGTTTTCATATTATTTTTTATCAAATAAATGCATCCTTGATGAGCAAAATAGACTTCTTTCAAACACAAGAACAAAGCTTTGTGTCCAAGCTTTTGACTTGCAGTTTACCTTAAAAATTTTAGCTTCTCTATAACAAGATTTGCATTGCATTAACCTAAAGAGATAAGAGATGCACTCAAATCCATCCATTCGTTCGTTCGTTCGTTCGTTCGTTCGTTCGTTCATTCATTCATTCATTCATTCATTCATTCAATCATTCATTCAGTTATAGGAATACTTGGCTTAAACTTCTCAGTTCATATGAATTGATTTTTTATTTAGATAACAAGTGAGCAGACTTTGAAGGGATTGAAATATTTATATATCATGTCTGATTAAAAATATCTTCATTTATGTAAATTGAACACATTTCTCATGAGTTTCGATCAACATCAGAGTAAATTATGCTAAAGTTGGAATTGGAAGGGTGGCACGGTGGCTCAGTGGTTGTCACCTCACAGCAAGAAGGTCGTTAGTTTGAGTCCCGGCTGGATCAGTTGGCATTTCTGTGTGGAGTTTGCATGTTCTCCCCATGTTCACTTGGGTTTGCTCCAGATGTCCCAATTTCCCCCAAAGTCTAAAGAAATGCACGATAGGTGAATTGGGTAAACAGAATAAGCCGTAGTGTATGAGTGTGTGTGTGAATGCAAGAGTGGATGGGTGTTTTCCAGTACTGGGTTGCAGCTGGAGGGGCATCCGCTTTGTAAAACATATGCCGGAATAGTTGACAGTTCATTCCGCTGTGATGACCCCTGATAAATCAGGGACTAAGCCGAAAGAAAATGAATGAATGAATTTAAATTGAATCTCAATCAAGATCTAACTTCAAACAAATTCTCCATCCAACATTATTTTCTTTTTTTGCAGTCTGTTTAATATGTTTTTTTACAACAGAACACTGAGGAAAAGATCTGTCTGTTTTCTACTTCAATTTTGACTTTAATTTACTTGGATTGTCTATGTTGATTAAACAAAAAAGACACACGCAGGAATAAAATCTATCCTGGGGATCATTTAATCCCTTTCCAAACACTGACTGCGTTTAGGTTATCGCTCACAACCAAGCTGCATTTTGGCAGTTCATTGTTTCTGTATTCCTCTAGATGCTTTGGGCTGCCAAAATACAATTCGAATGTGAGAGACCAGCGAACAGATCATGTCACAAAACCATCTAAAAAATATTGGTGTAAACCTAATTTTTTGCTGAAGGGAAATATATAATTCACTAAGGAGCCAGTGTTATTTTAGTATGATTAATGTTTTTTATTCAGTATTGTTCCTGTTTCATTGTAATATTATTTGTTTAATAAAATTCAATATATTCTTTATCTAAGTTGATCAAAGTGCTGTACATATGAGTAGTAAAACACAGTAAAAGAAGAGAGTAGAAAATTAGAAAATAAAAGGTAAAAAGCAAACAAAGAATCAGTAAAAGCAATATTAGAACTGATAATCAAGTAGTATTTAAAAATTTAATACTCCCAGCAGGCACAGGACATCAACATGATGTCAGATTAATGTTGTACCCCTACGTCGTGGAACATTGCATTTTGTTTGGAAATGAAAATCAAGTTGCCGTCAGAACCCAAAGTCGGGCTAACGTCATTGTCCGTCTAACCTAAAATCAACCAAAAATCAACACTGTTAATGTTTTCCTGCAGTAGTTCACCAGTAACTTACTGAAAATCAATTGCAGCAAAAATACTGTATTTACATTTACAGCACTGTTTATCTTGCTCTATATGTATGCACAGTATTGTATATCTTTACTGTAAAATTTACAGTAATTTTCACAATGCACTTTTAAAATAAAGTTGCATACCGCATAACTGTCCTACAGTAAAATACAGTTCATATTACAGTTATAACAGAACAGGTGCATGTGAGCGCTCTTAGTGTGTAACTTTATTGTACGCATTTGATCGTAATAATCTAGAAAAAGTCTGTAAAATAACAGTGTTTCTTTGTAAACATTTTAATGAAAATATCTGTAGATTTATTATTTTTTTGTACTTTATTTCAACAAAGAAATTTTACTGTAATTTTATGGTTTTTGTTTAGCAGCCGTGGCTGCCAGTCATTTGACCTTTTTTTTACGATTTCTTTTTTTTTTTTTTTTACAGTGTATAGAATATTTTCTGATGCTTCAGTTCGAACCTGAATCCATTCATTTCTGCTGTCAATATGAGTTAACAGCTACAACAACCATGACAATCTCTTAAAAAGAACAACTCACAAAGTGAATTTTGAATGACTTGGGATTCTGATAAGACAAAAAAAAAAAAAAAAAAAAAAAACAATAGATGAAAGACCCAAAAGAGCAACAGCAGACATTAAAACAATTTTTGACTACTTCATACAGCCTAATTTTGTTGGGAAAATGCCCCTTTTGTAACAAATTTAATTTGGTATAGTTTGTATCTTTATTTTAATGTATTTTTTGTTGGTACAAATACATTTTAGGCAAAGATACGTGCAAATACTTTTTTTTTCAATGATAAGGGAATTATTAATTCAATTCAAGTAGGCCTATTATTACAAATACAGTGTAGTATTTCTGACATTTTCCTTTATTTCATTGATTTGAGTTATGAATGTTTCGCTATACTAATTTATTATCACAACATTTTAGCTGGTATAGTATCGTGACATGAATTAATCGTGACGACCCTACACTCAAGTTATTTATACTATCCAGTAGCACTGCACGATATTGGAAAAATCTGATATTGCGATATTTTGTATTTTTGTGATATATATTGCGATGTGAATACAATTTCATTAGATGACTTTAAAACCTTTATATGGAAAGAATTCTTCCATTTTACATTGATTGGGGGTGATTTTGTAGGGTAATGAGTCTCGAATAAGATAGAACAAACAAATTACAAGCATAGATAAATACAATATAGCAAAGATAAAAGTAAATGATAGTTTTCTGGAGAGTATTCAGATACAGATATTGAATAATCAACACCGCATAGTCTTTGTTGTATATAATGTGACCCTTATTAAAGTTACAAACACTTCTTGTGGACGGATGTTATAAACTATATATTGAAATTGTTACACAGTCGCAAACCTTAAACGGATAGGATAGCCAAAAATTAACATGTACACACAATTTAGTCACCCTTCACTTGATTCAAACATTTAAGAGTAATTAAAATATCTTCTTTTGTGTTCAACATGAAAAAGAAAATGTTTGAAGCAAGAGAAGGGTGAAACTAAAGTAGTGAATAAAGTAAAATTTCGGGGTGAACTATCACTTTAAAAATGCATGCAGATTATACATTTGTATTTCATTATGATTAAACTCTGCATTGATTATAATCAACTATAATCCTAAGTCAAAATTCCATATTCTGCGATGTGACTTGCGGATGCACACATTGCGATATCGATGCGGAAATGATACACAGTATTGTGCAGCCCTACCCTATTCCAGCCTAATCTCACAAGGAAACAAGTATTTTACGTTTTGTCAGTTTAGTGGCTAATTCGTACAAATTTGTACAAGTTCAGTCGTACGAAAATGTACGATCTTAAAAAGGAGGCATGGCACCCAACCATCATTGGGTGATGAGCAAATCGTACTAAATTGTACAAATTAGACCGTACAAATTCATAAGAATTAACCACTAAATCAAAAAGTTACGAATTGCTGTAGGATTGCGTTGACTATTCAGCTTAAAGTGCCATTTAAAGAATTAACCAGGTAAATTATGCAAGTCATTGAACAACATTTTTTTGTTCTGTAGCCAATCAAATAATTAAAAAAAAATCCTTAAATTCAATTTCCTCTTTTTTAATTCCATCCAGACTAATAGAAATAAGACTTTTTCCTAAAGGAAAAATATAAATACAGTGCAAAATGTGTTACACATCACTTGGGAAATATTTAAAACAGAATACAAATTTCACAGGAGGGCTAATAATTCAGTCCTCAAGCTGTACACCGAGACGTCATCGCTCTGTTCAGAAGCTCCCTCAGCTCGGCTTGTCTGGATACAAGAATAGTTACAGCGGAGCTCAGAGCACCATAATCAGGTTTCAGGAGAATCTAATGATGCACAACCACAATCAAACGTTAAAATCCCCCGTGGTACCTTCACAGTCCCCCTTTTACTCGCCCTCTCTTTTCCTCGCTTGCTCATTATTTCTTCCTTCTCAAGCTCTTTATATCTTGCTGCTTGTGTCACCAGAGCTGTTAGCATACTTCAATTTGTGTCTCTCATCAACACTTTTCATCCTTCTGTGTGCGTCATTTGTAGAATATGTCTTTAATATTTTTAAACAATGTTTTTTTTTTTACCTTAAATGACTGCTATTTTACCCCTTTAACAAGATGTAAGATATGTCTTTGATGTCTTTAGAATGTGTCTGTAAAGTTTTAGCCCAAAATGCTCATCAGATCACTTATTTTACCCTGCTGAATATGTGAATTTGGAGGTCAAAGGAAATTTGTAGCTGTTTTTGTTGTTTGGCTGTGTTTTTAAATGCAAATGAGCTGATTTCGGGACTCTTGTTAAGGGGCGGATTTAATGATTTAGGGGCTTTAAGCAATTCCAGTCAAGAATACACATTTTTAATCATCTTATATCACTCAACCTCTTTTCTGTTTTATCTTCATACAATATCTACATTTTTAATCATCTGTTTTCTTCAATCAGAAGTAAAAAGTAAACTGAAATTATTATTTTTTTAAACTAAATGTTTACTTGATTTGACTGTCGTACTGCTCCATGACTAAGGGGGTGTGACAAATTGACATAGACATAATGATTATGTTAAAATTTATTTGTTAGACCCTCAACCTAAAAAAAATATGATAGGAAATGGTAGAAAAAGACAATGTTATAAATAGAATTTAGATTTCTACTTATTTATTGGGGGACCCCAAACAGACTGCTTACTTCGCTTATATCCACCCCTGCTCCTGTTGTGTGATCAAAGCATCTTTCTATATACACCATGTCTCAAAAAATGCAAGCAAAATTAATTCTGTCAGAATTTTATCAAAATACTTTCAACTTTAATTATATTTTGTAATTAGATGGCAAATAGATGAAATCATATGATATGTATACGTTTTCACAACATGGTGTTAGTAAACATGCATGTGTGTGTGTGTGTGTGTGTGTGTGTGTGTGTGTGTGTGTGTGTGTGTTTGTGTACTGCAAAGGGCATCTGTGTGTGACTCATCATTTCAGAAAGGCTTGAATAAATTCCACCATAAATACATTAAATACACTTACCTGGTATTTTTGACTAATTAGCTGTATTTCAGCTTCATCCAGGTCTGTTTCTATCACTGACTGATGTTTATCTGATGTAATGCAGGAAAAGCAGACATGCACATGGGAGCTGTGGGCGGGGAAAAGCAGCTCATCTGCATTTAAAGCCACAGGCTACAAAAACAGCTACACTGTAGTCAGCAAAATTTGCATATTCTTGAGGCGATAAAATTGTCTAATAGGTATTTTGAGTTGAAACTTTACAGACACATTCTGAAGACACCAAAAGCTTATATTAAACCTTGTTAAATGGGTAAAATAGATGCCTTTTAAAAAAAGAGAGACTGCTTGTGTTTATTTCACTCCAATATGACTGTGTGAACACACTATACCCTATACCCACTACATACTATACACACACTATCTACACAGTTCTGTTCAAACAGCTGCCAAAACTTGCCTTTGTATCATAGGTGTGCTTTAATTCATGTATACTTTCACACATTTGAATTTGCGAACAATTATAATGTGTTAGCATCAGGAGCCTTACGCGCTAACGTAAACTGTCATCATCACACCTACACCTGCAATTAAACCATGAATATTCATGAATGTTTACAGTCCATGAATAAATTCCAAACGTGTGCTTTCTAACATTGACGAGAGCAAATATAAGGATGATGTGTCTTTTAGACTGGTTTATGTAAGTATTTGGAGCCTCATCTTCAGCGGTCCCTCTGAAACTCTGCTTTGATTGCTCTGATTAGATGAAATCCGTCTTGGACACATTCGCTAGAGCCGCTCAAAACAAAGTGTCCACTAGAGATTCTGCAGATAATTGATGCTGCTGTTGACTAGATGCTTTCAGGTTAACTCAAGTGGCTCATCTTGTAAACTGTCAAATATAATGATGATGCTATTATTGGGTAAGACCTAAGACGTTATTCTGGGCTTTACAACAGCACAGTTGGACCATAGTAGCACAATAACATGAGACACACTCTCTCTCAGTAAAATAAAAAAGCACTCAGCTTTTAACTTCAAGAGTTTCTTTGTTGATAGTGGCATAGCCCTGACTTTTGGGCCCTATGTAAAGACAGTGTATGGAACACGTCATGATATTGCCAAGTACGATGTGATCCCGGATTAACATCTACTGTATGTTGATCCAAGAATATCTCTTTTGCTCGAAAATGTAACATAAACCCATTTCCTACCATAACTGTACATTATTTACAAAACCAGAGAGGAATAATTACTGAATAACAATTATGTAGAACTGCATAAACCCAACGGTAAGCCTATAAACTGTAAACATATCCCTTAAATCGGATTGGCTGATTGGAATGTTTTTCCAGGATCAACATACTGTAGATGTTAATCAAGAAACAATTAATAATAATAAATAATAATTAAATAAAATTAATACAAAAAATAAATAAATAAATACCAAAATACTGACCATCAGTCTTTATATAAATAATCCTCTTTAATTTAACTATTTCCTGCAGAATTTATGTCTTTAAAATAATTCATGAAAAGTTGCCAGATTTTGTAGAATTTGACTTCTTTCTTTTTTTTAGGGAGAATCTGATTTTCTCTAGAGGCAAATGTTTTATTACATCCCTCAATTTGTTATTAGGTGTCTCGATATCAGTAATCTCCGTTGGACATTTTTGATATAAAAGAGCCGACCCCTGTATCTAATTAGGATAATTTTATTACTAGCATTTTAGATCTTAAATACACAGATAGAGTAATGTTTAAACCTTTTAATTCAACATAAATAAAGCTTTTATTCAGCATGACTCACAATGAAAGTATTCTGCCCGAGATATTTCCCCTGAGTTTTCTTTTTTTCAGAGTTCACATATTTCCCGTATTTTCTTCAGGTCTCATATTTCATCATATTCTTGCTCTTACCAGCACTGCTGGGTCCTCGGTAAACAAGTGTGTTTGTAACCGTTATCAGTAGCAGAATTCTTGCTTATAGCAGTATAGAATATAGTACAGTTATATCACTTACACACAGGATTTTTTCATTGTGAGTACTGTTAATAAAGTTTATACATGATGGTTAATCTATTTGAAATCATTCTCATTATTTGTTGGCTTTATTTCTAAAATGATACTTATTTTGTTTTTATTTTATGATTCTTTTTGTAAAGCACTATCAGTTAACATTGCGGATGAAATTTCCTTTGTTTCTCAGTATCATTTCAGTAAATGTTGTTTTAAACAGTCACATTAAAATTACTTTTTTAATGTAACTTTTTTACTGATGCTTATCAATCAGAGAGATACATGTTACAGTATTAAATATAAAGAATATCAAAATAATCAAAATAACTACCAAACTATCAAAATAATTCAACATTTTCTTACTCTCTTACTCTTTCTTAATCAAACCCAGTACAGGCCCACAGCCAGGGGGGTTTGAGTGGTTTGTTTTTATTATAAAGCTTTAGGAAATATATTCGGTACATCAAAAATTGCGATGACCATCCATTAAAACTATTTGCTATAGTAATGTTGTTAAATTCAAATAAAATGGTTAAATAAATAATAAAAAATCCTAATATACCTAAATAGATTGTAAAAAAAAACAACAACAATTAAATAATTATCAATATCGAATGATATAAAATTATATTGTGATACATTATATTGTGATATTTTTCCAGCCCAGCCCTAATTTAAAATGAGGTGAATAACTACAAAAAACTTTTTGAGAAAAAAGAACCATGCCTTTCTCCAGGCTGGCAACAAGCCTGCTCTGTAAAAAATTGCTCGAGTTCCACACAATCGATTTGAGTTCAACATGGGACAACATAGTTAACTTATTCATTTTTACAAAAGTAAGTGGATTGAACATAAATCAATCAAGTTTTCCCTCAAAAAACTAAAGAATTGTGCCGTTTCAGATCATTTTAAATAAGTATTATCAAAAATCATATTTAAAAAAAAAAACACAAATAATAAACACAATATATTCATCATACATTTATTTTCTTGTCAGCTTAGTCCCTTTATTAATCCGGGGTCGCCACAGCGGAATGAACCACCAACTTATCCAGCACATTTTTACGCAGTGGATGCCCTTCCAGCCACAACCCATCTCTCGGAAAAACACAAAATCAAATATAAATTAATTTAAATGAAAAAGAAAAAGAAAACTAAAATGCAGTACAGATAAATAGAAAAAAAATTATGAAAACTCTAAATGAAACAACACCTACTGTATATAAACATGCATATTTTCTCTGTGCTCTTCATTTTTAAATAAAGGGGGAAAGCATTAAAGTGTATTAAAATGCCTTAAAAAATTAAACATTAATTTAATGACCAACCAAACAAACAAAAATGAAATCTGCTTTTTACTAAATCGGGTCGATTCACTGCATTTGACGTAAAAGTGATCATAGTTTGAAGAAACACCCATCTAGAAGGTTCTCAAGCCAAATACATCACTGCCTGCGACGACAGCGCAAGATTATAATTAGCTAGAGACGTCAAGTCACGCTTCAGACAAAAAGAAAACGACAAGCTGTCAGACTTTTCCTGTCCGTTTTGACGTGAGCATTGTGTTTTTGTTAATCGTTGTCTTTCTTTCTCCTCTGCCTACTTACAGACCCACTTCCTCTCTGTGTTTCTCATACTTGTTCATGTTCTTTAAAACTGCACTGGCCATCATTTACTGATTTGATCAGTTTCTGTGACAATAAGCGGATTGAGTTGAAAAAGTATTTGGATACTGCAGTAACAATAGGAAAAGTTTCAAATCTGCTTTAAAGTTTTTTGGTTAGGTATTCCCCACTGTTAGTGAAACACTTGCCTTAATAAACTTTACATTTATTTGTTTAGCAGATGGGCACTGTCGCCTCACAGCACAAAGGTCGCTGGTTTGAGTCCCAGCTGGGCCAGTTGGCATAGTAGTGTGCATGTTCTACCCATGTTTGCGTGGGTTTCCTCTGAGAGCTCTGGTTCACCCTTACAAATACAGACATGTGCTATAGATGAATTGAATAAACTAAATTTGCCGTAGTGTATGGGTGTGAATGAGAGTGTACGGGTGTTTCCCAGTACTGGGTTGCATCTGGAATGGCATCCGCTGTGTAAAATATATACTAGATAAGTTGGCAGTTCATTCCGCTGTGGTGACCCCTGACAAATAAGAGACTAAGTAAGCCAAAGGAAAATAAATGAATGAATGCTTAAGGGATGGTTTTATCCATCCACATGTATTCATATTAGTTCTATACTTTAAAAGCTAAATTGAAGCGGTTAGGGTTATGTTAAATTTGTAATAGTAATGCTGCATAATATAGTGTATTTTATGGGAGTTTGTTTTGTTTTTTTCTCTTAAAATTTTCTTCATATTTCTTCAGTTGGTTAGTTATTATTTACATTTGTTCTGGCAAATCATATCATAATCATGGGCCTTTGACCCACAAAGTAAGAACCACTGCTCTGCTCTATAGGCTACTATATATATATATATATATATATATATATATATATATATATATATATATATATATATATATATATATATATATATATATATATATATATATATATATATATATATATATATATATTAATCAATCATAGGCATTTGTATTTTTTAAATCTATATCTACAGTATAGGCATCTACTTTCATTTTAGTTGTCTTTTATTTCTTTAATTTTACTTTCCAAAATAGATCCTTATTTCACTTAACAAGTATACAGTGATAATAAGCTTGTTAGCAAGTTTTTAATGATTAATGAAGGAATTATAATGCTTTGTTATATTATTTCATCTTAATTTACAATTAGCAGAGTTTTTACAGCTACTGTTTATTTCTGTTAATTATTTATTTACTGTTTATTTGTTTATTTAATGTCTCCCAAGTGACTTTTAATGAAAGAAGGACATTAAATATATGTTTGCTGCTTGTACATACACATACTACTCATTTAACATGAATTGAATATATATATATATTTATATAAAATATTATGTACTGTCATCATGGCTAAGACAAAAGAAACAGTTAACAGCTACAGTTTGCACAACAGTAAAGGTGCAGTCGTACAATAAGCTGACTGTGAAAATAATGCACAGTCAGTCACAATGCTAAAAACACAAGACAGGCGTATGTGATGACATCAATGAAGAAGAAAAAAAAAACAGAGAGAGAGAGAAAAGGCTGCGTAGTGGCGCGCTCAGCTCCTTTGTGTTCAAATGCCTGATGTGACTTTGATTTCATTTGAAAAGCATTTTTTTCTCTCTCTCCACACAGCATACTGTGGCTTGTGTCACCGTCGAACGCTACGCTGAGAATAATGCGAGCATGAAAAGACCTCCACGAGATTCTCTGGGAATAAAAGAGGCTGTGATGTGTTCATCCGACTCTCTCAGATCTTTGAGACGGTTTATTAATTATGTATTGCAAAGTGCAAAGTGTGTCTCTGGTACAAGTAAGCTGGACGTCACTAGAGTTTTAATAGAGCAAATCCAGTCAAAGGCTGCGTCACTGTGCTGTGCTTTTCCTCCTATTTCACCGTATAATATTATTTATTTATTAAGCCGTTCTCTCTGAAATGCAAAAATGCAGCTTCAAGTCATCACAGCACAGGGCTTATCTTTTTAAGTTAAGTGCACTGCAATTAGGAGAATTTTTATATCTTATGATATAAAGAAGATGTTCTGCATGTACATTAATTTATATCTATACCTTAAGCTATACACTCACTGGCCACTTTATTAGGTACACCTTATTGGTACCCCTTTTTGCCTTCAGAACTGCCTTAATCATTTGTGGCATAGATTTAACAAAGTACTGGAAATATTCCTCAGATATTTTGGCCCATATTGACACGATAGCATCACGCAGTTGCTGCAGATTTGTCGCCTGCACATCTCTCGTTCAACCACATCCCAAAGGGGCTCTATTGGATTGAGATCTTGTGACTATGGAGGCCATTTGAGTACAGTGATCCTACTTAATGCTAGAAGTAGCCCTCAGAAGATGGGTCCACTGTGGTCATAAAGGGATGGACATGTTCAGAAAAAATACTTAGGTAGGCTGTGGCATTGACACTATGCTCAATAGGTACTAACAGGCCCAAAGAGTGGCAAGAAAATATCCCCCACACCATAACACCACCCCCACAGGCCTGAACCATTGATACAAGGCAGGATGGATCCATGCTTTCATGCGGTTGATGCTAAATTCGGACCCTACCATCCAACTGAGGCAGCAGAAATCGAGACTCATCAGACCAGGCAACGTATTTCTGATCTTTCATTAATTGTTGCCTCAGTTTCCTGTTCTTAGCTGCCAACAGTGTGATGCCAAGAGTGTGATCTACTGCTGTAGCCTCAAGGTTGGACGTGTTGTGCGTTCAGAGATGCTCTTCTGCATACCTCGGTTGTAACTGTAACGCCGGGGAGTGACGCTGACAGATACAACAGGAGGTAAGATCCAATATGCAGGTTTATTCAGCGTCAGGCAAGCAGTGGTCATACAGGTGCAAATGGATATATATAGACAGTCCAGAATCGTAGTCAGATAAACAGGCAAAAGGTCGTAAGGCAGGCGGCTAAACAGGAGAACAAGGCTAAGGTCTAACACGGAGAAACAAGACAGGGAAACGCGTTGTAATGTCACAAAATGAGAACAAGACTCGGCAACCCGGGTGAGTGAATGAGTGGTTTATATATGGTGTGTTATCAGTCTCTGACAGGGTTCAGCTGGTGAGTGCAATCAAGTTAGATGAATGAGCAGGCGTGCGTGTCTGGGAGAAGTGCATGTATGAATGTGTAGTCCTGGGGAATGCGGAAGTGTAGTCCTGAGAGTTTGTGTGAGAACCAGCTATCTCTGGAGAGCGATCGCTGGTTGTGTGACAGTAACGAGTGGTTATTTAAGTTGCTGCTGCCTTTTTATAAGCTTAAACCAGCCTGGCCATTCTTTTCTCACCTCTGAAGTTAAAAACCTTGGGTTTCTACTAGACAGTAGTCTAAAACTTGACAAACAAATATGTAAAATAGTAAGTTCAAGTTTTTATCATCTACTATGACTAGCCAAAGTGAAAAGTGAGTCAAAGAGTGGCTTTGTAACAACTACTCATGCTTTTATTTCCATGCGATTATTGTAATCCTCCATACATTGATCTACCTTCATCCTCTATTTCCAGACTTTAAATGGTCCAAAATGCAGCCGCCCGTTTGCTAACGAGTAGCCACAAATATGACCAAATCACACCAATATTGCGATCACTACATTGGTTGCCGTTTCATTTCTGAATAGACTATAAAATTTTACTCTTTGTTTATAAAACCTTGCACCACCGTATCTTTCTGATCTGGCCCAAACCCTAACGCTTAGATCAAATTCTGACTGCAATCTATTGCAAACACCTCAATCTCGTCTCAAATGCAGTGGTGATAGAGCCTTTGCAGTTGTGGGTCCGAAACTATGGAATAAGTTATCATTGAAAAACAGAATAGCCTCTATCTATTTTTAAATCAACGTTAAAGACTCTTTTTTTCGAGTGCCTTTAATATTAGCTAATGGCGGTTCCAGGCTATACTAAACTGCTTCTTTCTTGGAAAATTTTACTGTTGTTTTTATTGTTTTATATTGTTGTTTTTCCCTTCTACTGCTTTTGTACAGCACCTAGGTCAACTAAATAGTAATCTAGTTGGGTCTTTTGCTTGAAATGCATGCCATCTTCTGATTGGTTCACTGCCTTGAAACTGACATTGAGTGCCACTCAGAGTAGGCCCACATGGAATCTGCGCACGCAGATTCCAGCCCATCGAGTTTATTATTTAACTTGTGTAAATGTGCGTAAATGTATATTTATTTGGCTTTTAAATGAATTTCAGTAATATTATTGACTGATATGAAAATGTTACTATGATTTTTTTTTTTTTTTTTTGGCTTAGTCTCGAACCAGCGACCTTCTTGCTGTGAGATCATGATCATACTACCCACTGCGCCACCACATCACCCTCATATGATTTATTTACAATACAATTCGTAAATTAACATTTTCCATCTTTTAGTAGATGTATTATATCATCGACTTGCTTTTCTTAACCAAATAAGTGGATCTAATTGGTTTTTGTTACAATACTCCGAAAATCATCCCGCATAAATCTGCAGCTTTATTACAAAATTGTGTGCAGAAATAGCAAAAAATATCCGCAGATTCTGTCTGCCTCTACACATGAGTGAGTAGTCAGTCATAGATTTCTGGCAAGCACATTTAAATAGAAAAGCAATTTAAAAGTAGCACATTAGAATGTAAAAACACCCCTTAAGCCCGAATCACACTGCCATTTTTAATAATACGAAAAGATTGTATCATGTCAAGACTACACAAACACAGCTCCCATGTCACTCTCAAACACGACAACAAAGACTCGCCAAACACAGACAAAAACTCACCTGAAGTTTGACGTCACCCATCCGTCACTCTTTCGCCATCCCATGTTCTGAAATGATTCCAAACATAAACAATCAGTAAGCGCAATTTTGCACACAGCGTCCCTCAATAATAAAACCAGGAGGAAAATAAGTCATTTGACATTTCCCCGCGGTAGGTTAAAGGTGTTGCGCGGATTGCGTCATCAGATTTGGCGCTCTTATTGGTTCTTGAGTTGTTGCAGCTGTTGTCAAACTACAGGAAAGTGACTGAAATCTTATGACTCTGCCACAACTTCATCGAAGGAAAAATCTGATTGAAACGCCCATTAAGTGGTTGATTTTAAACATGTCAAATTAATGATCAGGATTTCAGGAGTCTTTTAGGATTTTCTAAATTTGTCTCAGACGACCTAGTCGTGGCTGAAAACCCACAGTGTGAGCAGGGCTTTAGAGCCCTATTTTCTTGTGGAGTTTCTTTACCTTTATGTATGGCCAGGTGTATGTTTTAAAGAAGGAAAAAGCTATACCTGTACTTTTAAAAACCATGTCTCCTGCATACTGAAAAAATCCTGACATGCAGACAGGATTTGTCATCAGTGTATTCATGTACTCTGTGCAGATAGAGTGAGAATGGCAGGCAAATATCAACAATCTTCATTCACAACCATCGACATCAAGTTTGAATGATGCATGAAGTGTTGTATTAATGTTGTCTCTGGCCGTCTGTGTCTTGGGCATGTGTGGCTTTGTGCAGCAATTTGCAAGGGTAGTTGATTTGCAACACTTTCAATGCTATCAGAATAAAGTTTTTCAAGATGTCCTAATGCATCTTCAGTTAACACATTTTTTTAATCACAAATATCCATTATCATCAACTATATACAAAATAAAACGATTAGTCTAATCATTTTTTCTATATAATTTTTCAAATGTTTCCCAAGTGCTGTTTAATGAAGAGATTTTTTTCAGCAAATTTTTAAATGTAATGGTTTTAAGAACTAATGTCTAACTTCTTTATCTTTTTCAATCTATTTTGCAACATTTTATAGTAATCAGCTTAAAGTGCCATTTAAACTTGGTTTAATTAGGTTAATCAGTAAATCAAAGCAAGTTGTTGGACATTTTTTCCAGTAACTTTCTCGAGAAAAACAAAAAAACGAAAACAAAAATATCGCTTGGAAAAAAAATAGTATCAAGCTGCGGTTACACTAGAGTTTGAGCTTTTATGTAGTACGGCGCTGCGAAAAGGGGCGAAATTAAAAAGATGATTAGTCATGTAAAAAGCGAGCGATTGGTCCATATTTTAAATTTCTGTCCAGAGAGATCGTGTTTTGACCCTTGGTCGGTGTCACGCAATCAAGTGATGTGATTTAGCAGGTCAGAGTTTACCAAGCTTGAACTTTGCAACTGTTCCAATGCCTTGTTAATGCCAGAGGTCAGAGGAGAATGGCCATGTCATGTCAAAGTCAAACCATGTCAAAGTGTGAATCATCTCAGACTGGTTTCTTGAACATGACAATGAGTTCACTGTGCTTAAATAGTCTCCACAGTCACCAGATCTCAATTCAATAGAGCACCTTTGGGATGTGGTGGAATGGGAGATTCGCATTATGGATGTGCAGCCGACAAATCTACAACAACTGCGTGATCCTATCATGTTAATAATGACCATAATCTCTGAGAAATATTTCCAGTACCTTGTTGAATCTGTGCCACGACGGGGATTAATGCAGTTTTGAAGCCAAAAAGGAGTCCAACCAGGTACTACTGAGGTGTACCTAGTAATGTTGCCAGTGAGTGTATAAAGCCAATAAGTGTGTTTTCAACTGCACATAGTTTTTTTTAATTACATCTAAAGCATCTCTAAATACATATATGTCTATTGGAATCTGTCTTCATACTTTTCTAAGCCTACATCTACTGTGTTTTCTCAGGTCTTTTTTTTTTTTTTTTGCAGTTGTTGCATAACCGTGACCCACATCTTTCACTTTTATTTTCGCACTCATCTCTTTCTTCTGTCATTGATGATCCACAGTGACTGCTGAGTGTTTGCCTTCACTTTCCTCTTAATAAAACTCTCACTGCGCAGCGGACTCTCTCACTCTCTGCCATTGCCTCTTTCTGTTTTTCTGCTCTCTTTTTCACATACTCTCTCCGTGTTTGCAGGTCTTCCCATCTCCCTCATCCTTCTCTCATGTTCTGTTTTTCGGTGACATTCACTTTCCTCCTCTAGCATGCAGTTTTCCACTTCTTTTCTTCCTCAGCTTCTCTTCTGCACTGACTCTTTGTCAGACTCAAAGAGAGAGATTCAAGTGTTAGTTTGCTCACTGCCTTCTGTGTGTGTGTGATCGGTGTGTGGGCAAGTGTTCTGAGGGCAAAGTGTGTGATGTTTGTGTGTTTGTGTACAGTCACAGCTAGAACTCCACGACCCTATGTGTGTGTGCAGGAACAGCTAGTATTGTGGGATTGTGCTTGTGTGTCACTCAGCTTGAACCGTTACACCGTGTTTATGTGTCTCTGTGAATGTGACAATGTGATCATAGCACTGTCAAAATGAAGTGTCATTTCCTGTTTTTTATACATCAGTCATTTTCTGTTCGTGAATTCAGTGGTTCCCAACCTTTTTTTAAACTCAAGGCCCACTAAAACAAGCATGTATGTTTCCACGGCCCACTGCAATGTTTTTAATTAACCCGCTATTTGTGGTGAGTTGGTAACTTACTGAGACAAATTACTGTTGTTAATTCTCCTTACTGAATAAACTGCCAATGATTTGAATGGACATAAAATGTACTCAACAGCTCAGCAAGCCCAGAAAGACTTTCTAAATAAAACAGGAAAACTAAAATCCAAGCAGATGGCATAAGCAGGTAGACTGGCCCGTACTAGCTTATCGTATCTCTATCTTACTTATGCACTGGGTTCTGCAAGTGCATTTCTTGAAACCATTATGAAACCAATCAAGTAGTAAATGCATCATAAAAATGTGGAATTTATTTCTTTATCGCTACTTAATTATACATCAAAGTATGACTGGACATTTTTACATGTATTACCAATGTTATTTCTATTAATAACAGCAGGTACGCCCTCTGGAGTACAGCCCTCTGGGGGTTGTTGCCCACAGGTTGAAAACCACTGACTGTTCTAATTCAAATGGCTGCGAAGTGTTAGTGATATTAGAGACGTGCATTATGGTGTACATTAATGCAAACCCACTTTTGCTGCAATGCTAGATCTAGAAGTATTTTACCTATTCATTTTTCCTATTGAGAGAAGTCTATGTAATGGAACATTCAAAATAGGCTCATTCGGAAAGCGTCCTCCTATATACATTTCTGGAGATCACAAATTATGTAATCAGAGGAACGTATGGCTGGATTTCATCTTTAAAATGAGTACTACAGAGCGGTATGATGCCGTTCCTTTTTGCACTTACCAGCTGAACGCTTACCTCTGTCTGGAGGTATGCTACCAGTTTGTCTAGTAACTTGCCATGTACGTCGACGGATTAGAGACCCAAAGGTGTTTTGACTGTGACGACAGGGTTCGAGTCCGGTGAAGAATAATTCCAGAAAGCAGGTAAAACAAAAACAGAAGCCACATATAAAAATAAACAATTAAATAAGAGGGTGAGAATGTGGTAAAATCTGAAAACATGGTAAAAATTAGGCAGCCATAAGGGCTTTTCTTTTTCTGGATTGCTTTTGAAAACACTATCGGTTGGGTTTAGGGAAGAAGTAAGGTGGGTCAGTTGAGATCTCAAAAACCATATACAACGACCTCTGGTGGAGTGAGCAAACAAAAACAGCACAAAAAAAAATTTAGCTCCTGGGACGTATTTGGCGCTCTCCAGAAATATTTATAGAGGTACATTTTCAGAATGAGCCTGGGTTGCAAATTTATTAACATCATGCCACTATTTTACACACACACACACACACACACACACACACACACACACACACACACACACACACACACACACACACACACACACACACACACACACTTGCATCAACACAGCCAACAATTACCTAACTAAAGGACAAACAAACTAATGGTGGTGAAACTGTCGGTTGGGTTTAGTAAATGACACTCGCGATAGAAATTTGAGATCACAAAAAGCGTACACAGAGGCCTCTGGTGGATTTGCAACAATAAGAACTGGAAAAAATGTAGCTCCTGGGATGTATTTGGTGCTCTCAAGAAATGTATATAGAGGTACAGTCTATAGTTTGCAAGAAAGGACAATATTTGTCAGATATACAGCTATTTGAAAATCTAAATATTTCAAAATTTGCCTTTAATGTTGTCTCGACTCATACATTGTACTTGTGGCTAATGCCAAAAATATACTAGAACACTTTTTTATTTTAGATTTAGTTTTGTGTTCTAGGGTCACAATTGTTCTTTACAAATGATTGAATGTCAAATAGTTAAGAACAGCAGTATTACAGATAGGCATACTGTAAATATATACAGTATGTATATCCTCAAAGTTCAATTTTAGGCCTCTTATTTTTAACATTTACATATTCACACATTCACTCAGACTGTTTTTAAGGTGTTTTTATGCAGACAACAGTCACATTTATGTTCTTTCTAGGCCTGGTCTCAATCAGATGTTCTTTTTTTAAAACATTGTTTATCTGAGATAAAAAAAAAATGGACGTCTAAAAACTTCTTGAGTCTTAATATTGATTGAACTGAGGACTTGCTCATTAGTTTCTTTTATCAGATACAGTTCATAAAGCTGGTCAAATATTATTATATCAATTATTATTGTAAAAAATTTTTACATCTTTATTATTTTAAACATTGATAGCTCTGTTTAAAAACCAACCAATAAAAATGAAGGAGTAATTATTTCATTTTAGTCAGTTTTTTGACTATCGTGCAAAACACAATTAATGTTTTCACCTTGCTAAACTCCAAAGTAAGTAGAAATACATTATATTATGAAAAAATGTGAAAATCTAAAGTAACAATGGAAGGCAAAAACTATTTCTTTATAAAAAGATGAAATTGTGTACAGCTGTTAACAACAGCAGAAAGCCTTAAACATGCAATTGTGCTTTTAAATTGAATATTTCAATTCAAGGGGGTTGAAAAACAAGTTTGGGAATTCTTCTTGAAAATTATCCTTCATGCACATAGAAAAAGATTCTAAAGTGTTTTTTGGATTTTAAAAGAAAATTAATTTGGCTGAAAAATTTGCAGTTTGAACAGTTCATATAAGGGTTTACCTATATATAAATTAAATTGATTTACACATGCCACAATATTTCACTGTTTGTAGCCTATTTTGCAGCCAACATTTATAAAATGTCAAATAAAACTCAAAGTTTAGTAACTACTAGCTCCTTTTAATTTGTGTATTAAATAGTTTTTATGCAGACGACACGCCAACTTATCCAGCATGTTTTAATGCAGCGGATGCATTTCCAGCTGCAACCCATCTCTGGAAAACATCCACACACACATACACCACGGACAACTTAGCTTACCCAATTCACCTGTACCGCATGTCTTTGGACTGTGGGAGAAACACAAGCACCCAGAGGAAACCCACGCGAACGCAGGGAGAACATGCAAACTCCACAAAGAAAAGCCAACTGACCCCGAGGCTCAAACCTGCGACCCAGCGACCTTCTTGCTATGAGGCAACAGGACTGCGCCAGTGCGTCGCCCAGACAACACTCAGATTTATATTAATTCTAGGCTTGGTCCCAATGTTGACTTGGCCAAAATGTTATTAAGGCCAGGTTCATGAAATAAAACAGAGCTAATAAAGAAATTGATTCCAATTATGTTCGCTATCTAAAAATGAAAACAAGAGTAATTGTCAATATTATATGGATATTTAACATTTTTATTTTAAAAGTCTGTCAGCTAAAGCCAGAGCTTACTGGTGCAATACAGTCATTCTGTTATTTCATTCCAAGCGCTACTCTTGGTTGGAGGCTTATAAATATTTAGTAAGCCATGAGTGCTGTACTATGCCCCAGGACTGTAATGAAACAGAAAACCACAGAGTAGAGTTACTCGTTCATCACTTTGTGGCATGCAAACTTTAACGCATTGACTTATTTTGAAACTATTTGTGTTTTCAAAAAGAAAGAAAATATGTTATCTGGCCAACAAAAGATAATCAATATTAATTTTGTTCTTTTGGGCTGTTGTATAGAGAAAAAAGAAAAGAAAATCAGCTGCCTCCACATGGAGGTGGAAAGGCAACAAAACATGTCTGAATCTAGAGATCATGGCACATTCTGTCAACAGAGATACCTTCATCTGATGATTTTTGAAGATAGCACAGATATAAATGTTGTTCACAGTCTGACATCTGCTGTCCTGTGCGTTTGCGATGCCATGATGTTCAAATAAAACAATAGTTAAAGTTGTGGACTCACAACTTCAGTTTAGTTCAGCATTTTGGCTTCTTTTTTAACATTTGACGTTTTTTGTCTAGTGAGATATTGCCGGTTATTAAATATTTGCTTCACCAAAGACTCTCTCTATTTAGTTTTATAATAAGTTTTTTAGGGTGTCTCAGAAACCTGCGTAAAATCAGTTTCAGGAGGTACCTTTAAACTCTTGAAAAAAAAAAAAAAAAACACCCGTCCAGGAGCACACAATATGCTACAGTAGCTAGCATTTTTACACAAATTTATGCATATTTCAGTGTGCGAATTATACATTGATGTTCGAGGTAATTTGGTAATACTTGCTTCATTGTATAAAGTTATGAATGTATTTAAATTACTTCTAATTTATTAATAAAATTTATTTTTTTAGTGTTTTGAGGGATATTTAGTGACTATTTTAGAGGTTACTGGTCAAACTATAGACCATTTTGGGGCATGTAAACAAAAACAACGGTCCAAACGTATTTCCTGTTTTACATTTTTCATTTCTTTAGCTTTCGAAAAATCCAAAAAGAGCCACATATTGATAAATAATGTTATGATAGCTGTTTTAACATTAAGATATGATTGAATTGCCTCTTGTTACAGTTTTGAAATAGTTCAATAACAAGCAGGAAATCTTCATGGACCAATATGTTGAAATGGTCTATCCAAATATACAAACTATGTGACTGATTTTCCTTTTTTAGGCTACATGCAGATTTAAACATTTATTTTACATGAAACGTGTTTTGTGAATACCTAATATGTCTATTGGTGCTCTTGAACTGCCAGTTTCAGACTGCAGAATGATATTTTTCCTTTTGTTGATTGACGCAGTTGAATGCATCACAGTGGTGATTATTAATTTTTAATTTTTAATTATTAATATTTAAGAAAACTAATATTGGAGAAAGCTATTTCAAACTATTAAGCAGTTGACTCCCCCATTCATCTTGTTTTGATGTGCTTCAGGGGGAATCAAGCGTTAATAGGGGGGTCAATCCCTCCCAAACCCCCTGTAATTCGCACCCTGCATATTTCTACAACTTTTTTGCATGAATTGGTTCAATTCACATTATTATTTTATTTAGTTGCCTTCTTTATTGTATTTTTGTATATAGTTTATTATACTTTATTTCTTTTGTATGCAAGTCCTCTGTAGATTTATATATCTCTTTGAACAAAAGCATCTGGTAAATGAATAAATGTAAAGCCAAAATAACACTCGCAACCATGCTATATTAAACTGAACAAAATCCAAGGTTTGTATGGTAACTAAAACTAAAAACATTTAAAAGACTTGAAATAAAACTAATATACGCGCTATATAAAATAAAACATACGATAAATGATTCCAAAGGCCACACTTCTCACTTTAAAATAGCTTAACTAGAGATTATTACAATTAAAAATGACTGAATGGTTGATTATTCCTGATTGAAGCAAAACTAAATAGTCTAATTCAAAATACTTATGTCATAAAATTAGCAATTCCTGTTTTAAGATAAAAGTTTCTTATAAATTGTGTTTGTGTGCACTATATATATATATATATATATATATATATATATATATATATATATATATATATATATATATATATATATATATATATATATATATATAAACAGACAGACAGATAGATAGATCATTTCTTAAAATCAATGAAGTTTTTTAATCCATAAAGAAGTGTTCCACTAATCTAAACATTACACTAGTAATTTACTTATGAATTTCAGTTCCCCTTCGGTTGGGGAACTTCAGTGCCATGAAATGGGAGGATTCGGATCAGAAGCCGCTTGTCTGGAGAGTATTGAACGGGCCAATGAATGAAATTAATTGGCAGCGTAAGCTTGCGCAGGTGTGCGGCATCTGCAATTATCTCAGCATATAAGCACACCTGAAGCCAGCAGACGCCATCCTTTTCGCTTCAGATCCTTTCTGAGTGAGTCGATGAGGGTTCCTCTTGCTGATCAGCACTTCAGAGCGAACGAGTGTGTCTCCCGGTCCAGAGTGGGTCTTCGCAGTGGCAGACGGTCGAGCTGGGTTTCTCCCTTGCCTGCGGTTCTTTGGGTCCGGTCCTCCAGAGCGGTGCGTATTGTTGCAAACTTTCCTAAAAGAGCAACACAGTCGTGCAGCACGTCCTTTTCATCATCCGGACCCGCTCGCCCCCTCCGGGCAGGTGAGCGCTGTCAAATCGGATCCTGAAGCGGACATGTTAGCCGTGCTTTCCCGGGCTGCTTCGGCCGTGGGGTTGGAGATGGTTTATCCCCCAGCTCCGCGGCCGGACCGACTAGATGGGTGCTACGTAGAGGACCAGAAGGCGAAGCCTTCGAAGCCTCTCGTCCCCTTCTTCCCGGAAGTGCACAGTAGGCTCACGCAGTCTTGGAGGGCACCTTTCTCTGCCCGTGCTGCGTGTGCCTCCGCCCTCACCGCCCTTGACGGCGGAGCTGCCAGGGGGTATGAGGCGATCCCGTCAGTGGAGCGCGCTATCGCGGTCAGTCTTTGTCCGCGCGGCGCCTCTACGTGGCGGGGTTTGCCCCGCCTCCCGTCCAAAGCCTGTAGGTTGTCTGCCTCCCTCGGAGCCAGAGCTTATAAGGCTGCGGGCCAGGCTGCTTCTGCTTTGCACGCGATGGCCACCGACCAGCGCTACCAAGCGCAGGCGCTGGCCGAGCTGCACGAGGGCGGGTCCAACCCAAGCTTATTACATGAGCTGCGCACCGCGACCGACTATGCTCTTCGGACTAATAAGTCCGCCGCGTGTGCGCTGGGGAGGACGATGTCCACACTTGTGGTTCAGGAACGCCACCTCTGGCTAAACCTGGCCGATATGCGCGATGTTGACAAAGTTCGCTTTCTTGACTCGCCCATATCCCAGGCTGGCCTGTTCGGCGACACCGTCGGTGAATTCACCCAGGAATTCAAGGCGGTGAAAGAGCAGTCGGATGCGATGGGCAATGTCATCTATCGGCGTGGCCGTAAGCCCGCTCCGCCCGCCGAGCCATCCACCTCCGTTGTTCCTCGCTGAGGGCGCCCGGCGACGAGTGCTGCCCCGCCCCCGCCTGCGCCTCCTGCCAGTCCGGGACGCGCTGCCTTCCGGCTCGCAGACTCTACGTGCTTCGCCAGTGGCTCACGAGCGCTGGGGGGACGGTCTCCCTTCCCTCAGCCCTCCAGCCCCCTCTCCGGAGTCAGGGTGCGGAGCCAGAGCGAATCGCTCTCCTCCAGCTCTTCCGCGGGACCCTCGTGCTTCCCGGATCAGCACACCCACTCCGCGCTGCCCCACCGCTGGTACGTCAGCGATTGTAGCGATGACTCCATTAGCGAGGGCTCTGCCTGCCTGGTTAGCGCGGGCCAGCCCCTCGCGGTGGCTCATACGCACAATCAGACTCGGTTACGCGATTCAGTTCGCGAAACGGCCCCCCAAGTTTACGGGCGTGTATTTCTCCAGGGTCAACCACCTGTCCGCCCCTGTCTTGCGAGAGGAGATTGCTGCCCTCCTGGCGAAGGGTGCAATCGAGCCGGTTCCTCCAGCCGAGATGGAGAGTGGGTTTTACAGCCCATACTTCATCGTACCCAAAAAGAGCGGTGGGTCACGGCCAATCCTAGATCTGCGCGTTTTGAACCGCTGTCTACACAGGCTGCCGTTCAGAATGCTCACGCAGAGGCGCATTCTCCAATGCGTTCGTCCTCAGGATTGGTTTGCAGCCATAGACCTGAAGGACGCGTATTTCCATGTCTCCATTCTTCCACGCCACCGCCAACTTCTGCGGTTTGCGTTCGAGGGTCGAGCGTGGCAGTACAAGGTCCTCCCCTTCGGGGTCTCTCTGTCTCCGCGGGTCTTCACCAAACTCGCATACTCAATTATCTCGACGACTGGCTGATTTTAGCCCACTCGCGGGAGCAATTGATTATGCACAGGGACAAGGTGCTTCGGCATCTCCGCCTACTGGGGCTTCAGGTCAACCGAGAAAAGAGCAAACTCGCCCCCGTGCAGAGGATTTCTTTTCTCGGGATGGAGCTGGACTCGATCACCATGGTAGCGCACCTCTCCGAGGAACGCGCTCGCCTGTTGCTGAACTGTCTGAGGGAGCTCGACAGCACACTAGTGGTCCCACTGAAGTTCTTTCAGAGGCTCCTGGGGCATATGGCATCCGCAGCCGCCGTCGCGCCGCTCGGGTTGCTCCATATGAGACCACTTCAGCACTGGCTTCACGATCGGGTCCCCAGACGCGCATGGCACGCGGGCACACACCGGGTCTCGGTTACTGCGCTGTGTCGCCGCGCCCTCAGCCCTTGGAACGACCCCTCGTTCCTACAGGCCGGTGTGCCTCTAGGACAGGCGTCCAGCCATGTTGTTGTTTCAACAGACACTTCCAACACGGGTTGGGGGGCCGTGTGTCACGGGCATGCGGCTGCGGGCCTCTGGAAGGGTGCCCAGCTGCATTGGCATATCAATCGCCTAGAGCTGTTGGCAGTGTTCCTCGCTCTCGACCGCTTTTTACCGGTGCTGGAGCGGCAACACGTGCTGGTCAGGACGGACAGTATGGCGGCGGGGGCGTATATCAACCGCATGGGGGGTATGCACTCTCGCCGCATGTCTCAGCTCGCCCGCCGTCTGCTCCTCTGGAGTCACCCGCGGCTGAAATCGCTGCGCGCCATTCACGTCCCAGGCACGCTCAATCGTGCAGCCGATGCGCTCTCACGACAGCTGTTATGCCCTGGAGAATGGAGACTCCACCCCGGATCCAGGCCCAGATCGATCTGTTTGCTTCCCCCGAGAACGCTCACTGCCAATTGTTTTTTTCCCTGACCGAGGGCTCTCTCGGCACGGATGCACTGGCCCACAGCTGGCCTCGGGGCATGCGCAAGTATGCGTTTCACCCAGTGAGCCTGCTCGCGCAGTTTCTGTGCAAGGTCAGGGAGGACGAGGAACAGGTTCTGCTAGTTGCGCCCCTTCGGCCCAACCGGACCTGGATATCAGAGCTCTCACTCCTCGCGACGGCCCTCCCCTGGCGGATCCCTTTGAGAGAGGACCTACTCTCTCAGGGACAGGGCACCATCTGGCACCCTCGCCCCGATCTTTGGAACCTCCACGTGTGGTCCCTAGACGCGAGGAAGACTTAGGTAACCTACCGACTGTGGTGGTTAATACCATCACTCAGGCTAGAGCCCCCTCCACGAGGCGCGCCTACGCCCTGAAGTGGAGTCTATTCACTGAATGGTGCGTCTCTCGCAGAGAAGACCCCCGAAATTGCCAGATTAGTGTTGTGCTCTCTTTCCTTCAAGAGAAGTTGGACAGCAGGCTGTCGCCCCCCACTCTCAAGGTTTACGTGGCCGCCATCTCCGCTTATCATAGCGCGGTAGCTGGCGGCACCGTGGGAAAGCATAACCTGGTCATCCAGTTCCTTAGGGGTGCTAGGCGAATTAATCCATCTCGCCCCCCTCTCATGCCCTCTAGGGATCTCGCCCTCATTCTCACGAGTCTGCGATCCGATCCCTTTGAGCCACTCGAATCAGTATCTCTAAGATTTCTGTCCCTGAAGACAGCTCTGCTGGTTGCGTTGGCCTCCATCAAGAGGGTCGGGGACCTGGAGGCATTTTCGGTCAGTGACTCGTGCCTGGAATTCGGGCCGGATTACTCTCACGTCATCCTGAGACCCCGCCCCGGTAATGTGCCCAAGGTTCCTACCACCCCCTTTAGAGATCAGGTAGTGAACCTGCAAGCGCTGCCCCCGGAGGAGGCAGACCCAGCCCTTTCTTTACTTTGTCCAGTTCGCGCTCTGCGCATTTATGTGGACCGTACTCAGAATTTTAGATCATCTGAGCAGCTCTTTGTCTGTTATGGCGGTCGGCAGCAGGGAAGTGCCGTATCGAAACAAAGATTATCCCACTGGATTGTGGATGCCATTTCACTCGCTTATTCGAGTCGAGGTCAGCCGTGTCCCCCGGGAGTACGTGCACACTCCACTCGGAGCGTTGCATCCTCTTGGGCGCGTGCACGCGGCGCCTCTCTAACAGACATCTGTAGAGCAGCGGGCTGGGCGACACCCAACACATTTGCAAGGTTTTACAATCTGCGAGTGGAGCCGGTTTCCTCAAGGGTATTAGGTAACCCTTTGGTGATTGAGGAGACAACTCGGTAGGGTGTTGAAACACGCTTGCTGCGCCATTCTCCTTAACACGGAGGTACGTGCGCCTTTTTATCTGTCAGTAAAGTTCCCCGTCAGATTCCTCCATGGCCCCCAGCACTGACTCAGCGGAGGAGTCACTTGCTGGCCCACTACGTTGTAGGTCTGCCCGCTGGTCAGCCCGCGTTTTGGGTATAGGTGCCTGCTATGCGTGATCCCCACTAGGCGATCCCATATGCTTATTCCGCCACGGTTAAGTCCCCCCCCTGGGCGGACCCGTGTCTTCCCTCTCCGTTAACCACTCTTTTGCTATGCGTACTCCCCCTTTTTAGGGCTAGTCCATATGTAAATTCTGCCATCTATGCCCCCCTTGGGTAACGGATGGCCTCCACAGCGTCCTCCCTATCGGGATTGCACGCTTCCCAACGTACTGTCGTATTTCCTAGAATTATCTAGATGCTCACGACTTCCCAAAAAATATATCTAAATCCGTAAAACTTCTGTTGAAGTAGGATAAATTAGGGCCAGGGACACGTTGGAGGACCGCGCCCCCCATGATGTGGGTGCGTCACGCTTGCTTGACTATCTCCTCATCGGGGGTGTTGGTAAGGTGCAGTCATTATGGCGCTTTCCATACTTCTCCCATTTCATGGCACTGAAGTTCCCCAACCGAAGGGGAACGTTCGAGGTTACAGAAGTAACCCTTCGTTCCCCGAGGAGGGGAACGGAAGTGCCATACTCCGTCGCCATAATGACTGTCCCTTAGCTGTTTGAAAGTCTCTTCAGCTTAAAAGGATGGCGTCTGCTGGCTTCAGGTGTGCTTATATGCTGAGATAATTGCAGATGCCGCACACCTGCGCAAGCTTACGCTGCCAATTAATTTCATTCATTGGCCCGTTCAATACTTTCCAGACAAGCGGCTTCTGATCCAAATCCTCCCATTTCATGGCACTTCCGTTCCCCTCCTCGGGGAACGAAGGGTTACTTCTGTAACCTCGAACGTTTCATGCTGACTTTAATGAAAACTATAACAGCAAGCAAATACTCAAATACTAAGCCCATCTGCTGTCTGTGCTTATGTTCAGCACATTTCAACATTTTTATTCTCTTGATATGGAAGCTGTTTCCTATATAGATATCAGGAATAACATCTATTTTCCTGTTTCCACTTTTACACATACAACACCAAGTCATTTTCTCCTGCTAAAAATACCCCGTATGGTTCTTCGTTCAGATTCCTCAGACTTGCCCCAGCATCCCAATGCGGTTTCTGGCCTCTCAGCCTCATGAACACACACACACACACATACACACACACACACACACAAACACACACTCTCACCCCTCTCTGCTCTTTATTTTTAACCCAGTCAATCAGACAGTGCTCACCGATGACGCAGATCCACATGCAGCACTGACACCATCAGCCACACACAGAGAGAGAGAGGGAGAGAGAGAGAGAGGCTGGCAAAACAGAGACAAGCTGTGGCAAAGAAAGCAGATCAAAGATGGTGACTGATGATGAAAATCCTCAAAAGTTACTTCTGAACACGTCAGATTTGTGGCTGACATCTTGTTAAAGAGTGCACAGCTGAACTATTTTGTCAGATAAACTGCGAAAAATATTTTTCTTACTTTGATATTTGGTTTCAAGGAGCATTTTCTAGACAAGCTAAATATATCGTCTTCAATAAAAAATACACCAAAGTGAAGCGAGTTTCTCCTTAAAACAAGTAACAATCTGTCAGTGGAGTAGGCATAATAATCTAGTTTTTCCTTTTGACAATATATTATTATTTAGCTTTTCCCATTGGCAGATTATTTGGTTGTTTTAAAGAGAAACACACTTCATTTAAGTCATGATTTATGCATTTTTAGACATTCATTAATTTATTTTCTTTTTGGCTTAGTCACTTTACCAATCTGATGTCACCACAGCAGAATGAACCGTTAACCTATCCAGCACATGTTTCACGCAGCGGATGCCCTTCCAGCACCAACCTATCACTGGGAAACATCCATACACACACATACACTACGGAAAATTTAGCTTACCCAATTTACCTAAAGTGCACGTCTTTAGTCTTGTTTGGGAAACGGGAGCACCCAGACGAAACCCATGCAAACACGGAGAGAACATGCAAACTCCACAGAAAAATGCCAACTGACCCAGCCGAGGCTCAAAGCAGCGACCTTCTTGCTGTGAGGCAATGGTGCTACCCACTGTGCCACAGTGACGCCTAGAGAAGAAACAAAAAATCAAAAAGAAAGAAAAGCATTTTTTTTTTGCAGTGTATATTGAAATAAAAAAATTCTAAGCAAAACGTCTTACTTTAATTTAGTTTAGTTCGAAGTAAAATTAATATAAAATTTAAAAATTACAAAAGTATCGATTATTGATTAAAGCTAAATAGTCTAATTCGAAATAGTGAAGTCATCATGATATCATAATAAATCATTTCAGTTTTTTTTTCCAGAATTTTTGCTGTGTTTGTAATAAATAATTGATGTGTGCACAATAAAATTTAATATTTTATTAAGTTTATAATCTACACTGGAAAAATTGCTGGAAAAATTATAGTATTACTGGTAAATTTGGTTGATAATACTGTTAGGTAATACTGTGAAATTTACAAGATCACTGTAAATTAACAATTATAACTGTGCTGTAGTTGCACTTGTAAATTGTACTATAGAAAGCTTAACGTGCTGCAATTTAAAAAAAACATATACAATTACAAAAAACGCCAGCAAGTTGAGAAAAGATCTTGACAGAATATGTGCGGCAGATCTTCACAATGCAAACAAATGAATAAAACGCACTGCATTTTCTCACAATGCAAACAATTTACATAAATGCGCTGCAATTTCTCACAACACAAACAACTTGCATAAATGGCCTTATTTTCTCACAACGCAAACAATTTACGAACATGTGCTGCATTTTCTCACAACGCAAACAATTTACAAAAAACATGCTGTATTTTCTTACAACACTTTTAAATAGCACGGAACATAATGGAAATGTTTCAAGGGGACCCTAAAACGTGAAGAAAAAAAAAACATGTGTTCTTAAATTGTTTGCATTGTGTGAAAATGCAGCGCGCTTTTGTAAATTGTTTGCGCTGTGTGAAAATGCAAAGTTTTCATAAATTGTTTACTTTGTGAGAAAATGCGATGCAGTTTTGTAAATTGTTTGCGCTGTAAGAAAATGCAGCACCTTTTGTAAACTGCATTGTGAGAAAATGCAGCACATTTTCATAAATTGTTTGTGTTGTGAGAAAATGCAGCACGTTTTTGTAAATTGTTTGCACTGTGGGAAAATGCAGTGTGTTTTTGTAAATGGCTTGTGCTATGAGAAAATGCAGCACGTGTTCGTAAATTGTTTGCACTGTGTGAAAATGAGGGTGTTTTTGTAAATTGTTTTTGTTGTGTGAAAATGCAGCGCGTTTCGTAAATTGCTTGTATTTTCTGAAAACGTAGCACATTTTCGTAAATTGTTTGTGTTGTCTGAAAATGCATCACTTGTTAATAAATTGTTTGCGTTGTGAGAAAATGCAGCACGTGTTCATAAATTGTTTGGTTTGTGAGAAAATGCAGCACATTTTCGTAATTTGTTTGCGTTGTCTGAAAATGCAGCACAATTTCATAAATTGTTTGCGCTGTGAGAAAATGCAGCACGTTTTCATAAATTGCTTGCGTTGTGAAAAAATGCAGCACGTGTTCATAAATTGTTTACGTTGTGAGAAAATGCAGCACATTTTTATAAATTGTTTGCGCTGTGAGAAAATGCCATGCATGTTTGTAAATCTTTTGGGCTGTGTGAAAATGTGGCCAGTTTTTAAATGTGTTTGCGTTGTGAGGATGCTAGTGTTTATTGTAATTGCATGTGATTTCTTAAATTACTGTTAAGCTCTCTCGTATTTTACAGTATTACTAGCAACCAAAATTGCCAGTAATACTATAAATTTTACAGTGTATTAAAATCTGAACACATCTGATTTGTGGTTGACAACTTGGCTAGGAGTGCACCGTTGACCTATTTTGTCAGATAGAATCTAAATTCACTGTAAATGTGACTCACTACATGTGTGTTTGAAGAGTTAAATGGAGAAGAAACGTCTCTTTCAGGCAACACCTGCACATTTTCACCTTTCTTCACAGCGTATGTCTGATAAATATGCTGCTTTGTAGGTGTCTTCACTCTTTTGCCTGCTCTCCACTATCTCTCTAACTCTCTCTATCTGGCTGATAGGTTGACGCCCACTCATTTGTTAAACACTGAGACAAATAGCTTACATCACTCTCGGCGGAAAGACTTTTTAGGAAGTTCCAGAAAAAGATGCGCTTCTCCCCCAGCTAACTCACAACACAGCCGTGACGCAAGAAAGAGACCCACTGCGCGCACACATACACACACACACACACACACACACACACACACACACAATCTTTTGCAGGATTTCTGTATGCCTGTAGTTCAGAAGAAGAGAGATGAAACAGAGAGGGATGTGTCTATAGATTTTCTGTGTGTGTGTGTGTTTGAATGGAATAATCCATTAGTTAGAGAGGCTGTGCTAACCTGATCTTACAGTCAATATCTAATAAATAACTGAATCAACCTGACTAAGATTATGCTAATTTCAATAATTTGAACAGGCATATCAGGTAGAAATACTCATTCATTCATTTTCTTTTCGGCTTAGTCTCTTTATTGATCTGTGGTCGCCACAGCGGAATGAACTGCCAACTTATCCAGCATATGTTTTACACAGCAGATGCCTTTCTAGCCGCAACCCAACACTGGAAAACACCCATACACACTCTTTCACACACATACACTATGGACAATTTAGCTTACTCAATTCACCTATACTGTACCACCTATTTGTCACTGGACTGTTGGGGAAACCGGAGCACCTGGAGGAAACCCACACGAACACGGCAAGCAAAATCCACACAGTAATGCCAATCATGCTACCCACTGCGCCACCATGACACCCTAGAAATACACGCTTAGATAAATAATAATAATAAGAAACCCAGGAAGAATCAGTAAGAGTTTTTCACAGTGGTGCTATTCACCTTATTCTCCGCCGACGAGTGGGCGCTGCCATTTGAATCTTTTTGGCTCGAGACTTCCGGTCTCATTCACTTCGATTCATTTTTAGACATTAAAAACTGCTCGTTTTGCTGTTTGATGTTGCAAACTGATATTTCCTTTTTATATTATCCTACTTGGTCTGTGTAGTCATGCAAACATTTGTTTGTAGAGCAAGTAGTTTGACCGTTATCTGCCGTTTATTATTCCTAGTCATTTCTCCCATAGGCGACTGAATCGGAAGTTCAAAGACAATCGCGAAAACAGGCCCACTTACGCATTTTAGAATAAGGTCAATAAAATAATCTCTATCTCGTGTTGTTTTAGACCCAGTTTGAGTTTCTTTTCTCTGTTGGACAAAAAAGACGATATTTTAAAGAATGCTGGTTGCTGGGACCCATCGATATAATAGGAAAAAAAATTACTACAGAAATCAGTGGGTCCAAGCAACCAGCATTTTTCTAAATATCTTCTTTTTTTGTTTAACAGAAGAAAGGTTTTGAAGAAGTGAAGGCTGAGTAATTTATTGGCAGAATTTTCATTTTTGGCAGAACTATCCTTTTTTTTTATCCCTTTCTGAAATGTACTTTCATTTTCAAATTCTAAACAAACGGAAGGTTTACATTGGATGTTAATGATTCTTCATAGTATCATCAATGCCAATCAGTAAAGTTAGGGGAGAGCGGGGCACAAAGTAACTCTTTTTGGTTTTGGCCAAATAATAAACAGAGTAATGGGGTTAGACCAACCATTTGTTTTTTACCAACAAAACACAAGCCTCTCCTACAAATGAGCACTGGTTGTATGATCGCCAGACCTATGGTTTCTGTGCAGTGTTGTCAAAAGTGCCAGGAGTATAAATGTTACTATTTACCCCACCTGCGGGGCAAGTCGTGACAGACAGAGGGTTAGTTGTAACACCTTACTTTAAATAGTAGCAATATTTTTTCAGTACCAGGATTAATTTATCTGGTCAAAAGTCATAAACAATACAAAAAATACAAAAGAATCAGCATTAGTGCTGGAAGGCATTGACATTCATGATAAGAAATGCAATAATAAGCATTCATTTCATTCTTCAGCAAAGAAATCGTATTGTTCCGCGAGGCAAATTTCATTTGGTTGCATAAATTGATAATATAGATTGAAGAAAAGCTTGGTTGTTGCCTCATAAATACTTCCTTCCTAATAAAACTAAAGAAATCCACTTTAAAATATTGCATAAAATATATCCGGTTAACTCATTCGTTTGCAAATATGTTGATATTCCGAATAGTTGTACATTTTGTGGTAAGGATGAGGAAACTTTAATACATTTATTTTGTATGTGTGAATTTGTTCAGAAATTTTGGTTTAACCTCTATCATTATTTAAACACCCCTCCCACCTTTGCACAATCTTTTTGTTTAAAAAAAAATTTTTTGTTATTACTCAGAATCTTCACATAAATCTAAAGAATTTATCTTTAACTTTTGTATCTTGTTTGGATTTTTTTTTATACATAAGCAAAAATGCATGGCTTCAGTCCCCACTTTTCGACATTTTCTAATTGAAGTTGACTCACTGCTCAAATCTTTCCGTATGTGTAAAAACAAAAAATGTGTCAGATTACTGGTGCTATATGAAGAACTGTTGTCTACTGACTCTAATTTGAGTTAGAACGCTTTCCTAATGCTCTTAATTCATTTTTTTATACACTTTTATATAATTGCAATTTACTTACCCCTTCCTTTGTTTTGTTAATCTCTTTTTTTTTCTGCAGCTAATGTAGTTTGTATTTTTTCTCCTTGCTTTGTTTCTTATATCGATATCCTGATTGTGGTTGTATATTTGCATTCTTTAATAAAAAAAATTAAAATAAAAAAGTAAAAAAATGTAAATAAAAATACGAAGGGACCTGTGGAACCATTGGTAACTGAAATGGTTAAATTTGCACCGAAAGTGTTTGGTTCTGCGTAACATCCTGTGGAATAAAGGATACGCTATCTATTAAACTATTATTTTCTCAGTACCTAGCTCAATTTATTTTTAATCTACAACGCAGTATGTTTATTTATTTATTGGATAAACACATTTGGATTTATTTGGATTATTATCCATTTTAATACAATGCATTTATTTGTCGTATTAGCAATAAAATATTTTTTGTCTATCAAAAAAATAATAATAATCCGTTAAAAATCATTTTATTTAAAAAGTTCCCAACATTACACTCCAAATTTTTAAATTATTGTGTTGGTTTTATTGGTGTCCAATACTGTGTGGCTTAAGTGTAACACCCTGTTACACCAAACCATGCTGTGTCGAGTTTTCCTCAAAGCTGACTGGCCGAACTCTTTTATTAATTGGCAGGAAGACGTCTGCCGACACTGTGGTGAAAACCTCGAAAGCATGCCATGGTTAACCCTGAGCAAAACCCTTAAAGCTCCGTGTTAGATTTTACCCTGCATTACTTTGTGCCCAGCGCTCCCCTACTTCATATGGTAAAAATGTATGTGATGTTTGTGAAGCATGCTGCGTCCCAATTCCCATACTACTCGTCCTAAATTTAAAATAGATTTTGTCCCAAATCGTAATATGTTGAAAAGAGTATCTCAAAGGTTCCTGGATGTTCATACTCTTGCTGTGAGGCAATGGTGCTACCCACTGTGCCACAGTGACGCCCAGAGAAGAAACAAAAAATCAAAAAGAAAGAAAAGCATTTTTTTTTGCAGTGTATATTGAAATAAAAAACCGTTCATACTCTAACCGTTGATATTGACCACAGTAGGCCTATATTTGTTATTGATTATCGAGTTATCGATTAGTACTACAAACGCAATTGAAAAGTGTAAATAAACTACAAACATGGACGCACAAGAACAACCGTCAAGTAGACAGACTTTGTTATGTTTGTATGACTGTTAAATAATATCTAGTAGAAAATATTTTAAATGTTATATTTCATTTCATATTATATTTAATCTGCAACAATAATACTTATATAACACGTACTAGACATTAACGTCTGAATGAATGCATAATTACCTAAAGACCTAGGAGATGTCTCATCATGAAAGACTCGTGAATGGCGGATTAACCTGCTGCTGCTTCTCTAGTAAGGTAGGAAAATAAATATGCCAGAAATGTGGATGATGTGTTGATGATTGACAGGGCTTTACAGTCATTGGCTCAGCAGCAGAACGATCTGTTAATGAGGAAGTAGTATGTCCCAAAGCTTGCATACTCTTCTGTTACACTCTCAAAATTATTATTTTTATTATAAAGAAGTACATACTTTTAGGGCATTTACTTTAAAGTCTGCGAACTGGGACGCAGCAGCAGTGTTTTTGATGTCGTCATCTTCACGTATTACCTACTACGTAATAGAAAAGGGCAGAAATACGTGTAAACTGAGCAAAAGAACAAGTAAAAAGGTGAACTGTCACACTCACAATGCGTCCCTCTTAGTTGTTTTAGTACCTTCTAGTGGTGTTTGTGGGGTACTGCAAGAGAGCGATTCAATTACCTCAGAATCCCACTGAGCTATCTGATAACTATCTTCCCTCTAAATCATCTTGCCTCGGTCCCAAACCATCCTCCATCTTCTCCTCATTACCTCTCTCGGAGCGCGCGGATCAAAAAAAGTGTGAGAGAAAGACTGGTCTCACACTTAGGGTGTTGACTTACTAGATTTCCCCAGGTGCCGAGTATGTGTGTGTGTACGTGTTTATGTCGTAGGGCTGTGGGGCCACTGACGTCAATGAAAGGGCTGGATTTTGTGTGGAGCTGAGGTGAATCTTAATTGAGCTTGTGTATTTGTTTTCGGCCTTGTGTGGGAAGCATGACATCAATTATTCATTCATTCAGGAAGGTTTTAGGGATTCTTCATGTATGATGATACAAACGCAGATGATGATATAAACTGGTTATATGAACCCACAGGCATTCTGTTCATGATGACAGAAGCATATAACGGTATTATTTTTGTCTGATTTGAATTTAGATGCAGACAAAATAAACACTTATTTTTATTCAGTGCACACACACAGCGCTGCATTAAAAATGCTAATAGTCAGCCTGTGTAATTATAGCGCAATCTTAGATTATTCAGGCCTGACAGCTGACCGAGAATCTTCATTTTAAAGGATTAATCCTACTGCTGAATTTAAACTGTTTAACGGGATCATTGGATAATTAATTTAGTTAATCGGTTATAATCACATTTTCCATTTAGAGGTGTCATTGATTCAATATATTAAATTGTTCTCTGATATCCACATAGCCTATGTGGCTTAGGTAAGTACAAAATAGTTTTATATGCTCATTTATGAAGGTTTTGACCATATTTGGAATGGTCATGAATATTAATAAGTACTGCTCTGAGGTTCTGCAGCTCATGTCAGTAGCTTTGTTTCCATCCAAAGATGCTAATTAAATTCATGCGCAAAACTGGATTATCGCATAAAACAGTGATTCTCAAACTTTTTTCATCAAGTACCACCTCAGAAAAAAATTGTCTCTCCAAGTACCCCCATAATGAGCAGTATTGAAATACAGTGGCGTAGTAAGCCCAGTAAAGCAGCTACAGCTCTGCACAGTTCTAAAACGTGGCAGATTAATTCCTATTATTAAGAATATTTATTATTGTCAGCCATTTTAAACATTATAAATAGTCTGAACGTTAACGCTTATATGTAAAAAACAAACAAACAAACTAAAAATGTCAACATTTAAAATTAAAATGTGCTTTTAAAAGTTAAAAATGGTAGGTTAATGTTGATAAAAAAGTAAAAAGAAAAGTGCTTTACTTAAATCTAAAGTATTAGCATATAGTAGGTAATTCATGAACACCTGGAAATGTTGCCTGGACCTCAGAAATATAGGCTATATGTCAAATAATAAATATTATTATATGTCATATTCATATATAAAGCATTTTTGATAAATTGTGAAATATATGGAGCGTATACGTATGACACATTTGAAATATCCACGTACCACTAGAAGGAAGCCTGCGTACCACTAGTGGTACACGTACCACAGTTTGAGAACCACTGGCATAAAAGATGTGCGAATAAAGCACCGTTTCCACGCAACGAGTCAAAAAGAACAAAATCATCACTTCCTGATTAACTGGCGCCAAATATCAAAAGTAAAAAATGGAATTTGCTGTGGTAAGAAAAGCTGCGTGAATCTTTCTTCATTTAATAAATGACTTGAGCCTCAGAAGACAATGCAGACATGCTGTGAATGCGCAGTGGCATTTGAAGGCGTGAGATGCGGAGCATAAATGCTCATTAAGGTCATTAATAATATAGTAACACCAATACTGAAATGGTTAATGGTGTTTTAGAATGACCAAATTAACAATTCAGATGTTTAACAGTGTGGTCATCCTCCTGGTTTATCCATTCACACACATTTTTATTATTAGTCATCAAACGTTCTCTTATAGCAAAATCACACAACTTTTTATTAAATTTTTTTTTACTTGTTTGGTAAAAGGGTTTCCATCGTAGTTTATGCGCATCTTTTCTTATCAAATAAAACATTTATCCTCAGTTGTACGCGTAGATTTTCAATGCTCATCTTTAAAATTGATGTGCATTTTAAGCGCACATCCAACATGCGAATAAAAATAGCTGGATGAAAACAGGTACAAAATAATCATATTTCATTTGACAAAAAATATATTAATTAATTGAGAAGATGTATTTGTTGCCTCATTACAAACAGACATGGCAAATTTCACAATATACACGTGAATCTAAAACATGATACAGTAAAACAGACCTTATTATGCCTCTTCTGGTTGATGCTGAATACATTTATTATCCACATATCCCACATTTTGCATTCTGACAATTTGTAAACGTGTTTATGAAAGGCTGCCTGCCTGCAAGAGACTGATTACTCTTCCTTAAGGCCTGTCCTGTTTTCAAAATAAGAGTCCCACATACATAGTATGTTTAATACAATCTTAGATCAACTTAAAATTAAGGAAATAAATATCATTATTTTAAATTCACTGGGAAAAATTGTGTCCAATCAAACGTAGCCTGGCATGTGCAAAATAATGATTTGGTATGGATTGTCAGATTCTTTTGTTTTGATTTACCTTTTGTTCACTGTGATTTTTTGTGATTCATGGGATTTACTGTACATGAGAATAAAGATATAATGGGCAGCACAGAGTCTCAGTGGTTAGCACTGTCACCTCACGGGAAGAAGGTCACTGGTTTGAGCCCCGGCTGGGTCAGTTGGCATTTCTTTATGGAGTTTGTATGTTCCCCCCGTGTTCGCGTGGGTTTCCTTCAGGTGTTTCGGTTTCCTCAGCTTTCCCCCACAGTCCAAAGCCATGCTCTATAGGTGAATTGGGTTAACAAAATCGGCGTACGATTGTGTACGAATGTGAATGTAAGAGTGCATTAGTGTTTCCTTGTACTGAGTTGCAGTTGGAAGGGCATACGCTGTGTAAAACATGTGCTGGATAAGTTGGTGGTTCATCCCGCTGAGGCGACCCCTGATAAATAAAGGGACGAAGCTGAAGAAAAATAAAATAAAGATCGCTTTTGACCATATTTGGAATAGTCATGAATAATAATGAGCTCTGCTCTGATGCTCTGCCGCTGGTGTCAGTACCTGCTGTCACACAAGCTGCGTCTCAAATAGCATAGCACACTATACACTCATGCACTTACACACTCAACGGCATAGTACATGTATGTAGTGTTGTCCCAAATGGAGCACTAATGTTTTTTTACTGAGCGGAAATTCAACCCGTTTTACTGATGACGTTTGACTGTTATCAAATCAGTGAAATAAATGACCAAACTATCAAATAATACCTGCCATGAGTTTAACTGCATTCACCATCGGGAGGTGCTATAATTACTCTCGTAGGAGAATTTTGCTTTCACCATCGAAAAATAAATAAAGTTATCCAACATGTGCGCCCGATACCTCCACCCCTTCCACTACGTGAGCAAACCTGCGGTCGTTAAGTGCGTGAAGCGTCCATCATTACACACTTCATTTTACCGACTGAATGAGTGCATCATCCGGGAAAATAAAGTGCACTTACTATTTTTAGAGTTTCCAGTGTGAACGCACTACTTACACTATTTATACTACAAAATGGCGTAGAATAGTGCAAAAGTATGCGATTTGGGACGCAGCTACACATTGTGTGGTGTACTCAGAAATACACACGTGCAAAATAAGCATGCTTCATTTGACAAAAAATATATTAATAAATTGAGAAGATGTGTTTGTTGCAAACATACACGACAAATTTCATAATATACACGTAAGTCTAAAAAAATATACGGTTAAACAGACCTTATCATACCTCTTCGGGGTGATGCTGAATACATTTATTATCCACATATCCCACATTTTGCATTCTGATGAGCTGTAAACGTGTTTATGAATGGCTGCCTGCTTCACAATACTGATTACTCTTCCTTAAAGCCTGTCCTGTTTTAAAAAAAAAGAGTCACATACATAGTTAATTTAATACAATCTTAGATCAACCTAAAATTAAGTGGAACGTGTATGTTAATGATCTGGTATGGATCGTTACATTCTGTGTTTTGCTGATTGGCCTTCTGTTCACTGTGATTTTATGGATTCATGGGATTTACATGAAAATGAGGACATAATGATGCTTGAGGCTCATTTTGAGGCCATTTTCATTCACCTATGATTAATAATATCAAGATTTTCATTTCATGGCACATTTAAATTATGTTTTTTGTGTGTGTGCTACCGTGTAATCAAATGTAATTAACCATTTTAGTCTATCTATTATCATCAGGCTTACAATTTCAAAAATGGATATATGAAAAGAGTTTTGTTCTCATATTATATTAATAGTCAATAATATTCTATCAAATTTTAATTTTTTCATTACATTAACACAATGCTTGATAAAAATGAAATATTGTCTGATAATGTATTATTATCTTTAGTCTGAACATAATTAGGCATCATTGTTGTATCAGTGTGTCAGATCAGTGCTCAGAATGTGCTTGCATCTACTTGTTCTGCAGTTTAGCATCTTGGTTTCACTAAGTTGCAGTGTAAGAAATGATTAATGTTTGCTTTTGATATTGTGCTTATGTTTTGATTGAAAGAAAATCTAGCTTTGAAATGTTTTGATTAGAGAAACCTGATATATTCACAGTGTGTGGTGAATGCGTACATGGAAACAGATAGACAGCGGGGATAACAGTGGTCACTGTTAATATGCACGTTTTACTTCATTTTAAGTTGATCTAAGATTGTATAAAACGTACTATGTATGTGAGACTCTTATTTTGAAAACATGACAGGCTTTAAAGAGTCACGAAACACCAAAACACATTTTTTTGAGCTGTTGACAGTTGTATGTGTGTCCCATGCTGCTAAAAACACTATTACAACAGATATATTTCACAAAAAAAGTGAAAATTGGTTGTTTTTGCATTATTTTGAGCAAATTCGTACTCCGGTTTGAAACTAATTTTTGAAGCTGAGTCACGGCCATGAGATCTTAGCGTGTATTCTGTATGCTGAAACAGGGGGGTTTCATGGCCCTTTAAGGAAGAATAATCAGGTTTGTGAAGCAGGCATCCATTCATAAACATGTTTACAGCTCGTCAGAATGCAAAATGTGGGAAATGTGGATAATAAAAGTATTCAGCATCACCCTGAAGAGGTATGATAAGGTCTGTTTAATCATATCATGTTTTAGATTCACGTTTGTATTGTGAAATTTACCGTGTCTGTTTGCAACAAACACATCTTCTTAATTTATTACTATATTTTTTATCAAATGAAGCATGATTATTTTGCATGTGTGTATTTCAGAGTACACCACACTGTGTGTGTAACAGCAGGTACTGACACCAGCTGCAGAGCATCAGAGCAGAGCTCATTATTATTCATGACTCTTCCAAATATGGTCAAAACCGATCTTCATTTTTTTTGCTTTGGCTTAGTTCATATTTATTAGGGGTCGTGACAGCGTAATGAACCGCCAACTTATCCAGCATGTTTTACACAGCGGATGCTGTAACCCCAGCTCCAGCTGCAACCCAGTACTGGGAAACACCCATGCACTTTTACATTAACACACATACACTATGGCCAAGTTTGTTATATCAGTGTGCTCAGAATGTGCTTGCATCTTGTGCTACATGTTCTGCAGTTTAGCATCTTGGTTTCACTAAGTTGCAGTATAACAAATGATTAATGTTTGCTTTTGACATTGTGCTTTTGCTTTGATTGAAAGAAAATCTAGCTTTGAAATGTTTTGATTAGAGAAACCTGATATATTCACAGTGTGTGGTGAATGCGTACATGGACACAGATAGACAGCGGGGATAACAGTGGTCACAAGAGTCGCTTTTATTACCGTTCAAAAAGGATGTGGAGGTTTTACACGGCCTATTGGCCAAAAACACCCGTTCCTCTGCCACCCACAGCCCGGTCCCTAACCCACCCCTGTCAATCAATCAATCAATCAATCATCCCTGACCCAGACGAGTCAGCCATCAGTTAAGGCTCATTGTGATGGACTGATTTCCTCAGGGGAAAAGTGCATGGAGGATGAGGAAGAGGAGGAAGAGGGAAGAAAGAAAAAGATGGGAGAAAAGGTGAAGAGTTAGAGAGAGAGAAAATAAAGAGGTGGGAAAGAAAAAGCCATACAGTCATCTGATATACACGCTGCCCGCACCAGACTGACCTTCATCCGTTTCTGGTCCAGGATGACTCATACGGGCGGTGCGCCCCTCCTCTCCTTCTTGGCCCTCCCCCCTCCCCCTGCTTCATCTTCTCCCCCTCCTCTCTTTCTCTCTCCCCTGTTCCCTCTCTTTCTCGTCCTCCCCAGCCCTCACTTGGTGGCCATGGTGTAGCAGCCGTCTGGGTGCCACTGCATGTCCCGGATGCGCCTGACGGACTGGAACTGGGGATGGCGAGCGCCGTACTCGTTAAAGTGACGATAGTCGCCCTTCTCCAGCAGGTACTGGCTGCCACGGTAACCAGGATACTGGTAGCCCACCCAACTGTGGCAAAAGGTGAGAGAAACAGAGAATGATAAATAAAACTGTGGTACAGAGAAGAGACTCTTCATTTATTTTTCACAATATCATTAATATTAGATTTTATCTTAGGGAGGGTTATTTATTCAACTATATTATTAACCCAATAATGGTCTTTGTCCATATTTGACCAAAAATTGGGCTGAAACTGCCCCACATTTTTATAATTATAATATTGTTAGTTTTTCTGAATATTGTAATGAACAAGTCGTGCTATTAACAAACTATTAACTTACTCTATTAACTCAATAAACTACTAATTAGCTGCTTATTAATACAAGTACAACAGGTTGGTTTATTTATTCAACTACTACATTTTTTAACCCAATAATGTTTTTTGTCCATATTTGACCCAAAATCGGGTTAAAACTGCCCCACTTTTTTTTATAATTACTATATTTATAGTTTTTTAATGTATAATTGAGGCTATTAACAAACCATTAACTAAGACTATTATCTCAATAAACTACTAATTAGCTGCTTAATAATAGTTATACAACTGGTGAGTTTATTTATTTGACAAAATAATAGAATTAATAACAGATTTTATCTGTTTTTCAGTATAGATCAAATCAGAAACTAAACAAAAGGCTGGGTTGTATTTTTATTTATAATTTTCTTGTTATATATGGATAAAACCAATGTAGGTTTATTTTTTATTTTAACTAAATTTATTTTAAAAATGCAGATTTTAGTCCATATTTGAGCCAAAATCAGGTTAAAACTGCCGACATATTTATTATTATAATATTGTTAGTGTTTTTGAGTATTGTAATGTACAATTCATGCTATTAGCAAGCCAATAACTAAGACTATTAACTGATGAACTACTCATTAGCTGCTTATTAATAGTTATACAACTGGTTGGTTTATTTATTCGACAATGTTTTTACCCAATAATGATCTTTGTCCATTTTAACCCCCAAATTTTAATGATTATAATATTGTTAATTTTCCAGCATAATTTAATTTACAATTGAGGCTATTCATAAAGCCTTAACTAAAACTAATTACTCAAACTACTAATTAACTGCTTAAATATAGTTATACAACTGGTGGGTTGATTTATTTAACAAAATAATTGAGTTAATAATAGATTTGATCTGTATTTTAGAATAGATGAAATCAGAACTCAATCAATAATGCTGGATTGTATTGTTGTTGTTTTGTTGGTCATATATAGACAAAACCAATGTGGGTTTATTTATTCAACTTTTTTTTTTTTTATTGTACAAAATAATTGTTTTTGTCCATACTTGAGCCTAAATTGGGTTAAAACTGCCCCACATTTTTATTATTACAATTTTGTTAGATTTCCTGCATGTTATTGTACAACTACTATAGGGCTGCTTAATAAAAGTAATACAGCTGGTGGGTTGATTTATTTAACTACATTTTAACCCAATAATGGTTATTGTCCATATCTGACCAAAAATTGGGTTAAAACAGACCCACATTTTTATCATTATAATATTGTCATTTTTTTGTGTACAATTGAGGCTGTTAATAAACCATTAAATAAGACTATTAACTCAATAAATTACTAATTAGCTGCTTATTTATAGTTATACAACTGGTGGGTTTATTTCTTTAACAAAATAATAATAAATAATAAAAAATGCTGGGTTGTATTGTTTTTATTTTTGTCAAATATGGACAAAACCAACATGGGTTTATTTATTCAACAATTGTTTTACTAAATAATTGTCTTTGTTCATATTTGATGTAAAATTGGGTTAAAATTGCCCCACATTTTATCATTACAATACTATTAGTTTTCTTGCATGTTGTAATGTACATTAGTTGGCATAGTTGTGCTGACATTTTAAGCCATAGACAAGAAATTATTGGCAAAATTAGTTACTAGTACAAAGTTACTGTAGATATTGCTTGTCAATGCAAGATAAAGCTAACAATAATTTGGTGAATATGCTTGGAGTGACTGTAATGGGAATTAGATCAAATGTAATGACTGTTTTCAAACAGGTTTCTCAAACAGGCTATAAGGTGGACAAACAGATTAATCACAATGTCAGGAAAACTATTTTACCTTTCGTAAGTTCATATCAGTTTAAAATGTCGCCAGATTGCTGGCTAATTTCACAACAATCCATGCATTTATATTTGTATGTTTTTGATCAGTTTGTGGTCCAATAACTGCTACGTTAAATGAATTCCTACAAAATCTCCACCTCATAAAATAACTACATTGTCCTGTGAGGTCAAATTTGTCTGACGAAAAATAAGCAAATTTTTCTAACTTTAAACTGCATAGAAGATAGTGTTTAGGGACACACTACTGCATTCAGCTCAGTGGGTCGGAGTGTATGACTAATAGATCACACACTTCGTATCCCTCTCTTGTCGAATCTATTTTTTATGCTCAGATATCACAGTCTACTTGCACTCTGATTTCCTGGGTGTGATATTACTTACGTGCCACAGCTGACCATGATGCTGCCAACACGGTCGGTGAAGCCGAAGGTGTACATGCTGGGCACGTCATCATCGATAATCTCCATCTTGCGGCCCTTGAAATCGCCAACTTCGTACAGACAGATCTTATGCTTTTCTGGGTCCTGTGAGAAGCGAAGGAAGAGGCAATTCAGGTATACTAAAAAAAATTTAGATTTTCTGTTGTAGGTTTTTATTGATCTTTTAGCCACTTTCATGAATATAGTAAGTGATATATGATGGAAGGAGAGTTCAAAGATATTGGAAGACTTGCATTACTTATCATTGACATTTTAGTTTTCATTTTTAGTTTATGTTTTTGACATTTTTATGAATTTGGTTATCATGAGATACATTGTAAAAATTGATAGGCTCCTCACAATCGATTTTTGTTGAGACAACATGAAGAAATTAAGTTTAAGTGGATTGAACATAAAACAATTACGTTGTCCCCATAAAACCTCAAGAATTGTGCTTTTTCAGCTCATTATAAATAAGTAGTATGGACAAACAGCAAACATCATTTTTTGAGTGTAGGAAACATAGGAAATCTTAGGAACCAGATTTATCACACTGAATTCATTCATGCAAATGTTTTTATTAATTAGTTTTAACACTTCTATATATAGGGGATAGGCTGGGTTTCAATTTGACCCAATGATCCAACCTGATATTATTACTTTTTATTTTTATTTTATAGTGTTCTCTATAAGTCTACTTAAAATGTTATCAAAATTTGACATCAAAAAACATTATTATATAGAAGTTATGGACTATTTTGAGTGCTGTTTTTGACTCCTTCATTAGAATGCAAAGTGTGAATGGGCGTGGCCAACTGTAGACGGATAAGTAAACGCCCACTACTCTGATTGAAACAGTTTTGCACAACAAAACAGGCAGTGAGATAGAAATAAGCAAGGATTTTCTGCAGAGGCGGAGCTTTTCCAAGCTATTACATCATAAAGTAGAACATTCCAGAACCTGTTGTTTTGTCAGACTGCCTTCATTATGAGCTGATTTTAGAGGAACCATAAAGTGTTGAGTTCTGAAACTTACAGGACGTTTTTATAATATTATGAGCTCAAATATCTAATGATCAAGGGAATTTTGGTTTCTCACTTCATGACCCCTTTAAAAGAATCCCAGAACTGTGTATTCTGAATATATGAGATGAATACCATTCTGATAGGTCTGAAGGACAGCAGATAGTCGTTTCTGTGGCAGTTGCTCCAGCAGTCCCAGCGGGGATATTCACCCTTCTCCAGGATGTACATCTCTCCACAGAAGTTCATCTGCTCCCAGCCAACCCAACTACATAAATGAAGAACGTGTTGAAACGCAGAACAATTGGTACATCGCTCATTGGTAAGTACGATCTAAACACTCACGGGCCGCACTCCACGCGGAGGGAACGCACTCTATCCATGCCCATTTCACACACGTTCATGCACTCGTTGGAGATCTCGATCATGCGACCCTGGAAGTTCTCCTGATCAAACACGTACATCTGAAAGAGCAGAGAAGCTACTATTAATTAAAGGGGTCAGTTTATAGTTTAGCTTAGCTTAAAAATACTGCACGAACACAACACCCACATCTATTTCTATGGTTACTGACATGCTTATCTTTAACTTTATGCATCTGTAAATACTCTACCTTGTAGTTTCCCATGCCCATCTCGGTTTTCTTCTGGGTCTGAGCAGCCTTCCCATCAGGCTGGGAGGCAGGCTTGGACTTCTCTCCACCAGTGGACATGATGACTACAAAAAAAGGAGAGCATACGCATGAGTTGGAGAAACGTGAATAATCAGCAGCCTCCTTGCTGGAAATATCTATTGTTGCACATGAAGTGATGTCAAGAACTAAATATTGCTCAAAGCAGTTATTGAGTCCCATTTTCACAAATCATTGAGTATATTTATAGCCCATGGATGAATTCTTCACCCACACTTACTTGGCGAAACACTTGTACAATAGCGATTAGATGTGAAATGCTTATTATGTGATGACTAATTTACACATAAATGACAAAGTGGTCCATTAGAGGGAAACATATGGGACCTCTAAAGTATCTGAGGAAAAATGGCATAATTGCTTGATTTAACTATGATGCCTTCTACCAAAAATATTTGGGTTCATACTGTTGAAGGCGATATTTTTAGCCCCCCTTTGAATGTTTTCTTTTTAAATATTTCCCTAACGATGTTTAGCAGAGCAAGGAAATTTTCACAGTATGTCTGATAAAATTTTTCTTCTGGAGAAAGTCTTATTTGTTTTATTTCGGATGGAATAAAAGCAGTTATGAATTTTTTAGAAATCATTTTAAGGTAAAAATTATTATCCCCTTTAATCTATATTTTTTCGATAGTCTTCAGAACAAACCATCGTTATAAAATAACTAGCCTAATTACCCTATCCTGCCAAGTTAACCTAATTAGTTAAGCATTTAAATGCCACTTTAAACTAATTACTAGTATCTTGAAAAATATCTGGTCAAATATTATATTCTGTTATTATGGCAAAGATAAAATACATCAGTTATTAGAAATGAGTTATTAAAACTATTATGTTTAGAAATGTGTTGAAAAAAATATTGAGGGGGGCTAATAATTCAAGGAGGCTAATAATTCTGGCTTCAACTGTATATTGGGTCTCAAAATGAAGAGTTAAAGATGCAAAAGCCTCTATGCACCATCGAATTTTCTTCTAAAGTGAGCATTTTTCTCAGCCTCTATGTTTTTGTTCAGTTATTTCTATTTAAAGGCACTGAAAACGACCGATTCATTACCATAAAAGTGAAATAACTGGTCATAAACACAGGATACTGAAAAAAATGCTAATTTAAAAACAAAATGCAGAGGCTTTTGCATCTAAACTCTTCAAATATTTTTCTTCTGAGTTTTCTCTCTTTCTTGCTTTTAGTCTAAATATATAAAAAGACTTAAATTAAAAAGCAGCTTCTAGATGAGCAAAAAATATTTTCATAAAACAAGCTGAATAATCAGCCAATAGAGTAAGTCAAATAATCCCTTTTCCAAACTAAAGCAAGATTATCTTACTAACAAAGTCATTGGGAGATTATTAAAAAAAGAAAAGAAAAACTTTGATTTAACCTACTTAAGGTTTGAAACATACACTGTAAAACCCAACAGTCACACTGAAAAAAAAATTATTCAAAGATTATTCCTTGGATTTACTCAATTTTTACGTTAAATGGTTGTAAACAATTTATGTGGGCTGAATTTAAACAAACAAATTAAGTTGAACATTATTAACCTTCATTTCTGTGTTTAAATTCAACACAAATAAATTGTTTGCAACAGTTCTGCATGCAACACTTTTTTCAGTGCAACTTTATCAAATGAAATGAGTGTAGTTAACTCAAAGTTTACTGAAAGTTAATTTTACTCACTTAAAAAAAGTTTTGAACTCAGTATTGAAGGTAATGAGAATACCTCATTAACTTGAATGGATTAAGCTCACAGTACTCATATAGATTATTTTTTAACTTAAATGGTTTGTAGCAATCAGTCTCCTCAAACGGTTTAAGTTGCCTTAACCTATTGGGTTTTACAGAACTCAGTTGGTCTGAGTTCTCTTTATTTATCGGGTACTACTTTACTGTGCTCAAAGTGCATTGTTTACTCAAATGGATTAAGTCCACAGTACTCATTAAGATTAGTTTTTGAACTTAAATGCTTTGTTGCAATCGGTTTACTCAAATGGTTTGAGTTACCTTAACTTTTTGGGTTTTACAGTGTACTTATTTTTTGAAAACAATATTTTTTTCTTGTCTAAAAAAATCTTCTTAATTTAAGAATTTTTAGACTAAAACTAGACAAATAAAAGCATTTTTTGCAGTGTAAGATGATAAATGAGCCCAAAACGTAACTGTTTTCCGATAAATGCTCACATCAATAGCTTCTGTGTTTTTATATTTAATAAACTCATTTCTTTCTATCCCTCTTACTCTTTATATTAACATCAGTTTCTTTCTTTTTTTACCATCATGACTAAAAGGTTACAGTAATCTTGATCATAAATAAAAGGATTCCATTTTAATTGCTTTCTATTTGATGACTAATGTCAAAGCTGTTAAGAGATTTTCTTACACAACCCATGTTGTTGTTGTTTTTTTTTTCATCTATAGTCTATGCAACCAGATCGATGAAATGTGGGTTAGTTTTTGCTCACAGACCCCCAGTCTCTTACCTGTGTGTTAGTCAGTAGCCGCTGTCTGTCTCAATCAGCGTGTCAGCGTGTGTATTGAAAGCAAACATGTGTCCCTTTTATAGGCTGGCGCCCAGCATGGGGGGATTAGGCCCACAGAAACAAACTCGCTGAGCTCACCAACCCACACACAGAAAAGAAATCACCCCATCATCAAACACACAGACACAGAGAAAGAGACAGAGGACACTATACTTAGTTTTAAAACCTAAGAAGTTATTTTAATATATATACAAATGACCGGTTTTGAAACTTTACAACATTATAAAATGAAAAACTGCAAAATTAACATGATTATGTGCATGTTCATTTATGTACTGAAGGCTGAAATATATGCCACTCTTCTATTAGATGTTTTTGGTAAGAGCCTAATGCATTTGCTGCCAGCAGCTCATCATGAGTTTGTCTCATGTTGAAAGCACATTAGCCTGTTTCCCTGGCACTTACTGTAAAACCGACAGAATTAAATCACGTTTGTCAGTGTAATGGAGCATCAAAGCCAAACCCTGATCAACCAAATAGAAAATGTGGCACATTTCCAAACTTATTCCTAATTTATATGTTTCATAAAATGAAAGCTGCCAATAAAAGTTTTTATTTGTTTCATTTACAAAGTACACTAACCTGCTTATGCAGCCCATATGTTGTGTTAAAACTCTGGCAACCGTCTTGCCAACTGCGGGAGTTTATGGCAGCAAAAGCACACCAATTAAAACTTCATCTTCATGGGTGAGCATTACTGTTGGCTTAAGAAATGTATATTTAAAATAGTTTATAGAAGCATATCCCTTGCGTGAAATGCAAACTTTGACACCCAGTCACAAAATATGTAGATAGAAGGTGAATAGGCGTTATTACACGTTCAAAATGGCAATGCCATCCGGACCGTATCTCACACGAGTTGTCTAGTCTCTCTTGTAAAAAGTACATTTGAAAATTCATGGATACCAACAAATACCCTTATTAGTATTTACATTTTTCAAATCTTTCAAGGATTAGGTCAAAGACTTAGAATAAAGGTTCTAAATAAAATGTTTTCTCTACTTAACAACAATACAGTAGCGAAAGTTGACTTCACTTACGTCAGATTCAGCTTTTGATGGGTTATTTTTCCAAATGATGATGTCTTAGGAGTAAAAATGAGACAAATGAGCTCAAGTTTGGGACAAAGTCTTGACCTTTGTTGGTGGGATCTAGTCTTTCAAACCACCCCTGGCCACGAGCCTTGTTTAACATCTACAGGTATGTTGATCCTGGAGCAACATTTCTATCAGTCACATTTAAGGCATAAGTTTAGAGTTTATATTAAGTTCATATGCTTACAGTTAGCATTGTGTGCTTCTAAATTATTGTTATCCAACTATTATTGCCCTGACTTTGGGAATAATTTAGGGTTAGCTTTACCTACACTGTAAAATCCAAAAAGTTTAGGTTACTCAAACCGTTTGAGGCAACCGATTGCAACAAACTATTTAAGTTCAAAAACTTATCCTAATGAGTACTGTGAACTTAATCCATTTGCGTAAACAAAGCAATTTGAGCACAGTAAAACCTGATAAATGAAGAGAACTCAAATCAACTGAGTACTGTAAAACCCAATAAGTTAATGCAACTCAAACTGCTTGAGAAAACGGATTGCTACAAACAATTTGAGTTAAAAAACAAATCTATACGAGTACTGTGAACTTACGCCATTTAAGTAGAAGTGCTGAGGTGTTTAATTTACTCATTACCTTCAACACTGAGTTCAAAACTCTTTTCAAATGAGCGGAATTAACTTTCAGTCAATTTTGAGTTAACTACACTCATTTCATTTGATAAAGTTGACTGTTGGCTTTTACAGTGTAGGGATTGGTTTAAAATCACACCCGCCTTCAGTGATTGCTTGTGTTTACTATAAAACCATTAAAATTTGACATAAATATGAATAATTTTCAAATCTTTAAGACAGGAATTATGTTTTATGTAATAGCACATCTATTTTGTTATAATTATGGACATTTATTTTTTATATATACTGCCATCATCAAAATGGCTGCTTCTTACTTTATTTGACTTAAGATGATGTTGGTGAGAGTGTTAGTTTACTATTTACTGCATCTTATAATATCAGACATAATAAAATGAAGCAATTCACCATGTTGCATAATTCATACTGATTTTGATGAAAATTAGTTAATATACAGCTGAAGTCAGAATTATTAGCCTCCTGTTTACGGAGAGAAGATAACACGTTATAGCTTAAAGGGGCTAATAATTTTGACCTAAAAAGTGCTTTTATTCTAGCTGAAATAAAACAAATAAGACTTTCTCCTGAAGAAAAAATATTATCAGACATACTGTGAAAATTTCCTTTCCGTTAAACATCATTTGTGAATTTTTATTTTTTTTAAATGTTCAAAGGGGGTTAAGGAGCTGTCCCTAAAGCATAACCATCATTACTGCTGGAAAGTAAATGATTCCACCAAAAGATGACGGTAATTTAGCGTAAATGTCTGGTAAAATCATTTCTGATCCATGCACACTTCTGAATTTTACATTTACATTTACATTTAGTCATTTAGCAGACGCTTTTATCCAAAGCGACTTACAAATGAGGACAAGGAAGCAATTTACAAAACTAAGAGCAACAATGAATAAGTACTAAAGGCAAGTTTCAGGTCTGTAAAGTCTAAGAAGGGAAGTAATAGTAGTATTAGTTTTTTTTTTTTTGTACAGTTAGTGTGATATTCAAAGAGGCAATTGCAGATTAGGAAGTGAAGTGGAGACTAAATAGTTGAGTTTTTAGTCGTTTCTTGAAAGTAGCGAGTGACTCTGCTGTTCTGATGCAGTTAGGGAGTTCATTCCACCAACTGGGCAGATTGAGCGTGAGCGTGAGCGAGAGTGATTTCTTCCCTCTTTGGGATGGAACCACGAGGCAACGTTCATTCACAGAACGCAAGTTTCTGGAGGGCACATAGATCTGCAGAAGTGAGAGCAGATGAAAAGGAGCAAGGCCAGAAGTCACTTTGTAGGCAAACATCAGAGCTTTGAATTTGATGCGAGCAGCAACTGGCAGCCAGTGCAAACCAAAACCAAAAGAGTAAAAAGTAAAAAATTTATATCTGAAAGTAAAACAAAAGTCAGAATATGTTATCTAAAATACATATTAAGGTTGTTATTGACTACAATAAAAATATAAATTTATATATTGTGTATAAATTAACTAATTTTCAACACATCTTTATGAATTATGCAACATTGTGAAGTTCTTAATTTTATTATGTCTTATATTACAAGACTATGCAGTAAATAGTGCACTAACACTCTCACTAACACCATCTTGGGTCAAATAAAGTGCGAAGCAGCCATGTTGATGATGGCAGTATATAAAAAAAATGTCCATAATTATAACAAAATAGATGTGCTATTACATAAAAAATGTATTCCTGTCTTAAAGATAAAAAAATATGGCATATTCATGTAAGATTTTAATGGTTACATAGTAAACACACTTTTAAAAATGCGGGGTTATTTAAGCTCAAATTAAGTAAAATATGGAAAGGGGTCTGGATGCAGACCTGGTGCAGTGCAATCTGAGCTGCATCTAATGCTTTTAATGGGCTCACCTTACCCCACCCATAACCCTACCCCTCATCGTGACGTCACTTGCTCCATTTGAGTGCATTGTGTCTGACATTGCATCGCTGAGTGATGCAATCTCAGCTTGCATCATAAAAGGTTGCATCCAGATACTATTGAAAATATGGACTAACCTAAACATTGAGTTAAATTCTGGCTTAATAATTGAATTAAAATAAATAACCCAGGAGATAGGTTAGTTCCTATTACACCCAAAACTGGGTTAAATAACCTGTTGTTTTTTTGTGCAGATATAGACAAGCAATTGTAGGCGTGTGATTTAAACCTAAGCTAGGGTAAACCTAACCCTAAAATAATCCCAAAATCAGGGCAATAATAGTTGGATAACAATAATTTAGAAGCATATAACCCTAAATGTAAGCCTATAAACTTAATTCATTCATTCATTCATTTTTTTGTCGGCTTAGTCGCTTGATTAATCCGGGGTCGACACAGCGGAATAAATACCGCCAACTTATCCAGCACGTTTTTACGCAGCGGATGCTCTTCCAGCCGCAACCCATCTCTGGGAAACTATAATCTTAATAAAAACTCTAAACTTATCCCTTAATTGTGAATGGCTGATATAAATGTTGCTCCAGGATCAGCATAGATGTTAAACCAGGCACATAGCCAGGGGTAGTTTGAAAGAGTAGATCCCCCCAACAAAGTTCTAGAATTAGTCCCAAACTTTAGCTCATTTGTCTTATTTTGACTGCTAAGACATCATAATTTGGGAAAATAACCCATCAAAAGCTTAATCTGATGAAAGTGAAGTCAACTTTTCGCTTTCACTTTCCTTATTTACAAGGAACTTTTATTCTAAATCTTGGAACTTATTCTTGAAAGAACAAAAATGACCAAATTGTAAAACTAATTAGGCTATTTCTTGTTATCCACGAATTTTGATGGATTTACTTTTTACAAGAGAGGCTGGAAAAATCGTCAAGCTCTACATTATTAATACTATTTTTATATTTTAATTGTTTAATATTCAAATGGCCAAAATCTGACTGAGAAAATTTGGAAGTGCTGCTCAATTCGTTATTTACCTAATAAATGACAATAGGTTACAGTTTTTAATTCAAAACTTTATTTCATAAAGGTAATATTGTAACACTTAAGTATGGTCACACTTTAGTTTAGGTCCCAATCACGATATTAGCAAACCTAAACTGACACTACTAGCTTAATAAAGTAATAATTAGCGGTTTATTAATAGTTAGTAAGGCAGAAGTCGGTTTGGTTTTGGGTAGGATTAGGCATGCAGAATAGGATCATACTTTATAACTGCTTATAAATAGTTAATATCTTAATATTATGCAGATAATCAGACTCAGTCTCAACTTTATTATCCCATTTAGGGAAACTAAAATTGCAGCAAGGTGCCATAACACAGGCGAAGTTCCATGTATAAAATATTAATAAAAAGGAACCACCATTTACATGTCCTACTTGGTAAAATCACACTAACCATCTCTAAACTGCGAGGCCAACAAAAATATTCATTTAAAACATAAAAAGTGACCAAATGTAATCATTGTACATCAACAAAGTGAAAAAAAATGCACATTAAAACTTTGGTTCCCATTGTTTCCTCGCACACGTTGTGTTACATCTGTCATGGCTGCTGTCCAAACCTTAAAAGAGCAGACAAACCACAGACATGTTTCTGGGATTTTGAAAGAGAGGACGTCCACTGTATGCAGTGGGTCAAATCCCTGTATTCTCCACCTATAGGCCGCTCATTGTGTACCATACGATGCACAGTGCTGACCGATAGGAATACAGCCATTCATTGTGCAGCTCAACGCGTCTGCATTCACACGCACACACTCACTCGCGGCTCCATCAAATCCAATGAGCTGACTGAGCAAAATGCTCAGCTACTCTGGACTCACAATGAAGAGAATGATCTCACAAACATACCCAAACACACACACACACACACACACATACACTCTCACAAGGCCTTTCCATCAGTTTCAGCTCCACGACGTGCAACCAGCTGTGATTGTCGCTATAAAACAGAAGCGCCAAATAAACATAAAACTTCTGGACAAACGGGACTGACGACGGGCATCACTGTAAAGTAGGACAAGTGGACATTCAGGTAAGATAAGGAAAGGCTAATTAATTAGATTTATTTAATTTTGAAAAAAAATAAGTAATTTAGATTAATTAAATTATTTAAATGTATTAATCAATATAAATATGACCATGTTCTTCAGTCAGATGCACTCTTAAAAATGAAAAGTTCTTCATAGTCTTGGATGGTTGAAACCTTATCAATTCTATTCCACAAAAAGTTCATTATATTGGGAAAAGCTTTAGATTTGTTCAAATGTCCTCCACACTTAAAAATGGTTCTCTAAAGAACATTTCATTAAAAAAGGCTTCTCTGGACGCTTTTCCTGTGACCTTTATATTTGAAATTGACAATTTACAAAACTATATATTTATATACTAAAATCTAACAGTGAAAATCACTAAATGAAATAAGTTAGTTTAACATACATTTTTAACAAGTTACTTTGACTCAACGACAAAGAGTTATGGTAACTCATAAAACTATTTTGTTAAGCAGAACTCAAATAGAATGAGAAATTGTTAATGAATCATATTCTTTGTGTTCACTTAGCTCTAATGCTAGAAGCAATACCGAACCATTTGAGTAGCTATATAGTTGTTTGGGCTCACTGTGTTTAAGTTAACAGAACTCACAGCAATGTAATAACTCAAAATGTATAAGTAACTAATGATCTTATATTTAAGATACTAATGATGACTAATGATGATGTTTTTTTTTTCTTTTTTTTTTAAATGTTTCTCAAATTATGTTTAACAGAGCAAGACAATTTGCTCAAAAAAGCATTTTGAGGTCAAAATTATTAGCCCCTTTAAGCTATTCTGTCTACAGAACAAACCATCATTTTACAATAACTTGCCTAATTACCCTTACCTGCCTAGCTAGCCTAATTAACCTAGTTAAGCCTTTAAATGTCACTTTAAGCTGTATAGAAGATTCTTTAAAAATCTAGTAAAATATTATTTAATGTCAGTTATTAGAAATGAGTTATTGAAACTATTATGATTAGAAATGTGTTTAAAAAATTTCTTTGTTAAAAAGAAGTTGGGGAAAGAATTAACAGGGGGCTAATAATTGTTTATTTATATATATATATATATATATTCATTTATATATATATATATATATATATATATATACATACATACATACATACATACATACTTTATATATACATCCATACATGCATCCATCCATCCATACATACATACATATAGTTAAGGTCAGAATTATTAGCCCCCTGTTAATTCTTTTCCCAACTTCTATTTAACGAAGAGATTTTTATATACATATACCTATATATACATATATACAATGCTAAGTAGAATTGACTACCCCTTTTTGAAAATGAATATTTTATCAAGTTCTTAATGAATATAAGCAATTAATTTTTGTGCATTGTAAACAAAACAGATTTATAAAAAATATATATTTATTAAAATAATATTTTAGTCACTAAACAGATTTAGAAATTGAAAGATAATATACTTCAATCATTCATTCATTCATTTTCTTGTCGGCATACTCATAGAGCTCCTCTATTTAAAAAAAAAAAAGAAACACTGCAAGTTTTGAAAGAGATAAAGCCTTAGATAGGTATGAAAAAGTAACTCAAAAGTTACTCAGACAGACAGACTTCTGCAACATCTCTCTCATGTAATTCAAAATGACTCTTGTGTTCTTTAAATTTATTCCAAAGCACGTCTCAACATCTTGCACTGCAAACTAAAGTACTTCCGGAATTTGAAGCACATCACCGAAGGCCAACAAACATCACTTTTGCCAGTTGTTAAATGAAGCAATGCCAATTCTTGTATGAAAAACTACAGAGTGATAGTCTACAAAAGCATTGAAAGCATTGCCGTAGCAGTATACATTACAGAAATGATGAATACTTTAGCTCAGCTGTGCTTTAGGACTGTGCATCTGCCCAAACGTACGTCACACACCATACCAGCACTCAACTTAACTATAGTTCGACTGATAGTGAAATGCATTTGAAGAAGTTTTCAAGTCTTTCCTTCTGTGCAGAAAAAAAGATGAACAGAGTTACTGCCATCCAAACAAACCCATCAGCATCCGGCATTGACATGGCTCCTTGCTTTAAGGTAAGAAACTCTGACCGCTCTCTCTCTCTCTTTCTCTCTTTTGAGACGCAAAAATAAAAAAGTAAGAAACAAGCTATTGATTCTTTGTCTGAGAGTAAGAAACAAGGCACCTAGCTATCAATAATTGAACAAAGGCTTCTGCTGCAGTAGATTTTGAGACAGTTGTGTGTAGATGAATGCTCTGGATAGTTTCTGCTGCTCATTTACCAAAGAATTGTGTATTATTTATAAGACAGAGGACAGCAGAGGATTGTGTAGGAGAGAGATTTCAGATTTCAACTTTCTCCAAATTAGAGAATGAAACCGTGGCATGTGCACGTGTGTGTGTGTGTGTTTTCAGGTGACCGTGTTCGAGCAGGAGCATTTCCAAGGCAAGTGTCAGGAGCTCACCTCTGAGTGCCGCAACATCCAGGAGCGTGGGTTTGACAACATCCGCTCTATCCGTGTGGAGAGCGGCGCGTGAGTCGCCCACTCTGTGTTAATGATTGCAAAATCTTGACAGTTAGTACGGAAATTACACTTTCAGATGTTTTGAAAGCTTTTTAAGTGTTTCAACTTGAGACGATTTGTTAAAATGTGTTTTGAGGAGTAATAAATTATGACCAAGCTGCTATAATGCAAAGTAGTTTTGTAATTAGTTTTGTCATAATGTATTTATAGATTATTAGGAAGAAAAAAAATCCCACACCTAAAGTTTTTTAACGTTCATTAAAATATGTTTACAGCTTTCCAAAGGATCATAATCATTTTATGAATAATTACATTTTTTATTGTACAAAAACTTTATGTAACTACAAGGTTCCACTAATGTTAAAGGGATAGTTCACCCAAAACGTGTTTTAAATGAATATGAAATTCTTTTTTTCTGTTGAACACAAAAAACATATTTGCTGGCACTCATTGACTTCCAGTAGCAAAAATGACCAGCATTTTTTTTTAAATATCGCCTTACAAGAGTTCACACTTAGCTATGGCTTGAAATTAGTAGCAGGTTTGGCATGCTGTCCCGGGAGAGAACCCTGAGCTCAGAGCTACTTGAGCCTCGGGCTCCCACCTGGTTGTATAGCTTAGAAGCAGGTTTGAGATCAAGTTGCCCCTGGTAGGAGGAAAGGGGGTGATGGGGTGGATAGGGGATAGAAAAACAAAGAGAATGGAGGTAAGAGCTATTTATTTAAGGCTTGGATTCATCTGATTGGTTTATCAATGATTGTTGATGCAGGACCAGCCGTGATCAATCATAGCACATGATCTTCTCAAAAAATGTTCACCAGTAGAAAGATTCTCAAACAGGTTTGGAAATAGTCAAGCATGAGAATATTATGACACCATTTTTAGGTGAACTATCCCTTGTTTTTTATTCTTAAAGTTCTTTATTTAACCGTTTATCCTGAGAAAGAATCTGTCATTTTAATAGTGCCTTCGCATGAATAAAATATGTTTTAAAATATAAATTTTAAAGTCTATTAAAATAGTAAACAGGGCATTAAAATTGTAGTAATGTTTAACAATATTACCAATTAGAATTAATAATAACTATATTATTTATATATTGTTTTATTATTATATATTGTTTTGTTTTCCCAGTGATGGGTTGCGGCTGGAAGGGCATCTGCTGCGTAAAACATGTTGGATAAATTGGCGATTCACTCCGCTGTGGCGACCCCAGATTAATAAAGGGACTAAGCTAAAAAGAAAATTAATGAATGAATATTATTTTGTAATTGTTAAAGGGCATCTACGATGAAAATCATCTTGTGTCTACAGTCATATTGGAGTGACAGAAACACAATAAGTCTCTATTTTTAAAGTTTCCTGACGTTAAAATAGAACCCGAATCCCTCCCATTTTGAGGCCTACCGCAACGTGACGTAGGAGTGTAGTTTCCCCACCCACTGAATTGATTGACAGCTGCGTATTAACATGCCTCCGTAGTAACACATACAATCATATCAACAAGACTGGACGTGAGCATAGCAACTGAGATTAAAAGATCTGTTCAGCTCACTGTGAATGAGTTTTAACGTTGTAATTTTTAAAACAGTGCATGCTTGTAATGAAGAGAGTAAAATCGCTATGTAATTCATCACCACAGCTGCACGTCAGTCCAATTTTAAAAGAAGAAGCTTCCAGTTTTGGGACGTTAAATCAGGTTTATTGTGTACATTTACATAACGGATCTCCATACAGCAGTGAATCTTAACGTGTATCTTGTCACATTTGCCGTGCAAAAACACTGCAAAGCTAAACGTGTGTGTGCATGTGCGTGCATGCGAGCAATCTTTATAACAACATTGTGTGTGCCTCATCATCGCACAAATTACCTCCACAACAAATATAACAAATAACAGTTGGGAAAGTTCTTACTATAGGACGGGAGATCTGCTTCATTCTTGTCTGTCACTGTGCTGTTTATTTACGTGAAGGCTATGGCTCTGACACGCACATGGGAACGATGGGCGGGGAGAACCAGCTTAATCGCATTAAAGGCACAGGCAACAAAAACAGCTACAATGTTGTAACATCTCAAATTTCCCAGATTAAAAAAAAATGTATAATAAAAAATAATCTGATGAGTGTTTTGAGCTGAAACCTAACAGGCACATTCTGGAGACACAAAAGACTCTTAAATCTTGAAAAAGGGGTAAAATAGGTGTCCTTTAACCAAATAAATGAGGCCTTGAAGGGCATAGAAATCTCATGTTAAAAAATGAATCAAATAACTTAATGCTAAACTATTAAAAATAAAGGTTCAAATGTGTTAGCATGTATGCGCAGCAAGAAAACAAAACCTACTCTTGGCCAGTTTATAATGAGTTCTTAACAAAATAAGGATTTTTCTTGTGTGTGAAGAACATCATAAATTTACTTTTTTTTTTTAATCCAATAAAAAAGATCTTGTGTAAATGAAAGATTCCACAGATGATTAATGATTAAAAACAATCCTTAAATTGATATCAAATAAGTGCATTAGTATGCTGTCGGAAATAAACAAGTTTTCTAATGTTTCACTCATTCCAAACCTTTGAGCAGGTGAAAAAGTTTTGATTCTGATTGTGTGCAGCTGGGTGGGATATGAGCACCATGACTTCCAGGGGCAGCAGTTTGTCCTGGAGAAAGGAGAATACCCCCAGTGGGATGCCTACAGCGGCAATCTGGGCTACCATGTGGAGAGGATGATGTCCCTGCGCCCCATCTGCAGCGCTGTGAGTGTGTGAACACATGCTGAACACTTACTCCAAGCGCTCACACACTCCTCCAATGCAATGAATGAATTTGACTGAAATAGAAAAAGAGCCAATTCCAGGAAGCAGAATACGATAGACGATTTTGGCTTAGCATCAAGTTTGCAACAAGGAATAAGAAACGTAATAAAAACGTAGCAGCTGCAAACTAATGTGCCAAAACCAACTGACCCTTCACAATATATTCAGTATGTAAAAATTAATTGAAATGAAATACATAAAATACCACATCACTGACAAACAGCTAACAACAGGAGATTTCCCGGCAGGGTTGCCAGGTTAAATAATAATAATAAGGATAGCCCATCCTTTACATCCAATCAGAGTCAGTTGCTGTATTCCCACAAAGGGAAAGGTTTGGCATATTTTGAGATACACAAACTTGTAAATCCATCATACTCGTTAATGTACTGACTGACTTTACTCACACCAAACAATACTTCTAAATACCTCTCTCAGATGTGGCCCTAAATTGTCACACTCATTTAATACATGATGTGCCGTCAGATGATTTTACTTATTTCAGCAATCTTTGGGTTGCCAAGTATGCATTCCAGAATCTACATTCACTATGCAACATTCATTCATTTACCTTTTTTTCACCTTAGTCTCTTTGTTAATTAGGGGTCACCACAGTGGAATGAACCGGCAACTTATCCAGCATATGTTTTAAGCAGCGGATGCCATTCCAGCTGTAACCCAACACTGGGAAACACCCATACACTAATGCATACACCATGGCTAATTTAGTATATTCAATTCACCTATACCGCATGTCTTGGGACTTGTGGGAAAAACCGCAGCACGCGGAGGAAACCCACGCGAACACAGGGAGAACATGCAAACTCCACACAAAAATGCCAACTGACCCAGTTAAGGCTTGAACCAGTGACCTTCTTGCTGTGAGGCTATTGTGCTACCCACTGCCACACCATGACTCCCTGACTGACTTTACCCACACCAAACAATACTTTTAAGTACCTCTCTCAGATGTGGCCCTAATTATGTCACACTCATTTAATACATGATGTGCCCTCAGATGAATTTACTCAATTTCAGCAATCTTTCGGTTGCCAGGTATGCATTCCAGAATCAGTATCCATTAAGGAATGATCATGCTTTCATTTTGTATTTCTGATAAAAATACATTTTGATTGTTAAGGAATGTTATGAAAGAAAAAAATCCGCATTATCACATTTTACACACAACTACATGAAAACCACAAACCTGTTCACCAGATTTCATCAAGGATTGCCATTTAGACTTTTCTCGAATGAAGTGATAGCTGGTTCCAGTTGGTTTCTTTTTCTGTTGAACACAAAAGAAGATATTTTGAAGATTGATGAAAACCAGTATCCACTATAGACATGCAAAGTAGAAAAAATACTACCAATGAACTACGTTACAATTGATTTATAAACTTTCAAAACTCCAACTTTTTTGGAAATTTTACAAGTCAACTAGAGTTAAATAGTTGAGCTTTTCCATTTTTTTGTCCATTTAGCCAATTTATGGCAGGAAACACTTCTGATGCAGCGCTGTTGTCTAGTTACCAAGCTGGAGACTATTTGGTAGCAAAACCCCGCCCCACTTTGTCTACTTAACCAATCACCTACACCCTAAAAACTTAAGGCAGACAAGTCCTCTAGCACTGTTCTTCTCGTTCTCTCGAACCCACCCTACCTCACTCTATTTTCTCGCCTCCCAATGACAATCATATATCCCTCTTTTCCCTTCCTGGTTGAATGAGGGGGTCAAATCACTCTACCAAAATATTACAAGGGCCGATACTCCCACTCTGAGCATCATCACAGGACGCCCGATCAACCATGCCACTGTTCCCCTACCATCCCTTTCGTCCCTACAATAGTCTAGCTGAGAGTGTGGCATGGTCCATGTTGGTGAACAGACTTTGCGTAAAATTATTGTGCCTGCTGCAGCCATGGTACAGCAGCAAAGTTCCTTGATAATTTCGCCAGAACGAGAAAATAGTTCCTATATCAACCTACAAAATAACAACTTTTAATTTTCTGTTAGTATTAAAACACAATTTAACTATTAAAACTGCTAAATTTTCAGATGTTTTTAGAAAAATGCTATCGGTCTAATCCGATTCAATGATTTATGCTAAGCTAAGCTAAAAGTGCTCCCACCAGACCTGGGGCCTCATGTATCAACACTGTGTACGCACAAAAACTTTGTGTACAGCAGATTTCACGCTCGCGTTTGGATTTACTAACGATGAAATTAATGTGAGAATGTGCGTTGGTCCACGCCAACTTCATGTCTGGCGTACGTGCATTTCTTGTGTGTCTTTGTTTTATTTCCATTGGCGACTCCCAGAGGCAATTATGTTAAATTGCACACTGCAAAGTATCTTTGAGCCGTGCAATGGCAGCTGTATGGAACGGGATCATCCGCATGTCTAGAAGGTATATAAGGTTTCCATACAATGCAGTTAACAAGCCAAACATTAAAGTGCAACTTGCAGCGATCGGCAGTTTTCCCAATGTAATCGGAGCGATCGACTGCACCCACATTGCTATAAAGGCGCCATCTGAGAATGCATTTGCATACGTGAATCAGAAACATTTCCATTCAATAAATGTGCAAATACTATGTGATGCTCAATTGCACTTAACAAATATTGTAGCAAGGTGGCCTTGGTCAACCCATGATTAATTCATCCTCACTAACAGCATGGTTGGGATGAAGCTCAAAAGTGGCAGGCACTCGGTCAGTTGTAGAGCGGGTGATTGGGCAGCTGAAATGCCAGTGGGGCTGCCTTGATAAGAGCGGAGGGACGCTGCCATGCCACCCTAACAAAGTTTTCCTCTAATACATCTGTGTCTCCCACAGACACGGATACTACTTCAGATAGTAAAGTCCACAATTGAGGGAACTCTCTCCTCAAAGGGTGTTAGTTTAGCATCCCCTATTCTCCCACCTGTTTGGTCCACACTTTGACGGTGCGCCGCTGTTCTCCTCTTAACCTGCATCTTTACATCGGAACATTCCTTTTTTAATTCACTCACAGTGCGATGTTCAGACCCCACTCTGTTAACAGCATCAGCTAAACTTTCCCACTCAATTTTTTTTATTTCTTTTGTTATTAATTGCGGAGAACAAACTTGCAAATAACACAGTTTTTCACCGGTCTACCTCTGATAGCAGCACCTCCAATTCACATTCTGTGAAGTTTCTCTTCTTGCTTGCTTTTGCCATAGCTTTTTAGTTTAGTTTAGTTAAGTAGAGTCATTACCATATTTATATGGGGGAGGAGCCAAGGAGGGGTTTGCGCTCGTGCACGTGCGCTCAGTTTCATGTTAATTTGGTTGCACAAAGAAAATATGCCTGGGATTCCGTGTACGCAGTGTTTCAGAAATCTGAATTTTTTTACTGTGTATGCACATTTACAGCTTTGAGCGCACGCAATGTTTTAGTATGAATTCAGCGCAAGTCTTCGTACATGAGGCCCCTGCTGATTGGCTAAATGGATTCAAAAATGATAAAACTAATCTGAGTCCATTTCCAAAACAAGAGCATATTCAAGTAAAGTCAACTTAAAGGCAACAGGTTTACTCACTAATTAATTAATTAAGTTGCATTTTACAGTGTAGATGATGCATTTAGTGTCCTCTGAATTCACTGTAAATATTATGTTTATTTAAAAAACATCATTAAACAACCTACAATGAAAAATATTGTCTGAAAAATTGTTACAAACAATTTAAATGTGTTGAATTTAAACAAATTAAATTTAGTTATGATCAACTTATTTTGTTTGTTTAAATTCAGCTCAAATAAATTGTTTACGACCACTTAACTAAAAGTACGTTAAAGGAATCATCTTTGAATCATTGTTTTCGGTGTAGATATTTTCTTACCTCCATTTCTTTCCTCCACTTCTCCTTCAATCTCTGTCTCTCCATTTGTAGGTCCACCAGGACAGTCGTATGACCATCTTTGAGAAGGAGAACTTCATGGGCCGCAGTGTAGAGCTGTGTGATGACTACCCATCTCTGCAGGCCATGGGCTGGTGCGACAAGCAAGTGGGCTCCATGCATGTGCAGTGCGGCGCGTGAGTAACGCTCCACAAAAACACCATCGCTGCCAAACTACTGTTCTCCTCAACTGCAAACTGCTCATGCTTAACAGCTGTGCTGACAACACACACACAAACGACAGCATCACTAGCTCACAATTCTCAGTATCCAGTCCGTGTGTTTGTAAGTGTTAATGATTGTGCTTTCACCAAACAGTCTAGTGCAACATACTGTCAGAAATAAAATATCTCTGACCGCACATTCCTCACGTGTAACACCAGATACACTCAGATCATTACACAACAGCATTACTTACAAGACCTGCGACCGCCACATCTGTTAGCATTTCAGCGCACGTCATCACAGGAACCTGATAATTTAACACAGTGATAATTTATAAGCAGATGATATAAATTGCATACATCACATGGACTAGGTTATCGCCTAGTAATGAAATCTTAATACCAACGAAATCTCTCAGCAATTGGAAGCAACTCTTGCACAGACATAAGCAGCTCCCATTTCCTTTTGAAAAATGCACGTCTTGTTAATTCTGTTACTATGAGAAGCCAGAATAAGCTAGAAGTTTATTTGTGCTAGTATGTAACTATACATAAAACGCAAGCAACTACTAACCATCTAGAACAGGGGTTACCAAACTCAGTCCTTGGAGGGCCGGTGTCCTGCATAGTTTAGCTTCAACTTGCTTCAACACACCTGCTTGGAAGTTTCTAGTATACCTGTGTGTTTAATTGGGGTTGGAACTAAACTTTGCAGGACATCATCCCTTCAGAACCGAGTTTGGACACCCCTGATCTACAATAATCTAGCAACTGGTATGTACTTAAACATGCAAAGGCATGCATCTGAAACTGCCTACTACTTAGTAGGTACTGCATATGAATTTAAACATACTACTCGACCATTAGAAAATGTATGAATGTGAGTGGTATGAATGGAACTCGGACATACTACATCCGCCATTTTGTCATCATTACGTGACCTATTCGCATGAGTTGCGTTGCTTCACTCATTCATGAATTCTTTTTTGGATTGGAGGACGTTTGGGTATAACCCATATTACCTAATAAATATCTAATTACAAATAAAATAAATAAAAATCTCATTTAAGATACTACACAAATTTTACCCTGTTAAGCATTTTAACCAGATTTATTGAAGACAGGGATGTCCGTTGTTCATTCTGTTCATTATACCCCAAAGCAGAACCTCATATTTATTAGCATACAAAATGTTTATGATGGAAGATATCTACATTTATAAATGATAAAGAGCTGTCAAATTTTCTTTTACTTTATGAATGTTATTTCTGTTTTTTTTTTTACTATGATAAGTTGGAAAATAAAGCTTGTTATTAATCTTTTGATTATCCTTTCTAAGTTTCATATTCATCATTGTAAATTTAGCAGTCAGAAACCTCTTCTCTCAGTGGTACTTAAAGAACTATTCAATTCACCTTTATTTATATAGTGCTTTTACAATTGTGTCAAAGCAGCTTTACATAAATGGTTATAGTAAATTGGAACAGTGTAGTTCAGTATTTAGTGTTTAAGTTCAGTTCAGCTCAGTTCAGTGTATTTTGATAATCACTACTGATGGCCTTAACACTGGAGAGTAAATCCATCGATGCGTAGCTCTACCGATGCAAGCAAGTGGCGACAGCGGAGAGGGAAAAAAACTTCACCAATTAGCCAAAGCACTAGATATAAATACCATTAAGGAGAGTACAAACAAAAAAGCTGTTAAAACTGTGTATTTGTTCGACGTGTTTAAGTTATTGTGCGTTAGCAAGGCATAGCATTATTTGTATTATTTCTTTTTTTATTTCATGTTGTTTTACCTATTGAGTCTTAGTGCTTTCATATAACTCTATTATGCTTTTCGTTTTTTTTTTAATGTACACCTCTGGCAATATTTTGTAAACGTCATTCATGTATCAATAAAAAAAAAAAAAGAATTCTCTCGTGGGGCATCATGGTAGCGTAGCGTCCATCGGATGCGTCAAAAGAAACCCCCGGTAATATCAGACAAATAAACAGAGAAGTAGAAATTTTCTGGAACGACGTCAAATCATTAATATCCTTCAAGATTTTTAAACTAATTATTTTTATAAATTAATTTAATGATTATAACGATTTTTATAACCATTCAAGATTTTTTTATTAAACTTTGATGCATCACTTGCTTTTGTTCATATCTCAGACAGTTCCACCTTCCAAGTGTATTCAAATATTACTTATAACAGAGCATGGGCTGATCTACAGATATGTTTTTATTATGGCAAGAGTAAAAGCAAAAAATAAAAATAAAAAATACACTTACTGAAAATCTAAAGTTTTTTTTTTTATTTAACCTACTTAACAATTTACACATTACTGTCTGGCAAGTTTGTGTCCTCTGCTGATATGCTAAAAAGGCAATAATGGTCCGACATTCCTGACCATTATCACCAATAAAGCCCAGAAAAACCGGCCATTATTATATTGTAAACATAGAGACATATCAAAGAAATAATTTGTTAATTCATTTTAGTTTTGTAAATATTGCATTGTTTACATTTAAAAGTGTAATATATACATCAGTGTAAAACCTATAAATAGTGGAAAAACAGATTCTTTAATTGTGTATTAAAACCACATGGGTCTTTACTCTTCCCTTGGCCTCTCTTTTTGGCTTTAACAAACTTATCTTTCAAGTTTTACATAAAAGTTTTAACAAAAACTTTTTTATGTTCCCACGGCTGTTGCAATTTCTAGCCAAGAATTGTTGATCCTCTGGTTATCTCTATGATGATCACGCATGGACGGATCATAAAGATGTCTGTACAGGCGTCTGTACAGATGTCTGTACAAAATCTCTTCAAACTGAATTATATTCAACTCAAATCAAACGTGGTGCTGTGCAAACTGTTCGCTCGAGTCTTAAAAAAAGCCATACGCTCTGTCAGCCGAAACCATGTCGCACACCAGGTCCACCACTCTGCGACGCGCCGGATCGTGTGTACAGTTGGAAGTGTCACACACCAGATGCACACGTTCAAATGTTATTTAAAATGAAACTATTCAGATGGCGCTGCAGAAATATGAACAGTGCCCTGAGTTAAAGCTGGGCGCCGCAGATAGCCTTTGACATGCTGTGCTGGTGTGCGTACCCTGATAGAAATTTTTGTTTAAAATTCTAAAATGCATGGTGCTGTGTGGTGCGGTGCATCCGGTGTGCGACCCCCAAGTCTAGTTAAGAAGCAAGTTCTAATGTTTAAATTAACGACTTTAATACACTTTTTATCTGATTCTTGCGCTTGGGCTGGTACGCAATCACATATGATCACACAAAACACCCTAGCAACTACATACCAGTCATAAAACACCCTAACAACCAATTTCAAGTCATGTTGATAGCACCCTAGCAACTTGTTTTGTTTCTAGCTAAACAGGCCAGTATTAGACTATTAGCAACTATTTATTCATTTTCCTTCGGCTTAGTTCCTTTATTCATCAGGGATTGCCACCGCGGAATGAACCACCAACTTATCTAGCATATGTTTTACACAGCGAATGCCCTTCCAGCTGCAACCCAGTATTGGGAAACATCCATACACACTCATTCAAACACATACCTATGGCCAATTAATTTTTACGGCAAATTGTCAGGCGACAGTGCTAACCACTGAGCCACTATGCATGTCAACTAAAGAATTATAACAATGGTATAGTTGTAGGGAAGTGGCTAGGGACGTTCGCAAGCGAATATCTAAAAGTGAAGTGCAACCCTAGTATTAAACAGAACCATGTAGATACATTCCTCAACAACAGCTGTGTTTCTAAGCATTTTTGCAGTGTAGTAACTACCCATAAACTCTAGGAATTAAATTAACTAATTAAGTTAATAGCTAAATCTGTTGCTTATCAAAAATTATTATGAAAAATCACTTTTTTTTTACTCTTTTGCTGACAGCTTGCCATTTTGTATTGAGTCGCTACATCCTCATTTCCAAGTTGTTGTTTTTCTTCTGTCTCACACTTCTGCTGTCCATCCTCCGCAGCTTTGTGTGTTACGAGTACCCCGGCTATCGAGGACAGCAGTACATTATGGAGTGTGACAAGCACAGCGGAGACTACCAGCACTGGAAAGATTGGGGCTCCCACTGCCAGACCCCTCAGATCCAGTCCATCCGCAGGATCCAGCATTAATGCCTGAGGGGGAAAGAGGAAGGAAGTGTGGGAGCAGAGTCGTGGCTTCAATCATTCTAGCAGCAGACACTTTATGAGGTGCAGTGTGGTAAATTGTAAAACGTTCACAGGTTGCACGTATAGTTTCCATTTATGGTGCTCGAGTACGACACAAATCAAATGAATGAATAAAAATGCAGCATATATACAGATGCATATCTGGAAAAGGCACATTTTTATGAGCATATGAGAAAGTAGGAGCTGTCAATAAACAGTTGAAGTCAATATTATTAGCCCTTCTGTGAATTTTGGTTTCCTTTTTCAATTATTTTCTAAATGATGTTTAACAGAGCAAGGAAATTTTCACAGTATTTCCTGTAATATTTTTTCTTCTGGAGAAAGTCTTATTTGTTTTATTTTGGCTGGAATGAAAGCAGTTTTTAATTGTTTCAAAAACATTTTAAGGTCAAAATTTTTAGTCCCCTTAATGTTTTTCGATTGTCCACAGAACGAACCACTGTTATACAATGACTTGCCTAATTACCCGAACCTACCTAATTAAGCCTTTAAATGTCACTTTAAGCTGATAACTAATATCTTGAAAAATATCTAGTCAGATATTATGTACTGTCATCATGACAAAGATAAAATAATCTGTTATCAGAAATGATTTATGAAAACTTATGTTTAGAAAGGTGTTAAAAAATCTTTCTGTTAAACAGAAATTAGGGAAAAAATATAAAGAGGGGCCAATAATTCTGACTTCAATTGTATATACAATATTCATATGAAGCTAATACTCTATATAACAGACAACCAGAGGGGGATATGTATTTCTATATGCTAACATATCATGCTCTGTGACGTATGAGTGCCATATGGGGACAGATGGGATCGTGTGTTTGACCATTCGGAGGAGAGGAGGACGAAGGTTGACTAATAAAATGCATACTCACCTCAAACGAGCATCTCTTCATCTGTTTGCGTGCTAATTAATAGCGTTGATCAACTGTAATAATTTTTGTAAGAGTCCAGCATTTTAAAAAACAAAACTGAACACGGACTACATTATGAAGTTTTATTATAAAATGGATGCAAAATAGGCAATATCATGATAGCTATGACATGAAACGTCTGCAAATCACTGCAGTCATTTCCATATTTCAATGTCCTATGCTGCATCAGTATGTTTTTGTCAGCAATCAAATAAAAAGATTGTATAGTTGACAGTACCGTATTTGAATATTTAGTAAAGATCATGTTTAATGGAGATATTAATTAAGTTTCCTACATAAATATATAAGGTCCCACTTTATATTAAGTGTCCTTAACTACTATGCATTTACACTAAACTATAAATACAATGTACTTAATGTGTTCATAATGTGTTGTGATTAAGGTTAGTGACAGGTTTGGTGGTATTGGTAGGTTTAAGTGTGGGTTAAGATGTAAGGGATGGTCAACAGTGTCATTATAAATGTAATTAATGCAATACTACAAATATAATTACACGCAGGTATTTAATCAAGCGTAAGTACAATGGACTTGTACATGATAAATACATTGTAATGAATTATTCATTTCAGTTTAAGTACATATTAGTTAAGGCCACTTTATAGAAAGTGGGACCATATAGGAAAACTCTGTAATGTGCATTGCTGAAAACATAATTTGGACAACTTTATAGGCGATTTTCCTCAGTATTTAGATTTTTTTTAACCCTCATAGTTGTATCTCAATAAAATAGCATCCTGACTTCCTTATAATGTTTACATCGATGTAAAGCTTATTTTATTCAACGTTCAGATAACCCATACATCTTATTTTCCAAAAATTAACACTTTTGACTGGTGTTGTGGTCCAGGGTCACATATTTTTTACTAAATGTTTATTTAGGGTGCGTTAAAAGCATGAAAACGTAATACACAAACATTTTCACAAATGTGTATGTTTGTACCTACACTGTAAAACCCAAAAAGTTAAGGTAACTCAAACCGTGTGAGGAAACTGATTGCAACAAACTATTTAGGTTTAAAAACTAATCCTAATAAGTACTGTGAACTTAATCCATGAATAAACGAAGCATTTTGAGCACAGTAAAACCCGATAAATGAAAAGAACTCAAACCAACTAAGTACTGTAAAACCCAATAAGTTAATGCAACTCAAAATGCTTGAGGAAACTGATTGCTACAAACCATTTGAGTTAAAAAACAAATCCTAATGAGTATTGTGAACTTAATCCATTTTAGTTGAGGTGCTTAGGTATTTAATTAACTCATTAGCTTCAACACTGAGTTCAAAACTCTTTTCAAGTGAGTAGAATTAACTTTCAGTAAATTTTGAGTTAACTACACTCATTTCATTTGATAAAGTTGACTGTTGGCTTTTACAGTGTGTGCATGCATCGTGCAACAGGAATACTATCAAGAACACACTCAGTATCGTTTGCAGAAGCTGTGGATTAAAGGTAACGTTCAGTTTGTTTTTTGTTAGATTTTTTGCATAGGCCAAAGTTTTCTGTTCATAAGACCTCAATATATCATCAGGAACAAGTATTAAATTTGTTTTGACTCAAGCTTTTTTTCTCTCTCCAAGTTTTTGCATCTTATTGAGTGATAGATCCCGATTTCAGCTAAGAATTGAAAACCAAAATTAAGTAATACTGTGAGTGAATGCAAAAGCAAAAATATTTTCCTGTAAAACAAGTGCTACATGTTTAGAAGGCCAATGCAGAGGATCAACAAGTCTACCTAGCACATGTTTAAATAGAAAAAAACATTGTAAACGAGGAAAAGTGGAAAGCAAAATGCATTGTGTGTGAGAACGCCACTGAAAATGAAGGAGAAACTGGTAAAAAATGCAAAACAACTCTGCACTAAAAATAATTACACTATTATGAACCATGTTCAAATTACAGCATTTAAAATTCCTTCATCATCTTTATTATAATAATATTCAAAAGAAATAACATCCCACACAGAAATCTGATATATGACAATATATGCAAATTACATATATGACATACAAGTTCATAAATGGATTTTGTTTTACACGCACGCACCTACGCGCAGACACACGCACACATGCACACACGCGCGCACACACACACACACACACACACACACACACACACACACAATTGAAGTCAAATCATTACCCCCCAACCCCCCCCCCCGCTTAATTATTAGCCCTGTTTATTTTTTCCACCAATTTAAGTTTAACAAAGAGAAGATGTTTTCAACACATTTCTAATTATTTTAGTTTTAATAACTCATTTCTAATAACTGATTTATTTTATTTTTGTCATGATGACAATAAATAACATTTTGCTAGATATTTTTCAAGTTAAAAGTGACATTTAAAGGATTAACTAGGTTAATTAAGTTAACTGGGCAGGTTACAGTAATTAGGCAAGTTATTGTAGAACGACAATAACGTTTGTCCTGTAGACTATCAAAAAAACATATACCTTAAAGGGGCTAATAATATAGACCTTAAAATGGTTTTGATAAATCGAAAACTGCTTTAATTCTAGCCTAAATAAAACAAAAAGGACTTTCTTCAGAAGAAAAAATATTATCAGGCATACTGTGAAAATTTCCTGAATCTGTTAAACATCAAGGAAACATTTTAAAAAGAAAAAAAATCAAAAGGGGCTAATAATTCTGACTTCAACTGTATATATATGCAACACATATATCTAAATATTGCAAAAACGGCCACTTTCATATATATTTTTTTCATCCCTTAAATTACAAATGTGTACATATTTATAATTAAAATAGTTGGAAAAAATACTTAAGCGGCCATTTTGCAATATTTTAAAATGTATGTTACAATTGATAAATGGTTAGAGTCAATATGATTCGCTCTCCTCTGAATTAGTTTTTCTTTTTCAAATATTTCCCAATTAATATTTAAGAGAGCAAGGAAATTTTCACAATATTTCCTATGGCATTTTTTTCTTCTGGAGAAAGTCTTATTTGTTTTATTTTGGCTAGAATAAAAGCAGTTTTTCAATTTTTTAAACCATTATAAGGTCAAAATGATCATCTCTCTTAAAGACACTGTATGTAAGTTTTTGACTCTTCTAAAGCATAAAAATACCATAATACGTTTGCAGATATTAAGAAACATGCTAAGTGAACATTCTTGTTTATTTGTTATACAATGGCTTGCCTAATTGCCTTATCTTGCCCAATTAATCTGATTAAGGATTTAAATAGCACTTTAAACGGAATACTAGTATCTTAAAAAAACTCTAGTCAAATATTATGTACTGTCATCATGGCAAAGGAATGAGTTATTAAAACTATTATGTTTAGAAATGTGTTTAAATTTTTTTTTACAGAAATTGGGGAAAAATATATTCAGAAGGGCTAATATTTGTGACTTCAACTGTATATATTATATACTTAAACTACAAATATGAATTTATATCATCAGATTTCTGTATGGGATTATATATAAAAATGAAATCTAACACTTTCTAATAGAGAGACATTCAGTTGGTAAATTACAAGGAAAACGACTATAAAGAATATAAAACACACACACACACACACACACACACACACACACACACACACACACACACACACACACACACACACACACACACACACACACACACACACACACACACACACACACACACACACTAAAAGGTATTGGAATGAAATATAAAACTCGAGTTCATCACGTTCGAAAACGGAGAATATCTATTTCTATGGCAACAAACCACCTGAACTTATCCACCGTTTCCTCCTTTCACTTCCCCTTTCAATGATACGAAAATGGCTCTTGTCACTTCCACTTTTTTGGTATGTTTGTTTAACTGTACACTACTTTCTGACCTAACGTTTTTCATCAGCGACCCTCACTTTTCATTTCTAACGAAAAAAAACAGATTTAATGGAAAAAAGTGAGGAAATAGATCCCTTTAGCATTGCTTCTCTTTCAATCTTGCTATTCAGTATTTTTCAGCACAGGCTCATCTTTCACCTCTTCTTTTTTCAGTTTTTGTTCAGTGTTGGACGTAGTCGTCTCTCTCTCCGGCCTGCTCGTAGGCAGTGTTGTCGTGTTTCCTCCTGCGGTCTCGAACCCGCTTCCTCTCTGGTCCCGGTGATCCCTGGGAATCGCCGTCTGTATTTCTGTCCTCCTCCACCAACATCCTCTCGTCCTCCTCTTTATCATCATCGTCATCTGCATCACTCAGGTCTGTGTCGGATTCATCAGAATTCTCTTCCTCGAGGTATCGATAACCTTTGACCTTTGAGGAACAGTTAATTGTCATTATAACAGAAATAAGTATTGAGCATGTCATGTATTTTCCTGGGAATAATATTTCTAAAGGAGCTGTTGACATGGAATCGAACCAGACTTGAGTAAACAGAACAAACATAAAAATACAAAACAAAACAAAAACATCTAAAAAAAAATGAGTGTATAATAACAATACATGACACATGGAGAAAGTACTGAACTACTGAAATGTATTTAATACTTTATGTAAAAGCCTTGTTTGGTGATGGCAGCTTAAAGACACCTCTCATACAGAGAATGAAGTCACATGCATTGCTCAGGTGGGAGTTTTTCCACAGACTTGAGTGTAAATATCTTGATGGTTCGGTGGGTCTCATCTATCAAATCGGATCTTTATTTTATATTCTATGTTGGATTTAGGTCAGGTGATTGGCTGGGCCATTCTACAGCTTGATTTTCTTTTTCTGAAAGCATTTGAGAGTTTCCTTGGCTGTGTTTTGGATCATTGTCTTGCTGAAATGTCCAACCTGGTTTTATCTTTATCATCCTGCTAATGTAGATGTCGGACTGAAGCAGCAATTATTAATTTACACTTAAGAAGGGCAGAGGGTTGCTGAAGAATAATGAGAGATTTCAGCTGCTGTGTGGGCTTTCACTGCCTTTCTGCATCTTCCTTAACTTAATTTCATCTGTAAACTAATTAGATTTGTTGTTTTCTTTACATATATGGATTTTTTTGGTTGATACCGACATCCGGGGAAAATTTTAAGTCAACAGCACCTTTAGAAATAGGTTTACTAATAAAAATGGTGACTTAATTTCCCCACTGTATAACCATGACAAAAGCAGTGATCCATCCACCGGGAACAGTAGTCATGCTACTAAAATTGCAGTTCAGAATTTTTTTTAGAATAATCACATCCAAAATAAAAGTTTGTTTTGACATAATATACATGTGTGTGCATTTATGTCATATTTATTTATGCTAAGGGATACACGCACATACATAAAACAAAACTACACTCAAAAAATGACTTTTGATGCTTGTTCAGACTATGCGGCTTATTTAAAATGAGTCACAACAACAAAATTCTTATTTTTAAGTGACAACTTAATTGTTTTATGTTCAATACACTTTAATTTGTAAAAATGTTAACTTTTTATTTATCGATTTGTGTTGGGCAACATGTAGGAATTGTGGAATTCTGCATTTTTTTACAGTGTATACAAAACATTTTTGTTATATGTGCGGTTTATTTACAAACTAATTTCGAGAGGATCACATGCTTATGATTGATCACAGCAGGTGCTGCATCATAATTGCGCCAATCAGATGAATACTGACTCACTATAAATAAGTTTTCCACTTTAGTCGTCTTCGTCTTGAAGAATCCCCCCTCTCACCCTGACTTCTTTCCTTCTCTGATAGGGAGCCACGGCAGCCCAGTGATTAGCACTGATGCCTCACAGCAAAAATGCCACTGGTCGGACCCCTCACCAGGTCAGTCGGCGTTTCTGTGCAGAGTTTGCATGTTCTCCCCATGCTTGCAGGGGTTTCCCCAGGTTCCCTGGTTTTCTCCCACCGTCCAAAGACATAAATCATAAATAAATTGACTAACCCAAAGTTGCATCTTAAGACAATTCTTAGCCAGATATATCTGGCTATTCCTAACACGTTCCCTAGCAGGGGAGCTCTCGAGACCTACCTGATTTCAAACTCTACCCTCGCCCTTCAAACAGGAGGGAGCCCTCAGGCTTGAGGATTCTGATTCTGAGCTCAGGGCTCTCCCGGGACAGCATGCCAAACATGCTTTTTTATCAAGCTAAGTGTAAACTCATGAAAGATGTTTTAATTGAAATATACTTTGTGTCACATACCTGTATAGTAGATAGCTAAATATAAATAATCATTTTCTTAAATATATGCATGCATGTGTGTATTTATACACACAGATAATACACTAAGTACACATATTATGTCCAAAAAAAAAAATTGTGATTCATCTTTTTCCACCACTCAATTTTTGTATGACAGAATTATTGCAAATGCTTTAGCAAATATACAACTGACAGGTCATGTTTATTTGTAGTGTTACAATGTATTTATTGTAAGATCATAAGTTTGCAATTGTAAATACAATTCATTTACAATTGTATTTACCATTGCTAACTTGTAATCCGGGATGGCACGGTGGCTCAGTGGTTAGCACTGTCGCCTAACAGCCGGAATGTTACTGGTTCGAGTCCCGGATGGGCCAGTTGGCATTATAAAGTCTGTGTGGAGTTTATATGTTCTTCCCGTGTTCGGTAGGTTTCCTCCGGTTTTGCCGGTGGGTTTGCTCTGGTTTCCCCCACAGTCTAAAGTCACGCGATATAGGTGAATTGGGTGAACTAAATTGCCTGTAGTGTATGAGTGTTTGTGTGAATGTTAGCATGTATGTTTCCCATTACCGAGTTGTGGTTGCAAAGGCATCTGCTGCGTAAAACATATGTCAGAATAGCTGGCGGTTCATTCCGCAGTGGAGACCCCTGATAAATGAACTTATGATCTAAAAAAATTACATTTAATCTATAAATGGTCTGAAATGTTTTGAGATTGTCCTTTTTGACCTCTTATTCGTCCGGATTGTAGTTGAAAATTCATTTGATTGGATTGCATTTACCCAGTTTACTGACTGACTGCAAACATAATCATAACATGTTATGAGAACGCGAACGTGCACCATGACAAGATATTACACATGCAATATAAATTCATAGCTGGCATTCTTTTCATCTGCTTGTTTTCTTTCTCGTAAACTCTGTAGTCTAGTCAATAGTACTCAAAAGTCTATGAAAGTATTGTCCAGCATGACGAAATAAGAGGAAAGAGTCTAGACGAAATTGAACACAAGTGGTCAAAAGAGAAAAATAAGCTTGTGTCTCGAATGACCCCTTGTGATCGGATGAGAGAAAGTGCACTGTATACAGGGCCTTAGTAAGTACATTTGTTTGATTTTACAAACTGAGAATGAGCCAATGGTGGTAATAAAGAGGTGCTGTTAAAGGTTACAGTTCTGAAGCAATAAATTAAAACAACTCACTGCAATAATGGCCATTATTATGATAAATATTTTTTTTTTCATTTTTATTAAATGCATAAAGCTCCTATTGGCAGGAAAACATTAATAGATGAATTACCTTGTGTCGAGGACGGGGGATTCGTGGCAACCTGAAGGGAATTTTCTTGGCCAGACGTCGCTCCATCTGCACGTAACAGAGAGACGCCACTAGGAGAGTCAACAACAGCAGCCCCAGCTTAGCCTTGGAAAGAGACCACAAAGAAACATTCATTTACAATAGTGTGATCATGTGGAAAACGGATATCTCTGTGTTTAAAGACACATTTTTTTTTTTTTAAGATTTATTTTTGGCCTTTTTGCCTTTATTAGATAGGACAGTATCAAGACAGGAAGCGAAGTGGGAGAGAGAGGGAGAGGGGTAGGGAAATGTCCTCAAGCTGGGATTCAAACTTGCGACGTCCTGACGTGCTATTGCACCATATGTCGGCACGTTAACCACTAGGCTATTGCGCCGACATTTAAAGACAAATTTACAAGTTATTTCGACCATGAGAAGTTTTCCTGTGAAAAAAAAATGTCAGTTTGAGGGTGTTTTAAAAGGGCCTGCAGTATTTACAATGGACAATGGATTTTTCTGCCTGCAAATATTTAACTCTTGTGTGTTGTTGGGGATGTTTTCATCCATTCTGGGGTGATTTTTAGTCTTAATTTGGCCACAACTTCCTCTTTGTTTTAGCAAATGGAATATTTTTTGGTGACAAACCTTATTTTGATACATATTTTGAGAAAATGCTTTCAAAATGTACTTCTCTTTTGTTATGTTGGTGGCTGTTTTTGCCCCATTGACTTCCATTATATTGACTTTTTTATTTCAAAGCCATAACACCATATAATCATGCATTCTTGATTGTTGGTGTTTAACCCTGTTGGGATGAGGTAATTTTTACTGTTAATCATCAGCTTAGTTTCTGTCTTCTACATGGAGTATAGTGTGTGTTCGTGTGTGTGTCTGCGTTTTTTTTTTTTTAAACCATGACAGTAAAACACAAACACGGTTATGAATATGTCAAAACGTGTTTGTTTGTTGTAAAAATGTTGACAAAAAATACCAATTTGTTGATCTCTTTACTTCCGGGTGCAGCTGTGGCTGGCGAATTCTGGAAAATTTTTCCTTGGTTTCAAGTGTGGTCCTGAAAAATCTTCATTTGATGGGGTGTATACCCCTTGCCCTCAGCCCTACGCCTTCAAGCTAAAGAGAATTGGGACATCACTACCCCTTCACGGGCACGCGCAAAACGAGGGGTAGGGATAAGGGGAAGGGCTAAGGAGTAGAATTGGGATTAGGCCTAAGATTATTCAATAAACTCTGCTATTTCTTTATCATCATTACTTGGTCTCCTGCTTCTGCTCCTCTCTGGCTTTCTCAGTCAACTCCTATATTGATAGTAATTCACTTGAATACTGGTTAACCGATTTGGATATTGGAAACTCTGCTGGCTTGTTGTCCAGATACCTGGAGAAACTGACATTTCCTGACAGGATTGGCCATCCAGATGTTATATATCTAGCATGGAGAGTGTGACCTAATATTTGTGTGCGATCTAACAGTCACAGTAAATGCAATAATATGCATTGAGGGAATTTTTTTTACCCGCATAGGTAATGCAGACCAGAGGTAGACGATGAAGATGGCAATAGCTTGCCACCAATGATAGATGGTGTAAACAAAGTCCAGTCGCTCCTTGTCCTCATACAGCATCCCCAGCAGAGCTGCACACAACAACGTTATATTATTTATCATCACATGAACATACACTTCCTGACAAAAGTCTTGTTGCCGATCCAAGTATTAGGAACAACAAATAATAATTTGACTTCTAGTTGATCATTTGGTATCAGAAGAGGCTTATATGAAAGACAAAGGCCTCTAGATTACGCTTATTTTACCAAAATAAAATATGATCATGCCTTGATTTTTAATTAATTAATTGGGACAGTAAGGTCTGACTTTGCTTAGACAAAAGTCTTGTCACTTAACAGAAAAAAAATGTCATGGAGCAGTGGAGAAAGAATTAACATTGTGTGTGACTCCCATGAGCTTGGACGACTGCATCCATACATCTCTGCAATGACTCAAATAACTTATTAATAAAGTCATCCGGAATGGCAAAGACTCCCAGAGTTCATCAAGATTCTTTGGATTCATCTTCAATGCCTCTTCCTTCATCTTACCCCAGACATGCTCAATAATGTTCATGTCACTTTTCCAAGTGATCAACTAGAAGTCAAGTTATTATTTGTTGCTCTTTCGACTGGGATTAACAACAAGACTTTTGTCAGGTAGTGTACACTTAATCTATAAATGGCGTATGTACTCACTGCTCAGTCCGGTTTTGTTAAGGGCAGTGCCCAGGCCCCAAAGTGCAGAGATCACCAGCAGATAAGGAAGACGGCTGATGTCCCGAGGAGTGGGCGACCAGCACATCAGAGCGATGATCAACACGAAGTGCACAAACGCTCCTGCTAGGAGAATAACGGGCCTGGGCAATCGCAACAATGCCAAAGCAAGAGCCGAACAGATGGAGGATGACAAACCGTACACCATAACCAACAGCCACAGCTTCTCCATGCCCACTGCACACACTCCATATGACTGAGAAACACAGCGGATAAAAAAAGGAGACAATCTGTGAGTGACTGTGCGCTGTTACTTTAATAGATTAATTAACCTGAATGCCAAAAATGGGAAATTCTGTCATCATTTATTGGCAAACCTGTATGGCACAAATTGAGATATCCTAAATGAGGTTTCTGTCTGAAATTGTGGAAGATTCAATAAAAGGTCATGAAGGAATATTAAAACGCTTTTATATATATTAACTGATGGATTTAACCCAGCTACCTTTAGTCAAAATGAAACTACTAAATTCATTCATAAGTGTAAAAAAAACTTTAAAATTGATTTAAAAATCATTTTTAATGCTAAAATCGGAGCAGTTTTTTATTATTAGTTTTTCTAGTTAATGATTAAAAAAAAACATTTTTGATGTATGATTTTATCATTTTGATGCAACATTTTGTACAGTGCCAAGGACAGCACAGAAAATAGCCAATTACTTCTATATTATGATGTTTTTGTGCTATAATATCAATGATGTGACCAAAAAAAGGACAGTTTATATAAAAAAAAAACAGCTCATTTGTTTTCTATTTAAAGCTTTACATCTCTTATGTTAAATCTCTTACTTCAAATGTCTTCTTAGCTGTGGTTATCTCCACATCCAATAGAGGAACAGAAACCTCCTAAAATAACTTGTGTTTCAAAGCTTATCTACAGACTCAAAAATGATGCTTCATTTTTTACAGTGTCACATGAAAAAGAACCCCTTACATCTCAGAACATACATTAATAACCATTTTTGATATTCATACAAACACACTGACATAGTTATAATCACAATATTGTTATTATTTGCACTGCAGTGCAAAAGGTGTTAACTTAAAAAATATATATATTAATAAAAGCTAAAATGTGTTAGCCTTGCCAACAAGATTGTTTGTAAAGAATGAAAACGCTATCATGAAATATTACTTTTTTTGAAAAGGTTTTTAAGGGGGCCATTTTTTGTCCTGGAGTTCCAGAGAGAAACTATTTTTGTTCTTACTGTAAATTAAATTTATGAAAAGAGTAAAAATAGAAATAACTCCAAAATGTACAACCCAGGCTCATTCTGAAAACGTATCACTATATACATTTCTGGACAGTGCCAAATATGTCCCAGGAGCTTTATTGCAGTTTTTGTTTTCCACAAGAGGTCGCTGTGTATGCTTTTTTAAATCTCAAATTTTCTCCCGCAAGTGCCATTTGCGCCTGCTGTTCTCGTGTAAATCCACCAGAGGCCACTAGAGACTGACTGACTGACCGATCGACTGACCCACCCTCCTCCTTCCCTAAACCCAACTAATAGTGCTTTTAAAAGCACCGATTGACCCACCCTCCCACTTCCCTAAACCCAATCAACAGTTTTAAAAAGCAATACAGAAAAAGAAAAGCCCTCGTCTGATTTTTACCACGTTTTCAGATTTTTCCACTTTCTCGCACTGTAATGTAGTTGGTTATTTTATTTTTTGGCTTCTATTTTTATCTAGCGTACTTTCTGGAACCGTTCTTTGCTGGACTCGAACCCGGTCGTTGTGGTCAGCTCTGTGTATCAAGTTGACCAACGTACATGGCGAGCTACTGGACAAACTGGTAACAGCAGGAAAGCAGTCCATACAGAGGTAAGCGGTCAGCTGGTAATCGCGAAAAGGAACGCCATCATGCCACTAAGTAGCATTCGTTTTGAAGATGAAATGCAGCCATACATACTTCTGGCTACATAATTCACGATGTCCAGAAATGTATATAAGGCTACATTTTCAGAATGGGCCTATATTGATAATGTATGCTATTTAGGGGAAGCAAGGTGGCTCAGTGGTTAGCACTGTCACAGCAAGAAGGTTTGCTGGTTCGAGTCCTGGCTGGGCCAGTTGGCATAAAACATGCATAAAACATATGCCAGAATGGTTGTTAATTCATTCCGCTGTGGCAACCCCTGATAAACAAGGGATTAAGCCAAAGGAAAATGAATGAATGAATGTGTGCTATTTACATTAACAACCAAAATGATCACAAAAACTAAACTGAAAAAGACAGAAGTCTCCATAAGGATGCACAAGGCTTAATCTACAGTAATTTTTGAGAAGAGATACAATTGCTTGATCATGAATCAGGTTTTATTTAGGCTTATTTTGTCCATCTAAATAAATATTAAACACATACTAGAGCTGCACAATTAATCATAAAAAGATCGTGATCTCCATTCGACCCCTCTAAACGATCTTAATCCAGCATTTCTAAGATTCTGTCAATCATATTTTCAAATTCAGGATAGAAGCAATGTCGGTTGCACAAGTCTTCACATTGTTTAACACGTGTTGTTCAGCAGTCTGTTGCTAAAGCATATCACATTGGTTCTTCTTGCCTCACAAACACAAGCTCCCATGTTGACCATATGTGATCTACTCTATTTTTGTGTGCCTAAATAAAATTTATTCATCACTTAAAGGGGCCATGAACTGAGAAACCGTAAATCCTTTGATTTTTAGACATATGGGAGCTCATGATACTATAAAAACATCCTGCAAGTTTCAGAACTCAACACTTTGTGGTTTCTCTAAAATCAGCTTATATTGAAGGCAGTCTGACAAAACAACAGTGTCTGGAATGTTCTACTTTATGATGTAATAGGGTGGATAAGCCCCGCCTCCACAAAATATCAACCCACTTCTACTTCGCTGCCTGTTAATATGCAAAACTGTTAGCCAATCAGAGCAGTGGGTGCTTACTTCTGAGTCTACAATCGGCCATGCCCATTCAAACAGCACATTTTGATATTAAGGGTCAAAAAGAGCACAGAAAATAGTCAGTTACTTCTATATTATGATGTTTTTTGTGCTAAAATATTAATAATATGACCACAAAGAACATTTCAAAATTAAAAAAAACTCTTTAAAGCTTCACATCTGTTAGGTTAAACCTCTCACTTCAGATTTCTTAGCTTCAGTTCTCTGCACACACAATAGAAGAACAGAAACCTCCTAGCTACACGAGGGTCAGTAAATGTTGACACATTTTCATATTCAGGTGAACTATTTTGCAGAATGGCAACCTTGTTAAGCTAAAAAATCCCGAGAGCTGACATTGTGATGTTGGGAGTGTACCTGTGTACATTCAGTGTATTTTCTCACTAACCAGTGTGAGGCCCTGGACGGCAAAGAGCACTTCAAAGCCAGAGTAGATGAAGAACGGGCAGAGCAGGCGGATGCGGTAATCTCGTAAGTGCTTGAAGGGCAGCTGGAAGATGTTTCCCCAGCCAATGCTGCGCAGGTCAATTTCTTCTGTGGGCCGGTATGCAGCTCCACACAGCAGCAGGAACTATTAGGGGAACATTGATAGCACACTTTAAAAAAGAAGAGTTCTCTTAAAACATGAAAATCCTTTTTAGCATGGAACATGAACTGTGAAATTACGAGTACGTAACAGCACTCGGGGACTATATTTAAATTCCCAATATAGGATAAAATTCAGGATAAAAATATAAGCTCTGGCTATCCAAGCAGAATAAAAGTGTGAAACTGACCATCATTTTTTTAAATAGAAAGTTATAGAATGTTCTTTCACAGCCTTTAATGAAATAATCTTTACAGATATTTTGTTGTCAAGGCTTTAAAATTAAACTATTTATTATTATTACTATTATAATTAATATTATTATACATACATAAATGGCACTGGAATGGAATATTGCAGTATAAATGTGCTTTAACTGAGACATATTTGATACAGATAGAATCAATATGTACAGTTATGAAAGAAAATGACGGTTAATAAAAAGCACCCTTTCGATGACTGAATATCAGCTTCAGTTTCACTTGGAACATAGTGAATGGGCCATATGGATCAATTTTATGATAATTTCACAGTGATTTATTTAAGTCATAAGTAGGGCCAGACAGAATCTAGGGGACATTTTTGCTATTTCTGCACAGAACTTTGTAAATAAAAATCTGCGAATTTATGCGGGATGATTTGGGGATTATTGTAACTAAAAACTTAATCTATGAAATAAAAAATAATGCCTTTTTTAATTTTATTTAATTTTTTTATTAATTTTTTTTCATTACGTGATCGTAGAAATTATTTAGAAATAAATGTATATAAAGTCAGTCGTTTATGTTAATATGTTCTTGTTAAGGTGTAGCTACAATTATAAATACTGCATAATATTAACAACACAATTGTAGAGTTACTTAAAATTAAAGTTAACCCAAAAATAAAAAACATACTCAGTATTTACTCTCCCTCAAGTGGTTCCAAACCTCAATGAGTTACTTTCCTCTGTTAAACACAAGAGAATATGTTTTGAAGAATGAGAAATTGACTTCTGTAGTAGGAAAAAATGACAATGGAAGTCAATGGTTACAGGTTTCCAACATTTTCCAAACCAAATTTATTTTGTGTTCAACAGAAGAAAGACAGGTTTGTGACAACTGATGGTAGAGTAAATGATGATTCAATTTTCTTTTTTGGGTGAACTATCGCTTTACGTGTATTGGTAACCGCTATACTGTATATTGAGAGACATATTGACTCATCCACTTTCATTACATGATCATGGAAATTATTTATAAAAATGTGATTAAAGTCAGTCGTTTATGTTAATATGTTCTTGTTACAGTGTAACTAGATTTATCAATACTGCGTGATATAAACAACACACTTGTACAGTTACTTAAAGAGATAGTCCACCTAAAAATGAAACCATACTCACTATTTACTTACCCTCAATTGGTTCCGTTAAACACAACTGAAGATATTTTGAAGAATGTAGAAACCTGTACCCATTGACTTCATTCATTTTCCTTTGGCTGAGTCCCTTTATTTATCAGGGGACCTAATTCAACTTATTCAGCATACGTTTTAGGCAGCGGATGCCCCTCCTGCCACAAACCATACTGGGAAACCCATTGGCTCCCGTAGTTAAAAATTAAATTACTATGAAAGTCGATGGTTACAGGTTTCCAACATTTTTCAAAATAACCTCCTATGTTTAGGGCATGTTAAGAACAAGAAGGGTACAGACTTGAAAGCTTAAAGCTAATTATTTCATTTCTTTGCAGCACATTCTGTTTGAACATCATCGCTTGAGTTACTAAACTAAAACGCATGGTCCCGGACCACCTTAGGCTCTTCAGTGGTCTACGTGAAGAGACTATAAAGAAACACTCTACTCTCTTTCGCTCATTGATTTAGTGCTAATGCTGTGGGTATTTAAGGTGATGTGGAGGATAAATACGTCAGCATAGCAACGATGATGATGATGATGAAGGTCTTACTATGAGCATGGACAGAAACGCTGCTCCCATGAGCGCACTCTCCACCTCGATAAGCAGCAGAGAGCGAGGCAGACTCTTCAAAACCGTCTTATTGAAATTCTCAATCACTCCTTTGCCGCCGGCTCCTGAGAGAGCGAGAGAGAGAGAGAGAGAGAGAGAGAGAGAGAGAGAGAGAGAGAGAGAGAGAGAGAGAGAGAGAGAGGAAACAGAGCAGGAGTTATCTAACCAGACTGCATCCGATTTAAATTTAGGTCACTTTAGGTCTGGAAGCATAAACTTTTTGATCCAAACTGCGTCTTTCACATGTTTGTCACTGTACAATATGGCAAGTGGGTGACTTTTTTCTGCGTTAAACAGCGCTGCTGGTGATGTGGTGTGATTGACTGGCTATTTTCAAAGTCAAATAGTGGTTTAAATAAAAACTGTGAACGTCATGGCTGCGGAGAGAGCCAGACACAGCAGAAGAGAGAGGAGCAGATGTGCTGACGCTCTGCTTTGCAGCAAGTCAGAAGTGTGAAGTTTCTAATTGCCAAATGACGGATTTTTTTCTTTCCCCCACACCAGAGAAAGGAATTCAAATATTCTTGACACGTTTCATTTGATTTTGTGAGATATGCTCTTGTTTTTTAACACATGAAGCCTTTGTGCATTCAAGATGGTTTTGATGAGCTTTTTGCTGGTGTTAATTGGAGTTGGTTATCTATTCAGCATAGTAAGTCGATTAAAAAAGTCCACAACTTTACTGTACTTTAAAAATAAGAGTTTAAAAGTTAGCGTGAAACGGAAAGTGCTGCAGATTTTTTTTTTCAGCATGATGACGCATTTCCAACTGAAACTGAATATTGAGTAGGGGCGGGTTTTATTTTTATGCTCCTCCTCTTGTCTTTCACACCAAAGTCCCTTTAAGGCAAGTCATTTCACTTAGCAGCCATCTTTGAAACGCCTCTCGAGCCTTCAGTCTGAATGGGGAAACATCAAATATTACATATTTGGAATCACCAATAAAGTTAAGCAACAACTGTCTTATAAGTTTAGTTTCTAAACAATCAAAACAATTAGAGAAATTTATGAAATGGAAAGAATTACTAATTTCTGACGTATCTCTGATTTGGTGTTACGCTCTAGTAAAATAAAAAAGACTAATAAAATAAAATAAAATAAAATAAAATAAAATAAAATAAAATAAAATAAAATAAAATAAAATAAAATAAAATAAAATAAAATAAAATAAAATAAATACATAAATAAATAAATAAATAAATAAATAAATAAATAATAAAATAAAAAAATAAAAAAATAAACAAAGATTTAAAAAAATAAATGAATGCAAACTTCTCAAGTTTTTGAATCAAAATGTGAATTTTGAATTAAAAATATGGTATATTTATGGCATACTGTATTTATTTATTTCAGAAGAATCACATGACAGTATTACAATGTTTATCATATTGTAATCAAGTAAATTCATTCATTCATTCATTCATTTTCTTGTCGGCTTAGTCCCTTTATTAATCCGGGGTCGCCACAGCGGAATAAACCGCCAACTTATCCAGCAAGTTTTTACACAGCGGATGCCCTTCCAGCCGCAACCCATCTCTGTGAAACATCCACACACACATTTACACACACATTCATACACTATATCAAGTAAATAGACAATATTAACTGAAAATAATTTTTGACAAACTTTTGAATGTTATTAACTAAATATTACTTTGATATTGTGTTATTTTTAATGCAGTTGCATTCACAAGTTTAAAAGAGTACCAGAAGTGTCAACTATTCTTCCTGGCGTCACTGGGTTCAAGAAATATACTTGGTTTTCTATTGTTTTTCTAGGTTTGTTTGTATGTCTTATTGTTCTCTTACGATATATATATACCTATATATACCTAGTGTTTATCATTGTAGTTTCATAGATATTTTTATAGTTGTTTAAACTTCTAGAAATACCCCAAAAAACTCCTTTCCCTTTTAAAAAAAAGTCTCTCTAGTGAAACTGCAGCGCTTCAGTTTTGAAAGAGTTTTTATAAAGTTCGCCTGTTTGCTTGCTTTACAAGAAACACATGAGCACTAATAATAAATGAATATAATATTTGATGAAAATATCAGCATGTGAAGCTAAAAAGAGAACAAGATTGAGAGAAAGAGGGTATTTTACCACACTGTGAGACTTTGAAGAGAGTATGTCTGTAATCATTCAGATAGTTATTGAGGAACAGCACCGTGGGGAACTCGGCAAACACGAAACTCAGCTGCAGAGAAAGACACACACACACAGAGAGAGAGAGAAAGCTATTTATAGCAGCATATTAATGTAAAAAATCCACATATGCAGCCGGCATCTGACACGTACACACACACACACAGCTGTGAATGCATATAAATACTTTGATTCTGATGGCAAACAGAACAGCACAACTAATCACGGGTTAACTATTAGTGGATCTTCACGGCTTAGTGCAATTCACACATCGCTCATCTATACTCACATGAAAAATGATGTAGAAGACGGACTGGAAGATGATGATGTAGGAATGGAAAGCTCCTTTGGGAGGTTTTTTCTGCTCCTGGACATTTTCATCCTTGTAATTCACAAACTCGTAGTACTGCTGGGCCATTCTGACACAGAGAAGCAAGAGAGCGGGTGGGTTGTTAGTTAGAGAATCTGACTGGAAGTGTTTAAATGAGCTTTTGGTCACACTGAGACCATCTAAACACTGCAAAAATGCTTTTCATACTTATATTCTTTGTCTTGTTTCTAATCCAAATATCTACATATTCTTAAATCAAGAAGCATTTTCTAGACAAGCAAAAAAAATGGCTTGTTTTAAGAAATAATATGACAAAATTTGTGAGTTTTTCCTAAAAACTAATTATCGGAACTAAATCTTAATAAATCCTATGTACTATTTTAGATGTATTTACAGCTACATCGTTGATCGATTTAAACCATCCCTGTTGATTAAAAGTATTTCTGTCATCATAATTCTCGGAGAGATTTTTAGTACGGTAACGAATATCTATATAGTAATATTGATGTGTTTGATCTTGGTGTTGTAAATCTGCTATGCTGCTGCTGCTTATTATTGCAGAGACTTGCTACTGCCAGAACATCCACAGACTTGCTTACTGAGAATATAACACACTACTGCTTTACTCATAGCAATACTCATAGCAGATCAATCCACAGGAGCTGGGGTGGAGGAGGATCGCCAAAAACACGCTGCAAATTTCCAAAGCAAGCAACACTGTGGTATTTAAATGTTGACGAGCAATACTGAGTACTGAACAGAGTACTTTTATTATCTTTGCTATCAGACATTCAACAATAATATTATGTACTATTTATTACTAAAACAAGCTCAGCCATGAATAAAACACTGTAAACTGAAGAAAAAAAGAGAGTTGTACAGTATTAGATATTATATTGAGGTATAAGATATTTTGCTAATTTGATCTAATCTAAGTCAGGCTAAAAAAGAAAAAACAAGGTGTCAAGGTGCAAACATTTAGAATTTAAAGCTTTAGTGACTGAAAAATATAATTCAATGGATTACTGTGTAAAATAGGAGCAAAAAACATTTAAAATGAATAATAAAAGTGGTTTCTATGGCAACAAAAGCACAACTTTCTGTGTTTGCATTCTGAGCAGCAAAGATGAACTCATGGGCATACGTCTCAATCAAAAAGATGGTATCGGATCAGTTTATAATTTTAAATACTCACAGATACTGATGCCAGAATGTGTATGACTCATACTTGTATTGGAACTACCCTATGACAAACCCAACAGACTACCATCATGACAGAACATTGTATTAGTAAAAAAAAACTCTATCAATGCCATAATGTTTGCAGTATCGGTGAGTACTTTCAATATTAGTATCGGTATCAGAACAACCCTATGGCACACCCAACAGACTTAGTTCCATCATGACAGAACATTGTAATATTAAAAGTAACATCTACCAATGCCAGAATTTTTGCAGTATTGGTAAGTATTACCCATACTAGTATCAGAACAACCCTACGGCACACCCAATGGACTTCCATCATGACAGAACATTGTATTAGGAAAAACAAAAAAAAAAAACTCTACCAATGCCAGAATGTTTGCAGTATTGGTGAGTATTTCCGATACTAGAATAGCTATCGGAAGAACCCTATGGCACAACCAACAGATTTCCCTCATGACAAAACATTGTATTAGTAAAAAAAAACTCTACCGATGCCAGAATTTTTGCAGTATCGGTGAGTATTGTCGATACTAGTATTGGTATCGGAAAAACCCTGTGGCACACTCAACAGATTACAGATTTCCATCAAGACAGAACATTGCAATTTTGAAAAAAAAACTCTACCGATGCCAGAATTTTTGCAGTATCGATGAGTATTTCTAATACTAGTATCTGTATTGGAAGAACCCTAAGGCACATCCAACAGACTTCCATCATGAAAGAACATTGTATAAGAGAAAAAAAAAAAAAAACTCTACTAATGCCAGAATGTTTGCAGTATTGGTGAGTATTTCCGATACTAGTATCGGTATCAGAAGAACATTGTATTGGTAAAAAAAAAAAAAAAAAACTCTACCAATGCCAGAATGTTTGCAGTATTGGTGAGTATTTCCGATACTAGTATCGGTATCGGAAGAACATTGTATTGGTAAAAAAAAAAAAAAAAAAAAACTCTACCAATGCCAGAATGTTTGCAGTATTGGTGAGTATTTCCGATACTAGTATCGGTATCGGAAGAACATTGTATTGGTAAAAAAAAAAAAAAACTCTACCAATGCCAGAATGTTTGCAGTATTGGTGAGTATTTCCGATACTAGTATCGGTATCGGAAGATCATTGTATTGGTAAAAAAAAAAACTCTACTAATGCCAGAATGTTTGCAGTATTGGTGAGTATTTCCGATACTAGTATCGGTATCGGAAGAACATTGTATTGGTAAAAAAAAAAAAAAACTCTACCAATGCCAGAATGTTTGCAGTATTGGTGAATATTTCCGATACTAGTATCGGTATCGGAAGAACCCTATGGCACAACCAACAGATTTCCATCATGACAGAACATTGTACTAGTAGTAAAAAAAACTCTACCAATGCCAGATTTTTTGCAGTATCTGCAAGAATTTCTGATACTAGTATCGATATCAGAACAACCCTATCGCACACCAAATTGACTTCCATCATGAATATTGTATTAGTAAAAAAACCTTAAACTTTCCAACAATTAATGCTCTACCAGCTGATGCCGATCCCCCTCACCTAGTGATGTAGTTTCCCATTGAAGCCCACAGTGGAACGATGACGACACCGATGGCCACCGCTGACGGCACAAGAGTGTAATATCGCTCCCAGTAATTGGTTGAAACAAACAGAGCATAGATGCCTGACGCCAGAAACATCATCCATTTAGTGCCCAGAAACCTGAAAAAGAAATTGAGAAACTTTTTTTTTGTAATCAGAAAAGGCAAGGAGAAAACGAGTGGGCAAACTGGACCGCAGTTATCATTATCAAGTCGTTTCTGGTTTACAAAAAGGCTGTGAAAAGACCTTTGATGCCCATTACTGCTCAAGCATTAGATGAGAAAGTGCTGCTAATAATTGTGGCGGTGGGTGACGAGCAAACCAAACAACTAAATGAGCAAAGTGATATAACGTAAGCAGAAATACATAAATGGTCTGTTTTCTACCTAATGAGCACCGGTGTGTAGAGCAGGCCGACGATAGGCGTAACGTTGATCCCCATCAGCATTTTATTGTCGATGTCCTCCAGCCCTAATGTGCCGTACTTGACCTCTCGGTACGTCTCATCGTAGTGCAGAATCAACTGCATCTGTAACAAACCTGCAGGACAATAAAAGATTCAGAAACACTCTCACAAAAACGTCTTTTGTGTTTGGCATGCGATGAGATGTCCTAGATTCATCAGCTGTTCCTCAGATTTACAGTCTCTGACCAAATGAGACATCTTTGTGATTCTGTGTGTGCATGTGTGTGTGTGTGTATGTGTTCATGAATCTATGTGTACATGCGTGTTTGTATATATCTGTGTATGTGTACTTGTTTGTGTATGTATATGTGTATGTATGCATGTTCATGTATGTATGTGTATGTGTGTGTACATGTTTGTGTATGTGCAAGTTTGGGTATGTATGTGTGTGTGTGTACGTATTTTTGCGTGTGTCTGTGTGTCTGTGTATGTATGTGTTTCTATGTGTATGTATATGTGTGTGTGTTTGTGTATGCATATGTAAATGTGCATGCGTATGTGTAAGTGCATGTGTTTGTTTATTTATGGGTGTATGTGTGTGTTTGTGTGTATGTAGATATATATGTGTGTTTTTGCATGTGTGAGGGTGTGTATGTTTATGTGTGTGTATGTGTGCCTGTTTATCTATGTATATGTGCGTGTTTGTCTATGTATGTGTGTGTGTGTGTGTGTGTGTTTCTGTATGTATGTGTGTCTGTGTATGTATGTGTGTGTGCATGTGTATGTATACATAAGGGTGTACGTTTGTGTATGTATATGTGTATGTGTGTGTGTGTGTGTGTGTGTGTGTGTGTATGTATTTTTGTGTGTGTACGTTTGTGTATGAATGTGTGTCTTTTTGTATGTATTTGTGTGTGTGTGTCTTTGTGTATCTATGTGTATGTATGTGTTTCTATATGTATTTATGTGTGTGTGTTTGTGTATGTATATGTAAATCTGCATGCGTATGTGTAAGTGCATGTGTTTGTTTATTTATGGGTGTATGTGTGTGTTTATGTATATGTATGTGTGTATACACACACACACACACACACACACACACACGTTTTTGCATGTGTGAGGGTGTGTATGTTTATGTGTGTGTAGGGTTGTAACGGTATGAATTTTTCACGATATGATAATCGTCTAAAACAATACCACGGTTTGACGGTTTCGCGGTATACGGTATGTTACAAATGTTACAAAATAATAGAACAGTCAAGCAAATTTGACTTTTTCTAAATAATATATTTTTAGTTACTATAAACAACACCACTTACAATGAACAAATAAAAATAAGAAAATAATAAATAATGTGTCAAAGTCCAAATAAAGTCCAAATAAACATGGTGCAAATCCTCAGTAAAAAATAGATATAAATATTTACTATACTATAAATAGTTACATAACGAAACTAGATTCAATATGGAACATCCTTAGGTTTTATGTGCCAGCATGGATATGGATGTGGTTGTATGCAATGCAGACAAACAGCTGCATCTTCATTTGCGTCTTTTGAAAACAGCAAGAGCAGCAGTTCGTCTTTGCTGTGTCACTGTTTTGTCATGTTTCTGTGCTGCTGTGCATGCAAAAGTACTTAGTATGAGAATTATTTCATGCAAAACTTTTTTTTTTGCGTTTTATTTAGCCGCGCATAAATGTACAGCCTTTCTCTCATTCCGTGTTGTTCAAAAAGCTTGGTCCACAAACAAAAGCGAAACCTATGCTTATTGGTTGTGATATAGCGAGTTTGAACCAATCTGGGCATGGAGGAGGGACAATGCATCAATGTATCATGTCTGATTTGTCCGGAGACACATGTGTGTGTTCTATGTGTGTGTGTGTGTATACTGGTATGTGTAAATGCGTGTGTGTGTGTGTTTGTGTATGAATATATGTGTATAAGTGTGTGTAAGTGTATGTGTATGTATGTAAGTCTGTGCATGTGTGTGGGTGTTTATGTGGGTTTGTGCACGTTTATGTATGCGTTTCTGTATGCATATGTGTGTGTGTGAGTGTTTGTGTATGTGTGGGTGTATAGAGTATGTGTGTGTATGTGTGCATATTTGTGTATATATGCATATGTATATGTGTGTGTGTGTGTGTGTGTGTGTATGTATGTATGTACATATAAGTGTATGTGAGTTCATGCATATGTATGTGTGTATGTATCTGTGTGTTTGCATGTCAATGAAGTTGCTAAAAATGCCCAGAGGAGTGTAGAGTGAGTGTAGTTCATCATCCGTCATCTTCATTGGCAGCGTACAGGAGCAGACAGCGCATAATGAACTCACACTGATACAACGGCATGACATAAGAAGAGTCCTACTCAATGTCGTATTTACAGTAGGATCTTTTTATAAAGCTGCGCGCAGACTTTGAGGAGTATGAAGTCATCTGGCCTGAATCATAACGTGCGCCTGTGGTGTGTGTGTGTGATGCGCAACGGCTGACCCATGTAGACGCTGTAGATGATCATTCCTCCGCAACTGGCCCCCACCACGTTCTTCACTACACCCAGCCGCTTTCGCCTGTAGTACTTGCGCTCCTCCTCCTCCTCATCGTAGTCTGGATGTGGGCCGAGAAACTCCTCCACCTGCCAGAGGAAGAAAGTTCTGAAAGTCTGAGGCCACCATGATAACTCAAGGTGAAAAAACAATGTGTGAAGTTGTGACCTGAAGTTATATTATGCACTATTTAGCACCTTAACTACACTCAAAAACAATATTTTTGCTGCTTGTTCAAACTACGTGTAAAATGAGCTGAAACTACACAGCTCTTGAATTTTTTGGGGGACAACTTAAGTGTTTTAGGTTCAATGCATTTTAAATTTGTAAAAACAATTAGGTTAACTAAATTGATTTGTGTTGGAACGACATGAAAGGAATTGTGTGGAATCCAGCATTTTTTAGAGTGTAAATTTTTTTTTGTATATTTTAAATAATTTTGACTAATTCACACAGAAATCAAGATTTACTAACTTTTACTCACCCTCAAGTGATTTCAAACCTTCTATGAGTAAAAAAAAAACTGTTGAACACAAAATAAGATGTTTTGAAACATGTTTGAAGCCTGTAAACATTGACTTTCATAGTAGAAAAAAGAAATACTATGGAAATCAATGTTTACCGGTTTTCATCATTTTTCAAAGTATCTTCTTATGTGTCCAACAGTAAAAAAGAAACTCAAAAAGGTTTGTGGACAAGTGATTAATGAGTAAATGATGAGAGTTTTCAGGTTTGGGTGAACTAAACTTAGTTAGGGGGTGGGAAAATGGTGGACAAAGCTTTCATGTCATCTCTGTGTTTGACTGAGAACTGTGTTCCTGCACAACTGGAGAGGGCATTTTAAGACCTCATTTTTAGGACCCCTTATTATATTACCCTAAACCCATTTGTTTATGGCTTTATTTTAACAATTGTACTCAATTGTCAAAAACAGTACAAAAAAACAAAGAAATTCTTCAATTAAAAATCTTAAATATTAATCTTGTACAATAAAACTGACAATGCACATTTTAACATTTTTTCAGTAAACACATGTGCTAGTTCTTTGAACATGACTGTTTTAAATGGTCAATTATTAAACTACTAAAGTAAATACTAAGTGAAAGTTGAAAGTACAGTAATGACCTTCATGGTGCTACATATGCTGGGTATGAATTACAAAGGTTGTTGATTTATAATTAATGGCACTTTAAAAAGTTCTTAAATCTGGTGTTTATGGAAGTGTAAGAACCCTGCCTCCCCTAAACCAACCACTCTCTACTGCACAGATCAGTAACAACGGGCTCCTTGAAATGATTTCATCCTTAAAATACTATTGGTTCTACTAACCTGTCCTTGTATGTTTCCCTCAGGTCCGGGCAGCTGCGGTGGATCCTCTGCTTCAGCAGGGGGCGCGCCGTCTAGCTCCGCCTCGCGGTACACGTTATCGTCAGCGATCAGTGCTGCCATCTCGCGGTTGAGAGACTCACTGACAACTGCAATACTGCAGGTAGATCACTGTCAATGGCAAAACGAGTCAAAAACCTAAATAAATATGAGCGAATGCAATAAAAAATGAAAGGAGGGAGGGAGAGAGAGAGAGAGTATAAAATATGAATGTGGTTGGTTATGATTACATATTAAGACATTTGTTAATACAACAACGTCTGAGGGTAAAATAAGTATCAAAAAAGAAGTCACTCAAAAACAGGAACAACATTTTAACATTTATAAGTATTGTTTTATATGCAGTGAAGCTTGAAGACGGCACGGCGCCCAATAAACATTGAGCATTAACTACCTAAAAGCAAACACAACTCACCGAAGTGGAAAACGATGAACGTCGCTGTAGCAACAAAGGCTGCAAAGTCTCTTACAAGAATAAAAGTTAACTTTTAGGAACTTAAATCGAGCTTCTAGCGAAACATTGACCTTATAAAAAGTCGCGTGTGGCTATTATAAAGAAAACAGACAAGGAAATGAAAGTTTTCTCACTAGTTCCCTATTTTCTTAAAGGGACAGTGCTTGAAGTCCGGGCTATCCATAAATGACCCAATCCGATTGGAAGAGAACCTCTTAGCTTGCGCAATATTTGTGAACAAACTTGACATAGAAATGCTAACATTGTTATCAACACAACACAGTAACTAAGCATGTTCTACACATGATTGATTTTAACAATAATACATGACAAAGCTTGAAATGTAAAATGTGAAATGTGCCAGGCATTACTTTTTAACATGAAGAATCTTCAGTTTACAGTGAGGTCTGTCAAACTTGTCAAAAACCAACAGGAAATATTATGTTGGAACTGAGATTAGTTAAATATGTGGTGCTTAAAGAAGACAATAGTGACGCATGTCCTCTAAAAGACCCTGGGAAACTGATACTTTAAATAACTAAAAATACATTGATTAACCATCCTGACACAACTTTATAAATTACTTTCAGAGTATAATACCCTGCTGAAAAAAAACAGATTAAACCAGCCTAAGCTGGTTGGCTGGTTTTAGCTGGTTGACCAGCCTGGTTTTAGAGGGGTTTTGGCCACTTTTAAGCTGGTTTGCAGACAGTTCCAGCCTGGTCTTAGCTAGTCAGGCTGGAAAATTACCAGCTAAAACCAGCTACAACCAGCCTGACCAGCTAAGACCAGGCTGCAAATCAGCTTGAAAGTGGCTAAAACGCCTCTAAAACCAGCCTGGTTGATCAGTCAAATCAGCCTAGGCTGGTTTAAGCTGTTTTTTAGTAGTGATTTCAGTACATTGCTTTGAATAAAGAATCAGAAAATGACAATGTTACCTGTTTATTCACGATTTATAAATTCTAGACAGCCTTATTCAGTACAACTAATTACACAGACTTCACTATTAAAAAAAACAAGCTTAGTAAATTCTATCCCTCAGTTTACCCCACACGTGACAAGTGTAAAGCTGCTGAGCACATCTTTTTTGCTACGGTGTTCAAATTCAGATTTTTTTGGTTTGAAATATTTCAGTACCTTAGTAAGGTTTGCGATTGTGTTTTACTCCCTGACCCAATGATGGCAATTTTTGGCGGCTCAGATTTTCTGGAGACTCAACCAACATGTATGGTTACCTGTTCAGTATAGCAAAATTAGCTATATATAGCTAAAATAAGTTATCCTTGGTTTCTGGAAGAAAAATGCCAGGCCTCTTTTTTCAGACTGGGCTTCTTGGACTCACCCCTTTACATTTGGAAAGAATTAGAGATATACCACTTCTGGGAACTCTGAAAAATTTGGGAAATTTAATAAAATGTGGGATCCAGTCTCTAAAACCCCATAAAGACTAATAGTGTTGTTTAATTTCTGAAGATTTGTAATCCATTTGCAAGAATTTTGCATCCATTGCTGTGTATTTTTGTAGGTGATATATGTCTTGTATGTCACTATTTTCCCTTGTTTCATGCTTTATTTTACATTTAGCACAGATTATTGTTATATGATGGTTTGTCCGTCTGTTCCTTGCTTTTCTATGTCTGCAAAAACTATTTAAAAATATTCAAGAACATGACAAAATGGTAAACATTTTTATTTTGTTGACCAATAAAGAAAGATTTAGTAAAACGACAGAAATAACAATGACCAGAGCAACATAAAAAGTTACCAACAATTTCACAAGGATATCAATTCTCAAATTTCTTCAACAAGACATCTTATTCCTGTCAATAACTGCTAAAGCCAACACACTCATCAACTTCTGAGGTAAAACATCCAATCATCTCCTCCAAAACGCTTAACCCCTCACATGGCATATCTAACAGAAAGTCAATATGTGTTCATATTCACTTTAGAAGGTATATATCCATGGGCAATCCTGTCAGATTTCCCTGTTTGGATGTCCAAATTGTGCCCACTTCTCCCATAAACCCCATCATCCAAGGACTTGATCCCCCACCCTTGGAGTTTATATAAGATTATCCAGTTCCAGCAGCAGCTTTCCTCATCACCTCCTCATCCTGAACCGAGAGCTCTGTGAGTTTTCGGCCGAGTCTCTCATGCAAGTCCAAGTATTTGGCCACACAGCGGTCCAGACAGACAGCTTCCCCCTTCGAGAGCTCCGCTTCCTTATAATGAGGGGGAACACATTTCCTGTGACACGCGTTGGTCATCCTGCATAAGGAGAAAGAAGAGCGGAGATGAGATTATATGCTTTGGTTGAACCCATCTGTTCACATTCACTCATCTTCAAAACTGTTATGTTCATAAGCAGGCAGCACAGTGGATGGCACAATCGCCAAAGGTCAATGGTTCGACTTCGAGCCCCAGCTGGGTCAGTTGGCGTTTCTGTGTGGAGTTTGCATGTTCTCCCTGTGTTTGTGTGGGTTTCCTCCGGGTGCTCCGGTTTCCCCCACAAGTCTAAAGACATGCAGTACAAGGGAATCAAGTAGGCTAAATTGTCCAGTGTATGTATGTGAATGGGTGTGTATGGATGTTTCCCACAAATGGGTTGCGGCTGGAAGGGCATCCACTGTATAAAACATGTGCTAGATAAGTTGGCGGTTCATTCCGCTGTGATGACCCCAGATTAATAAAGGTTAATAATAATGAATGAATGTTTATATGCTGAATCGGTGCAGGGAAACTACATTTTCCATGATGCTGTACAGACTTTCCACCAATCACAAAGCTCCAGCGAGGAAAGCACACATTATTGATATTTAGCTCCACACGCTTCCATGAAGAAACAAAATATGTCAGATATATTGTTTCTATATAGAGAGCCATTCAGTTTTAAATGAAAGATATACATTTCTCTGATGTTTTTTTTTTAGAAATTGGGTTCACAGTACTTCATGATGTTGTAGCTCTTACCAAATTACTTGACTTTTGTCAAATTTTCATGTATTTTACTTTTGATACACATTCAGATTCTCCTTGCAGCTGTTTGGTTTGGTTCATGGCTTAAAATTCTTTACCAATGATCATTTCTAACATTTTAATAAATAACATGAATGGGAAAAACAGCTTTGGAACAGCTAAACAACGGATTTAAGCACTAATAACGTCCATTAACTCAATCCGTTATTTTATAGAGACTACAACAGTAGGGCTAAACTATTGACAATCAAGGAGTAAAATTGTATTAGGCATTAATACTATCTGAAGAAACACCTGACAACAGGGTTGCCAAATCTGTGTTTTCCATCTGGTTAAGGTTAGACAAATTGCATCAATTGTATTGTAGGGTTGTGTTGAAATATTTTTCTCTCCCAAATTTATGATCATAAAAACTGCTAGGATGATGAAATGGAGTAAGCACACTTTTGTGAAGTGCACTAGAGGAGAGATGTTGTGTAACTATTTTCATTTCCACAATAGATTGGCAAGACCCTTTTGCTAAATTATAACAGCAAAAATATGTAATCTGGAGAAGTCAGCCGATTTACAATTAATATTTTGAATTTATAGCATTCATCAACAAGCTGTACTGTCAATTTCAGTAATTTCTTTATGATAACATAATCTTAATAATTAATAATATATGATTGAGTTTGGATATTATTATAACAATATAATATTATTGGGAGTTGTTTTGGGCTACTTTTTTGCTCTTCCAAACAATTTTTTTCTCTCTCCTCAGAAATAATTCAATACATTATTTTTTACCTTACCACAATTTTTTCATGGTTGAAGGAATCCATAGAAAATGTTAAATATTTGTATAATATCAATATAAATATAATTTATATTGAACATTCTACCTGAGATGTACATCATTCGTCCTTGAAATAAAAACAAATAAAGTGAATATAAAAGGATTTCATCTCAAAAACTTTCTAAACTGAACCGATGGTTGATTTCTGTGAGTTGTTCTGTGAAGGAATATGTCATTCATTTGGTTCTCAGATTTTTGTTCTTTATTGAAAACATTTTACACTGTATAAACCCTGTCATCCTTGTCCTCAGCCCAACTGAACCTACAGTGTTAATACTTTTGTTATGCTATAAACTGTTATTTAGGGGGAAAAACATTTAAAATAGCAAGTTTAAGTTATTATCATTCACACTAACTGATTAAAACATGAAACTATAAATAAATTCAACAAAGAAATACTATTTTACAATTGCCCCCATGTTTCTGTCAGTCCTGTTACATTTATATTAAACTTAAAATAAAATGCATGCAATACACCTTTAAGGCTATGACTCGTTTGATGAAGAAGCTGACAGTGATCAAAGATGCATTCTATCAATGAATTGTATGATTTCATGCTTGTTTTTGCATGATTTTTTGTTTTGTTTTTTGTTTTTGAGAAAGAAAAGCTTAAAGGTCAGGTCTTATCACATTTTTTATAAGTGAAAATGTACTTTTCTGGTAGAATGTCCCATATTATAGCACCAACAACTATACCTTTATATTTATAGCATCTATAACAAAACACATTATGTAACTAGTAATTTTCAACAAAAAATAAGAGAAATATCCATCAAATTGAGTAGGTGATTATCCAGCCCAACCACATACAATTATTAACTCTAGACTTTTACATAGCAGGAATAAATGCATAGGAATGGCAAATATTTAACTTCATAACAACCGAACATTACATTAAACACTCAATTAGTCTTTTTTTCACTTAAAAAGCTCTTCACAAAAATATACCAATGTCACAGGCATTTTTATATAACATTTTAATACACCAATCTAATATAAAGCATACTAATAACTAATAATTGTGTATTTATACACACATGTTGACTTGTACATTGGATCAGCACATACATTTTAAGTAAACACTCAAACTTAACTTTCTCAAAGTGACAGAGGACAAAAAAATGAACCTGACGGTTCAAGATGTGCAGGACTTGAATGCATGGACCTGTCACTGCAATAGCAATGCTCGTAATCTGATGATACAGGTTATTGCAGCTAACATCAAGGATTATATAGATTTACTGAATTCTGCCCTAAAATGTCAAATTATGCGATCTTGATCAAGGCCTGGTGTCTTAATACACATAATAACGTTATACTACAACTAATCGTAAAAAACAAATAGCTGCACAAACTACTGCACAATAGCATATCTGATGTCTGCATCAATAATGCAAGTAATGTCACACAAATAATTTTTGTTGCATATGAATAAAATCTGCATACCGGTTGTACATGTCAGCCATCATCTCCACCTCCAGCTCTGCGGCGAGCTGCTGCGCTTTCATCGGGTCCATTTCTGCAAACGTCCTTTCGGTTCCCCCTCGACAAAAACCCACCGGTCTGCGCGCGGATCCCGTTCAACAAAGAGCCCCGACAGCCTGCTTTAACCTTCAGTGTCTGTGTGCTTGACCGGAGAAACAACCCACGTGGATCCTCCTTTCCATCCAGCGTTGTAATTGCTACATCCGCTGACAATAAAGTTTTCTATTGAAAAGTGAGACGCCTCGTGGTCGGTCCGGTCCGCTGCTCCGATACGTCAACGCAGCCGCCATCTTAAACCGGTCATCGGTGCGCTGTAAACAGACGCAACTGAACGGAGGAGCTGCTTTTTCTCGGATATAAAATACAATAACGCTTACATTTATTGACTGATTATAATTTCATATTGTGAAAAAACCTAGGAGAAAGAAAGCTCAAAAGTGTAATGTATATTTTATGGTATATATATATATATATATATATATATATATATATATATATATATATATATATCAATAAATAAGTAGTGCTGGAATCCTCTTTTTCCCCCTAACAGTTTTCTAACATTCAACAAAAACAGTTTATAAAAAGTAACGATTAAGAAAAACAAAAAGCATTATTATAATAGTACAAATTCCATACAATAACGTCTGCAGAAAGAATTCGATTGACATCCCCCTTTGTACATGCCATTAGAGGGGAACACCAGGGCTGCGTCCAAAACAGCATACTTCCATATAATACAGTACGCTAAAATCAGTATGCGAGCCGAGTGGTATGTCCGAATTCATAGAATTCGAAAATCAGTATGCGAGAAGTACCCGGATGACGCATCCCATGCACACTGCGCTATCCCAAAATGCCTCGCAAGAGAATTCATGAATGGAAGTAAAGCGACGCAACCGACACAGGAAGGTCATGTGATTATGACAAAATGGCAGATGTAGTACGTCCGAATTGATTTATTATTTTTCACATTCATACTGTATAGAACGTACTTTACTAACGACCGAGTAGTACGTTTAAATTCAAATGCAGTACCTACTGAATAGTAGGTGGTTTCGGACGCAGCCCAGGGCATTATTTATGCCGGAACATTATTTATGCCTGGCATCTCATTTTACCAATCCCCCTCCTCTACCACCCTCCTCCCCGTCCGCTGTTCACTTTCACTTTCTTCCGCGACCCCCCTACCCCTGGCTCTTCTTTCACTTTTATCCATGACGACCAACCCCCCTTAAAACTTTAGTGCGCGACACCTCTACATCCTAGGGTAACATGCCGGATTTGTAACCCCAATCTGTTCCTGGACCTTGCAATTCACAAGTCCAAAAACTTAAATCTCAAACACGAGGACTAAAAAAGCTTTGATATTGTCATGTAGCACAAGTCTATAAGCATGTTAACGAGAGAGCACACACTATCCACGACGTAACCAATACAAGCTAATATAAAACTGTTGTAAACATCACATGCATAAATCACACCATGGACATTACATTAAGTAAATGCAGCCTTAATCAGGTTGCAACTTCAGTTGTGTCGCTTCAATCCCATTCATGAATTCTCTCGCGGGGCACCATGGGACAGCGCACCATGCATGGGATGCACAACTCTCTATAGAAGTAGTAGGTCAGGGGTGTCCACACTTGGTTCTGGAGGCCCAGTGTCCTGGAGAGTTTACATTCAACCCTAATCAACCACACCTGAACCAGCTAATTAAGCTCTAACCACATATACAAGAAACTTCCTGACAGCTGTTGAAGCAAGTTGGAGCTAAACTCTCCAGGACTACCGAGGTTGGACACCCCAGCAGTAGGTCATCAGGGTACTTCTCGCATACTTATTTTCGTATTCTATGAATTCAGACATCCATTTGGCTCGCATACCGATTTAAGCGTAATATACAGTATGGAAGTATGCGGTTTCGGACGCAGCCTTTTCTTTTTTTTGGATCTGCCACTATGCTGACACACAGGCATTTGTAGCTCCGCCCTCTTTTGAAAAGACCTCATTTGAATTTAAAGTGACAGTCACAAAAATTCACACTTAGGGTCAAAGTCTAAAAGGAGCAGTTTCAAAGAGTTATAAAACATTATTTGTGGGGTGTTTCCAGCTGAAACTACACATACATGCTTTAGAGATATAAGCGACTTATTTTACATCTTTCTTAAAGAGGACCTATTATAACCTTTTTAAGAAGAAGTCAGACCAACAAAATTCTTTCTTAACGTATTATATAGTTATTGTTTTAAATACGACTAAAATTGACAGAATTTTTAGACTAAAAACCTTTCTTAAATACACACACGTACAGCTATTTATTGTCAGTTTATCAACTCAGTTATAAAACAAAAACATTCGTTTAAAATTAAAGCTATTTTTGTTAATGCCAATATTAATCTTCTTCTTGAACATCTACGGTAGTATCTCAAATAATTACCACACATTCAAGTGAATATGAACTTATATATAATGTAAATTTATTTTAATTACATACTTTTAATATGTAACTTTACACATGTACGAGACAACGGAAAACAAATTGATAGGCTTAATCTCTTGACAACAAACTGACAAAAATGATTCTTCTCACCATTTGATATAATCAACTCGGGGCTTTGAGAACTTTGCTCAAACATCTGCTATTGACAACAATTATTAAGGTTAATAAATTGTAACATGAACATAAAAAATTCAATCAGTCTCCTCTCCGGTGACATCCACCTCCTCCTCTTCTTCATCATCCTCTGACTCATCCTCTAGGTCCAGTGGACTCTCAATGGTCAATCTGACGATCTGTCTAGCTGCCAAAAGCCCTAAAGGAGAGCCAACAGACCCTTCTACATCTACCTCAATGTCTTCCTCATCAGGCTGAGTGTCCTCTTTTGAATCAGAGCTGGGCAGCAATGTTGAAACCTCTTCAGTGCACACATGTGGCTTCTCAATGCTTGAAGTTTCAGTTTGGACACAAGCAGCATCTGTGCTTATTATTTCCTGTGTGTTTTTTGCTGTCAGCACTACAAGGACAAAACAGAAATCGAGAATATTAATTATTATTATCAGAGAGGAAATATCCACACTTGAAAAAGTAAACCTTAGGTCACTCTATAAGCCCAAGTTTTCTTGTTAAAAAGTCACTTTGAAATCATGATTTACAATGTTGAGCAATGTTTTATTAGTGAACATTGTTATTTGTTTGGTGAATAATTAATCTGTGCAAGTTAATACACTGGAAAAAAAGTTAGTTTTAGTAATCTTCAATCAAAGTCTGACTATTTGCTTCTGCGTTTGGAGTGGTGGTCCTTCTCTGATGACATCAATTTGAAGGTACATCAACATCAGTACGAAGTACATCAACATACTGAAATAAAAGTCATAGCAAATTCTGACTGACGCAGACTTGAACATATTTAAACATCAACGTATAAATACTTCGATTTAATATTCAATCCTGGGTATTCTGATGTGTCACACTGTAATCTCCTGGGTTATTCTAATTATTTGCAGAGCTAGCTGTCGCGATTGGATGAATGCAGCATGTGACTTGTCTACATACTTTATCGAGCACTGTTGTTTTTCATGTTATACATTGTAGACCAGGGTTTCACAAACATTTTAGCCCGCGACTCCCAAAATAACAATGCCAGTGACTCGCGACCCCCAATATCCTCTGAGGTGGGTATAAATACAGAAACCTTGCATGCAAAGGTGCGCACACACACACACACACCAATTGGCCCATGTCTATACTTCGTTAAATTTTTTTTAATGTATGCGAGTGCTGTAAATGTGCCAGAAAGATGCTATTGACGTATCTGATGCTATTGCTCTGTCTTTAATACAATGTAATCACCCCAGGAGTCCCAATCCAATTGAACTAGTAACTATAAGCTACTATAGTAACTTTATAGTAACTATAAACTACTATTTTTATCTTCAGTATCTTATTGATAAAATATGGTAATTCTAATGGTTTAATTTAACCAATTAGATTTTTGGAAATTAACAAGCTCCGTCTTCATTGTCCCAACCCCTACTTTTTAAACCACTGTTATAGACTATACTATGAAGTTAACAGTGAAAAGCTGGCCTTAATCCCAACAGTGGAAATATAGATAATGTGAGGTACACGTTTGTCTGTCAACTGCTAAGCATCCAACCAATAATATTGAAACACTGCATTGTTTGACACTGGTTTTTCCACATCAGTAACTACATAGCATTGGTTGTAAACCTGCTTCTGCACTGCAGGTGTAAAAACCAAAGTAGCGAATTACACTTAAGCACAAAACTGGAATATCGAATAAAACATTTGCGAATAAAACATTTGTGATGAGCCAAAGAGATGATGATAGTCACTTCCTGATAAATTACACCAAATACCAAACAGAAAAACTAAATTTGCTGTGGCAGGAGACACCGCTGTGGGCCTTTTTTCTTACATAATAAATTAGTTGGCTCAGAAATGCAATGAATGGTGGCTTTTGGAGGTGACTAAATGAGTGCAGATGCTCAAGAAACATCTGAAAGATAATCAGTGCTTAATTTGTAAATGAATAATTCCCCGAACAAAACCAGGAAATAAAAATTACCGTGACTAACATCCGCCAAACAATTTCAGTTTTCCCACAACACGACGTTACCAAGCAGTTATAGTGAAAAAAGCATAACATTTCTAAACGGTCTATAACTATTATGTGCCATATAATGTTATGGGTCAACCATAAAAATGAAAATAAAAAAAAAACAAACATGCAGCTACAAACATAAATTGTATAAAACACCACGATTCAGTTCATGAACACCACTGGCATTCAGGTCATTTCATTATTATGTGCCAAGCAAAAATGACTCATTCACATCACCCTGGCTACGTTGTTTTACTTTCTCAACAATAAAATGAAAACACGATTTAAGGAACTGCCTATTTTCATTTTGATATTAGCAACTTAACAGACAGCAGAAATGTTGAGGCGTTGTGCTGCATTTATGAGCACAATATATATTATACATTATAGGAAATAAAGGCAAGCGATCAGTCAATATACAGAATGTAGGCTATGTGGTTACATTAATTATCAACCTATCTTTGCGCTTAGCCAAAACGCGTTATCTGAGAACAGGTAATAGATTCCAATGACCAAAGTCTGGGAATATGTTGTTAGACATAGACAACAAGATGAATGAAATATCACGTTCAATAAATATAGTGAGATTAGATCCAGCGAGAGATGCTTGATGAGCAGTCCGACGAGCAGAGCTCTCATCTGGGTAGATAGGCTGCACCGCTTGCCTGATAGTGTGTGTGTGGTCACGTGATGTGCGTTTTCAGCATTTTGGTGTGGACGGAGAGCTGTTCAGAAACGCTGGGTGAAACGCTAGTGTGGACTTGGATCGTTTTTATTCTAAAACGCCGTTTTAAAACTAAAATGCACTAGTGTAAATGGGGCCTCAGACTCAGTCACATTCTTTCTCTCTCTCTCACACACACATGCAGGTATTCACCACCCAAAAGTTAATGCTGGATCAATGGAAATAAACACTGTAACGCAAAACACATATCTGAATTTGCCTGGAACAGGATCCGGCAAGATCCGGCTCAAATTAAGCACTGAAGATAATAATACCAAACCACATTGATGACTGACTTTGGCTAAGGATTTTAGAATGACCAAAACAACATTTGAGATGTTTTATAATTTGATCTGTCCACTAGTTTTTTCATAAATGCTATACCATCACCAGTGCTTAGTTTGTGAATTGCGAGGTCCCGGAACAGATCAGAGTCGTGCACGAAAGTGAAGAGTGGGGTGGTGAGGGTGTTATGGATGAAAGTAAAGAGGGTTGGGGAGTCGCGGAAGACAGTGAACAGCAGACGGGGGAGGAGGGTAGTTGAGGAGGGGGATCGGTAAAATGAGGTGCGAATCCTGATCCAGAGTGTTCCAGCATAAATTAAGCCCTGACTACCATGCTCATTTTGTTATCACATGATCTAAAAAAATAAATATATAAATAAATTAAAAAAATAAAATAAAAAAAAATTAAATTAAAAAAAAACTTTTTTTTAACTTTTTTTATTTGCATGCTGGAATTTGTTCAGTATATCTTTTTTTTTCATAGTTGTTCATAAACATTAACGGATAAAAAGTTTAACCTACTTGGTTAAGTGCAAGTTTTTAATGTGCATTCTCAAATTTTATGAGCATCTTTCCATTTCAATTAAGCGTCTTTTTATACGATATTCCAAAATACACACATAAATCACCAAACTCAATTCCTGGAGGGCCACAGCTCTGCTCCAACCTTAATTGAACAGTTAATCTACTAGTGTCTAGTAGTCTTGAACACCTTGAGTAGTTGGATCAGCTGTGTTTGATTAGGGTTGAAGCAAAACTGTGCAGAGCTGCGGCCCTCCAGGAATTGAGTTTGAGATCTATGATAAAACATAGCTAATAACAATAATGTGGGTAAAGCTTACGGTGTGAATATGATTTATGTACAAGTCTAAATTGATCAATATTACCTCTATTCGAAGGATCATCGGCAATCATAGGACTTGCAATACGTCCTTCGTTCAGTTCCTTGTCCTCAGCAGCCTCCGCACTGTACTGGTCCTCTTCCACATTAATTTCATCATTGTCATCATCCCAGCCATTAGTGTTTTCCCAGCACACATCACCCGATGCAAGCAAAGCATTTTCCTTTACAAATTTATGAGCCCTCAGAACGTCAGTTTCTTCAGACACTTCTTCAGGCATCTCGATGTCTTTGTACGTGCCTAAATCCTCCTCTATATCTTCCAAACAATCAGTCAGCCACTTAACACCCTGGTCCATGTCTTTTTCGTTGTCCATGACCTCAGATGAAGGCTCATTAGGAGCTAAGTTTGGCTGAGAATTTTCACACAAATTGACTTCGATCTCCGTCAGTTCATTGGTAGTAACAACACAACCTGTCTTCATGTGCAACATCTCATCCTGATCATCACCAGGCATCATGATATCCTTCACGATGTCCTCCTCAAATGTTAATGGCACAGAAATCTCAATTATTTGGTCCTGTATATTTGGAATTGAAGGTGCATTATTTAATTCAGTGATGACGTCTTCTTCTGGACATGGCAATAGAGATTTTGTTTGGTTTGCAAATACTTCTTTGTGTACTACATCATTTATCATGGCCTCTTCTTTTGCACAAATGCCATGATCAATCTGTTTAATGCTATTCGTGGCTAATTTACTGTTTTTATCCTCACTTTTGCCTCCTCTAGACTCCTGAAGCCAGAAAGACGAATCTTGCAGATTTGATGTTTGTTGTTGACCGATGGTCTGAGAACTTTGACTTGTAAGGCTCGGAAGAGTCTGATGAAAAATCTGATCGAGAATGCTTGGTCCTTTCGCATGATCTGTATGTTTTACTTGAGAATTTACCATTGCAGAATTGGCGTTAACATCGGCCATTTTCATTACTGTCGACGCCTGGAGAACTGATAGTTCTCCGTGTTCAATTTCACAGTTTGTCTTAGTTTTTTCCACCTCACAATCACCTTGTCCAGAAGGCAAAATTTCATTGTTACACAAGGAAACATCTGGTATTTTGAATTTTCGAGGTCTGCCACGACGACTTTTTGCAACACGAGTGACTTTTCGTTTTGGTACAACATCTACATGTTTGTGTTGTTTAGCGTTTGTTATCTTTGGCCTTTTCCTCCTGATGGGTGAAGAAGTGTCTGTTTTCCTTTTTCCCTCTACAGCCATTTTTCTGTTTGAATTGATTATTCGGGCGCTGACTCTTCGTGCATTATTGGTTAGCAGGTCATCACTTTTAGATTCCATTAGCTGAACCTCAGCTTCATTTTCATGATTTTGACACTGATTCGCTGTTGACCTTTGAGTCTGACCTCCGGTCTCTCTCTGTTTGGACTGCTGAGTAGCATCACTCACATCAGGCTGAATAAGGCTTGAGCTGCTCCCATGTGTTAAACTATTTTGTGAACAGGAAGTCTTCAATTTTTGCGTTTCTTTGAGGTCAGGTCTTGATCGATTTTGGCAGGCGATGTGGTCACGCTGTGAACGTGGGCAAGAGGAATTAATCATTAAGCTTAGAGGGAAGTCCAACTTCACGGGCGATTCAGAAAGCCAAAAGGGATAGTTTTGCATTTCAGGGTCCTGCCTATGTGATGGGTTTTGTTTAGGAGTGTCACTGTCTCCATTTTCGGATTCAAGGGGGGAAAGGCATCGCAGTAGTTTGAATTCTGGCCACTCAGCAGGTATGTAGGTCATAGGATTGGCTCCAGAAGAGGGCTGGTTTGGGGCAACTGTGGTTTTTGGGGTTAAAAACAAGCCTTCAACCAGTGAAGGATCAGAGTTTCTTACCACAGTTTCCAAATTGTTAACTGTGTTCAAGTTGTCCTGTCCAGGTGACAACAGAAGCTCCACTGCATTAGTGCTTGACCGATTTTGAAAGTCTATGCTGTCTGAAAAATAATGGGTAAAGTCAGGGTAAAGAGCTCTTTCTTTCTTTCTCTTTTGCTTTCGTTCTTTCTTTCTTTCTTTCTTTCTTTCTAAAAGTGTCCCATTAAGTGTCTGCATCAAACTAAATAAAACCACAAAAGTAAAGTGTCTGCTTTAATGTTACAAATATTTCTTCAAAAATTGGGTGAAATATTGTTCCACTGTCATTGAGCATAACATATACAGGCATGTGGAAAAGACACCTTTTTTTTTATTAAAATAGGTTTATCGTTTATGTCAAAAGATCAAGGAAATACAGGAGAAAGAAAATGACAACTTAAAAAGTAGATTGGCAAAGGTCTGAGCCAATAAACGATATTATATCGTACTGCAATAAAATTTATGTCAATAACAATAAGCTTTGGACTTTATTAACTCTATATTGATCTAAGCACACAGCAGAAATGTGCAACAATGAGAATCTAGTAGGGTTGTCACGGTACTGGAATTCGGTACCAATTAATAATGAAATTTTAAAAACGTCCATTTCCTGCTGTTGAGTACTTTCTTTAACAGCGCTGACTTGCCATTGTATTCAAGTGCTCAACAGAAATGACTTTGATTAGCCGTGAAGGTCATCAGTTCACCAAACTCACAGCTGTTTACAGAGTGTCACCACAGATACAGGGACATTTCCGTTGAACACAATTGTAGATCAGTCCTGTTTAAGAACATGCTCAACAGCGGGAAATTGATGTTTTTAAAATTTTAGTATCGATTTGTACTGAATTTCAGTATCGTGACAACCCTAGAATCTATTCCTCTAACCCTAGAAAAAGTGTGTTGCTATTAGGGTATGCACCAATTTTTTGGCCAGTGAAAATAGGTTATGCAATTTAACCCTCTCATTTTTGGGGCTTCAGTCATTGTTGGGGTAACTCTTTTAAATCTGGAAGCATTAACAACTGATATCAAAATATACATCAATATTGTTTAAAATGGAATAAAGTTATTGAGAATGCATTTTTGCCATATCCCCCATCCTTTGATTGCAAAACTTAATCGACAGCTTTAAATCTACTTAAAAAACAGAAAGTAACTCACATACTTGCAGACCCTGGGCCCAAGATCCAATATCAATACGTCATCATACCAGCAACGAATTGCAAACCCAAGGTCAAGGCAAGGTAAGCTTAGGTGATATAATGTAGGGCAACTTTTCAATAAGTTTGAAATTAAAAATTATAAATTATGATCCATTTATTAACACAAGTACCACATTTGTTTCCATTTATGCTTTTTTTTATACTTCAGGATTTAATATAAAATTGTTTATTTTATTTTCTGTGGACACTTATTTTTATTGACCCAAGATTTATCGCAAATTTGGATTATGTATGTATAGAGAGTGTTGTCACGATACTGGAAATCGATATTAATCTGCACTGAAACTTTAAAAACGTTCATTTCCTAAACTAACATTTGAGCGCTGTTGAGTGCATTCTTAAAACCACTATTCGCTATTGTGTTCACATGCTCAACAGAAATGACTGTGATTGGCAATGAAGGTCATCAATTCACCAAACCCACTGCTGTTTACTCAGTGTAACTACCCATACAGGGACACTGGAGCAATTCATTTCAATTAACCGGACTGTTTATAAGCTCACATACGAGCGATCCGCTGATGAATCGACTGATCTTTATGGCTTTAAAATGCTCCAGTGTCCCTGTATCTGTGGTTACACTCAGTTAACAGCGATGAGTTCGGTGAAATGATGACCTTTACGCCCAATCACAGTCATTTCTGTTGAGTACGTGAACACAATGGCTGTTTCTCAATTCCAAGAACACAGAGAATGGACCTGGGTTCCTGTGGAGACCGGTCTTGCCAGGTGTCCTCGGAAGAACGAACTCACGAGATCGCGAGGGCAGAGAAATGAGAGGGTCCTTTGAGAAATGCATTATGGGATATGGAGGAAAAATATTTGTTGACAGTGCTTATTAACAGAGAGGTAGGAAAAAAACATGACCTGATGGATTGTTGGTAATATTTCCGCAAGATGACCATGATGCAGCTTAGCTAAATTAATTCACACCTCCTCCTGAAGTGACGTTCGATGCATTAAAATTTTGCTTTTAAGCCGCAGCCGTGCTTCATTCTCCAAATGTATAGTTTGTCTAAAGCAGGGACACAATCAGTCAGTGTAGTCGTCCCTCCATAGTAAAAAGCAACATTTTGTGTCTGCCGGTTTGTTTACTTGCGGGAGTTCATTGCCATTTTCCCACACATGAATTCTGACCAATCGATAAGCAGTTTAGGAACTATGTTCAACAACATCTGACCAATGAGAGATGTGGATTTTGTCAGATGAGTGCATTTTGGTTCTTTTCAACTGGTTCGGACCAAAGCCAGCAGTGTGGTGTGAAAACCGCCCAAAGAAGGCAGAAAATGCAACAATGTATCATTTATTGTCCTTGGTTCGGACCAAATTAACCGAACTACAGATGTGAAAGCACCTCTAAGAATGCACTCAACAGCGCTCAAATGTTAGTGGGAAATGGACGTTTTTAAAATTTTAGTACTGATTGTTCGACAGTGAAATAAATCTTGTCAGAAAAAAATGAAATTTGGATCAAGAATGTTGAATGGTTGACACTGGAACTGAACTAATACTAAACTGACTCAAGCTAAACAAAGACATTGCTTCAAATGATGAACTACCTGAAAAATTGCTTCAACTTGTGCTTGAACTGTAAATCTACTGCAAGTCCTAAAGGAATAAAGATCACTTGACTTGTTGAATTCAAGGAGCACCAAAAATAATTTAAGCACACAACACAAACCAAAGACATTGTAAAATGATGCTTTACCTTCACTTTTTTCTCCAGGAGACCCAACCGGTGCTGTTTTTTTGCTAACATCAGATTTCCTCATCTCTGGCTCACTGCCTTGCACAAAAAGACAAGCACTTTGAGAAGAGCCCCTTTGCCCACCTTTCAGGTCCTGAAGAGGATCTAGCTGGGCTTGCTCATCCAGATTTCTTTCCAGAGGCATCAATGGCAGGATGTTTAAGCCCATCATGAACATGTCCTCCAAGAGCATGGCAATTTGTTCATCAGATTCCTCTGCTTGAGGAGAACTCGAAGGTAAGGCTGGTATATCCAAAGGTGAAGAGACCAACACGTGATGTGGAGTACGAAGACATTTATCTGAAGACGCATGTGTGGAAGAATTGGAGGGTGAGATAGTGAGGTCTGTTGGCGGGGTGAGAGTACCAAGACTTTGACCAGGAAGTGTACCAGACGGGCAGCTCTAAAATAGTAGTGAAAAAAAAAGTTTATAATTTTGAAAGGAACGTAATGGCCCATTTGCACTGAGTTTTATGGCTGTTTCTGCGGAGAGTCTAACAGTATTTGATTACAGAAATTAAATAATCAAATGCAAATTTGGAATTTGCATATCTTGCAACTATTGCGCACACATATTGCGATATCAATGCTCAAACAATATATTGTGCAGCCCTAAAATACAACATTTATAATTTGTAAATAATCTAAGCAGCACTTTATAAATCTCTGGAAATAAGTCTCTAGAGCATTTATTTGATATTATTAAATATTACTACACTTCAATATATATTTTAATAATTTTTCTACAAAATTTATTTAAGTTTTTTGTGCTTTTACTTCAGTGTTAACAAGATCCTTAGCACAAGAAGGTATAACCCTATGCTAATTTAGTTTATAATAAATAATTAAAATGTAATAAAATATTTCTTATTACTACCACAGTTACAAATGAAGGATCCCTTGATGAAAAAAAGTTTTAAAAAGTTGATAAAAATTTATTTAAGTTAAATTATTTTCTTAATTTTTTATTTTTTTTTTTAATGTAAAAATGTTCATACTGATGTGAATACTAGGGATGCTCCGATCTATCGGCCAGAGATCGGTATCGGCTGATAATCACATTTTATGACTCAACAGGTACTCACTAATTTGGGGTGTGTTTCCCAAACAACGGCATAACTCATGGCTGAACTATCATAGTACGATGCATTTGGGAAATTAACAATATAGTGAGTGTTTCCCCAAAAACGTAGTTTTTCTTTTACAGATCCATCGTTTGAACCAAGTTAGTTATAGTGTAAAACCTACACAATGATGCTCTAAACTGGGCAAAGTAAAAACTTCTTTAGAGAAAATGGCCATAATTTTTTTGTATAAAGTTATATTGTTTAACACAAACACTTAAAAAAAAAACAATATTAGTTTTGATAAAAGCCTGTACTTGTTTTCATTTTAACTGAAATAAATGTAAACGGAATATATAGGGCCTATGTTTCCTTTACAAATAATATAAAACAATTCATTACAAAAGCTAACACGTATTCTAATCTCATGCACAATCATTCATTCATTTTCTTTTTGGCTTAGTCCCTTTATTAATCTGAAGTCGCCACAACAGAATGAACCGCCAACTTATTCAGCATGTGTTTTTCACGCAGTGGATGCCCTTCCAGCCGCAACCTATCATTGGGAAACCCATACACACTCATTCGCACACATACATACACTATGAACAATTTAGCCAACCCAATACAATTGTACCGCATGTCTCTGGACAATGGGGTAAATCGGAGCACATGGAGAAAACCCACGCGAACACAGAGAGAACATGCAAACTCCATACAGAAACGCCAACTGACCCAGCCAAGGCTTGCACCAGCGACCTTCTTGCTGTAAGGTGACAACACTACCTACTGCACCACTGCGTCGCGTCATATCCAATTATATAAATTGTTAATGGTTGTAATTTACAGTAGGGTATTAATAAATGTAATAACAATAAAATAATAATAAAAATTTTATTATTATTATTAAGTAGGGTATTGTTTATTTATTTATTTTTTGAAAAGTCTAATTTTACAATTTGACATTCAAACCACTGCAGAAATGTTCTAACCAACAGGCCCATGTAAATACAGGTACAGACATATATATTAATGAATAACCTACTATAAATTAAAAGCATTAGCGTATGCTTTATATTTTGTTTTCACAAGTTTTGAAGATGTAAACTCCACTTATAAGTAATAGGTCACCTATAGCTTTCATCATGAGCCCCGGCTGAGTTCAAAATAGCATAAATGTTTTCAAAGTGTAGTGCAAAAGCAATACGATTGTCAATATGAAGATGAACTGAACTGTAAAAAAAACTTTTAGAGAGCAAATTACATGTAAGAGTGATGACTTTAATGTTTTTTTTTTTAATCTTTCCAAGTTTAAATGCTGGAACGTTCAAAAGAAATAGGGCATAGGGGGATAACGCGCAATACAACACTGCCAAGAACTCTGCTTCTAACTACAGCTCTAGAGGTGTAGTTGCAAGCATACAAGTTTGCAAAGCAGTTCTGTTATTCTGTGTTTTCAACAATATCGCAAGTTCATTAAATCCTGGCTGAAAATATTACAAGTTGTATATATTTTGTTTATATTTGTAATATTTTATTTAACTTGAATATTTAATATTATAACTTATTGTAATATATGTATTGTAATAAGAAGAGTTTATGAACCTATTTCCTTTTATTTAAGAAATAATGGATTTAAAGGTGTGGAATTTAACTCCTTATCCATCAAATGTGCACTCCAAGCTTCATTGATACATGTTGCATTCTTCTCCCATAATTTGCAATGTTTTCAAATTGCTTTATTAGTGATTTTTCTGGCCATTTTTTAATCTGTTTCTTCTTTTTTGTTTGGTAAAGTTGCTTCTGACCATGACATGTCCACACTAAATGGTTAACTATCTTAAGCTTATGTATAATACTTGGATTAAAAATGTGCTTCATGCATTATAAAGCTTGAAGGCATCAGAATTGGTCCTTGGTATCAGTCAGTCATCATGACAAGGAAACAGTACTTGTTATCAGCTGCAAAAATCCTAATCGGAGCATCCCTCGTTAATATTAAAGAGCCCATATTATGGGTTTTTGAAAATACCCCTCCATGTAGTGTGTAACACAGCTCTAAGTAAAGTGAAGTATCCAGCTAAGGCTTAAATCTGTAAGAATACAGTGTTTAAAACGGTTGATTCATCTATAAAAGAGTCAACTCATAGTGCTTCAAACGAGTCGCCTTGATACCGATTCATTAGGTGTTTCGCCATGACGTACGAACGAAACCAAGTTATTCACGTGCACGCGCAAACCCGGGAGATTTCAAACCTGAGGCCCCGCCCTCTGACATAGAAACCCAGACACACACACACACATTGAACGTCACACTGCAGATGGATATTATATTGAGTCTCTACCCAAAGATGAAACATCAGCATTATAACCAAGCAGTTGGAAACTTCTGGAAGCTACATGCTACAAAGAATACTTCATCGGCGTTTGTTGAAGGAAGGATCAGTAAAGAGTAACTTACTGATGGACGTCAGGATGGGTTTCTTCCATTTCTCAAGTGTAAGTACGTGCGGTTAAAGTTGCCTCGTTGACTCTAGCTTGCAAATGTATTTAGTTGTGATTTGTTACTTGTAACCGCATGTACTGTATCAGGTTAACTGGCTATATTCTCTTATCGCGTGCAAAGTCACGTTAAAAACGCGACGCGTGTTGCTTTGTTTATGGAGCTCCGTGCTAGAGTTCTGCTCCCGCGATTTATTCAGAAATTTATTCCCGCGCCGCAGAAATCTGGCGCGGGGACAGCCGCGGGAATAAATTTCCGAATAAATCGTGGGAGCGGTCGGTAACGGGTTTAATTTGGGACGGGAGCGGGCTGTCTAGCAATATCACGGATATTGCTATGCGAATTAGAAAGAGAGAGTCTGCTTGGTGCTTGTGTGTGTGTGTGTGTGTGTTAGTGCGCACGCGCGCGTATGAGAGAGAGAGAGAGAGAGAGAGAGAGAGAGAGAGAGAGAGAGAGAGAGAGAGAGAGAGAGAGAGAGAGAGAGAGAGAGAGAGAGAGAGAGAGAGAGAGAGAGAGAGAGAGAGAGAGAGAGAGAGAACGAGCTTTGTGTGCTTGGTGCTGTGTGTGTGTTTATACAGACAGCTTGGCTGTCTGGACTGTATAGCTGGGTGATTTTTGGTTGTGTTCTCCCCCACTCTTTAGCGGGATTGGGCGCGGCGGGCAGAAAACGGAGCGGGTTCTCAGGCTAAAACCTGGCGGGTGCGGTAAGAAGCGGGAGCGTTATCGTCCGGAGGTGTGTGTGTGTGTTTGTGTGTGTGGCAGCTAAAATCCACGCCTACACTATCGAGCGTGTATGAACTGTGATTACTTTTTATATTGCTGATTAGCTGTTTGGCATTTCACTCTCTGACTGAAGGCAGTCGACCAATCGCGACAGACTGTCATCGGTCCAATCAGCGCAGATTAGCTTCGCGCTAAGGAGGGGTTTGGGAACAAATGAATCAGTGGACGATTCATACGGGAGTCGCTGGGATAATTAGGTAAAAATAAATGCAGATTATAAGACCATGAAAGTGTTTTTTGACCTTGCATGCATATTAGACTGTTGTTGGAGACCCTTACAACCAAGATATGACCCTATTTCATGTATAATATGGGCTCTTTAATTATCAGTTATTCATGTTTTAGTTATTCACACACACACACACTTTGTTTTATTGACCAAATTCTGTAACACATGGCAAAAAATATATTTTGAATTATAATTGGCGGTTCATTCCGCTGTGGCAACCCCTGATTAATAAAGGGACTAAGCTAAAAAGTATTAATAAAAACTAAATAAAATATTAATAATAAAAAAATAAAAAGAATAATAATTCTTACCTGCGTTTGAGGTGCACACTCTTTCACTTCTTCTGCATTCTCACTCTCGCCTTGGACAGAAACAAGGAGATTGCTTTCCCAGCAAGCTCCTCTCCTTCTACTCAGTTTGATCTTGACTTTAAGCTGGTCCACTTGGGCCTCTTTTGGTTCAGAAATACCTCTTTTTTTCTCTAAAAGTTTCTGGAAGTCCTTGCCTGATACTCTCCTACTCCTTTCCACCACTTCAATTTGTTTCGTTTTTGTCCCTTCAATGTTATAAACCTTGATCTGAGTTTGTTGCCGAGTTATTCTCCTAAACTGGCTTTCCCTCTTTGCCGTTTTCCAACTCCGTTTAGTCTTTGTGTTTCGACGGTTCGCTACCGACGCTTCCGTATGGTCAGCGTGGGAAAGACCAGTCACTTTATTGACCAAATTAAAACCTTCAGTTCCATTAGCTTCATCATGTAATGAAGATGGCGGCAATTCATGGTCCAACAAGCCACAAGTTTGCACTGAAGTTGCAGTGCTGTTCTGCACTTTCAATGGTTCAGGCACAATTTCACTCTCCTGGCTCCTCGGGCACTCTTCCGTCTGTACGCCAGTCTCCAAAACGCCCTTTTTAACCAACACTCGCTTTTTTTCCAAAAGACTTCTAAGTCCAAGTCTGAGGGCAGCAGCCATTATTCTCTCATGCTCACTCCAGCTCTCGATCTCCATTTCTCCAGTGTACAGAAACCCCACCAGCTTCAGCAAAGCATGAGATCCCACAGCCTCCAGGTTCAGCAGCCGGTTCTGTCCCGCGTGTGGAGCAGGAGAAGAGGACAGGATTCGCGAGAAGACCGGGCTTAGAGCTGCTAAAACACAACTGTGAGCTGGAACACACACACCTGAGGAGAGTAGAAAAGATATTTCAAGAACAGGCAACACAGAGCCACAGAAAACATACTGCACTGGGCTTAATAACTATACAAGAACCTAACTATTCTTGCCTCCTCATAACTGTGCGAAGGTGCAACAACCTGTCAATCATAGGACATCATCTCAAAAATGCAAACCACAATGATTCAATTCTCATTGGACAAAATCTGTACATTACTTACCGTAGCTTATTGATTTCCATAAGCGTATAGGGGAATATTTTTACCCTGACCAAACTTATATCAGTCACTTCTAATAACTTTTAGTTGCACAAAACATCTAATTATGCTGTCTAATATTGCCAACTAATACACCACCTGACAAATATCTTATTGTCGATCCCAGTTGTAAGAGCAGCAAATAATAATATGACTTCTAGTTGATCGTTTGGAAAAGTGGCAAGATTAATCATTCAGATTTCTCATCTGCTGAACTGCATCACCATCATCACAAATACTGCAGAAGACCTATTTGAACCCGCATGGACCCAAGATTCTTACAGAAATCAGTCAAGTTTGGTGAAGGAAAAACCATGGTTTGGGGTTACATTTATAATGGGGGCGTGCGAGAGATCTGCACAGTGGCGTAGCGCAAAATGCGGAGGCCCCCCTGCAGGGATCGCTGACTGGGCCCCCTGATGAAGAGGGGGGGATACGTCATACGTCAATTTGCATATCACTGATGTCATCACGTTTTACCGTTTCTGTTTGTTTAACAGCCTATGGTTAATAAAGGGGTATTTATAATTGCACTACACTTTATATAAGCATGTTTATTCACTACATTTATTGCTGTTTGAATACAGTATGTCAGTATAGATGTGTAGTGAATGTGCAGTAATCTCTCATATGTAATAAACTCAGAACAAGTTCAGAAACTGTCACTAAAATATCTGTGATTGTGAACAAGAAAAGAATAAACGATCCAATTAAATTGTTAAAATAAAGGAGAAGTAGATCGGTTTGACTGTACAAAAGAAATACCTTCACACTGCCTGTGCTAAATCATTTGTCGTCGGTACGCAGAGGGGTGATCTGCTCTCGGGCTGCAGGTGGGAGAGGCTGCTGTACGAGGACTGACTGGGCCGCCTGTCAGTGCTGTGAGGCGGGGGAGGGGCCGGCGGCATCACACGCAGCTCGTTGAGAAGAGTAGGGACGGTACAATATGGACAAATGACAGTCTAAAAAAATCTCCAATAACACACAAAAAAGTCGCTAGATTTGTCGCTAGGGGGGTCTGAAAAGTCGCTAAATCTAGTGACAAAGTTGCTAAGTTTGCAACATTGGCGGCAAGCAATCAGAATGAAGTAGTCCACCGCTTGAGAGGTGTTCAGAGAACACAGACCTGTGAACTTTGGTTCCGACCACAGTTGTTCCCAAGAGTTTGATTATTGCGGTTGCCGGTGGATTTTTAATTATTGAAAATCGCGATAAACCGGGGCCCCCTAATCACGCGGGGCCCCCCCGCGGTGCGTGCCCTGCGGGCCCATCCGCTACGCCACTGGATCTGCAGAGTGGATGGCAACATCAACAGTCTGAGGTATCAAGACATTTGTGCTTCCTATTACATTACAAACCACAGTAGAGCGCAAATTCTTCAGCAGGATAGCGCTCCTTCTCATACTTCAGCCTCCACATCAAAGTCCTAAAAGCAAAGAAGGTCAAGGTGCTCCAGGATTGTCCAGCCCGGTCACCAGAAATGAACATTATTGAGCATGTCTGGGGTAAGATGGAGGAAGAGGCATCGAAGACGAATCCAAAGAATCTTGACAAAGTCCTGCAAGAACGTTTTCTTTGCCATTCCAGATGACTTTATTAATAAGTTATTTGAGTCACAGCAGAGATGTATGGATGCAGTCCTCCAAGTTCAAGGGAGTCATTCTAAATATTCATTCTTTTTCCACTGCAGCATGACTTTATATTCTACACTGTTCATTATTTCTTTTAAATGACAAGACTTTTGTCTAAGCAAACTCAGACCTTATTGTCCTTATTACAAAATCAAGCCATGATCATATTTGATTTTGGTAAAATAAGTGTAATCCTGAGGCCTTTGCCTTTCATATAAGCCACTTCTGATAGCAAATGATCAACTAGAAGTCAAGTTATTATTTATTGTTCCTAAAGCGTGGATAGTCGACAAGACTTTTGTCAGGTAGTGTAATTCCCATTGCGTTATTTTATAACAGAAATGTAAATACATTGGATAGTAGCACAAACTGCTTTATTGTTTACAGACATTTGTTATTTTTAGCTACTGACTTTTAGTGGAGTCAAAAGTTTCGCACATTTACAAAAAGAATTTTGAAATAATGTGGATAATTTAGGTAGCAAAAAGGTCTCTGCAGTCAGCAAGCTCATCAACTACAGAATGAGAAAAGTCATTCATTTTCCTTTGGCTCAGTCTCTATTTCAGATGTCACCACAGTGGAACTGCCAACTGCAAACTAGTCCAGCTAGGGCAATACGATATTGAAAAAATCAGATATTGAGATATTTTATTTTTCTGCAATAAATATTGTGATTTAAATACAGTTTTACAAGATAGTTGAATAGCACAATTTGACGCTTTTCTGGGGAGTCTTACAGTATTCAGGTACAGAAATTGAATTATCACAACGTAACAAATGCTTTTCTAACTTTGCTTTGTCTCATTTCTAGTCTGTATATTTAAACAAAATTCTTAGGTCAGGTAAAAAAAATTGTTCAATTGTTTTTTTTTAAAATTCAGATAAAATAGTGGCAAAATTAGAGTTTTTTTTTTAAAACAAGCTAAATTATTTGCTAGTAGGGCAAGTTAAATATTTGTATTTTCACTTTGAGATGTAGATATTTGGATTAGAAACAAAGACAAAAATTCAAAGAAAACTTTTAATTAAATTGGAAATTCTGAATAAATACAGTGATTAAATACAATTCTGTAGCTTCTGGTCGACTATAATCGAGACTTAACATTGCACATCTTTGCGATATGACAATTGCGGATGGGCACATTGCGATATCAATGCTAAAACTATATATTGTACAACCCTAAATCCAGCATGTTTTACGCAGCGAATGACCTTCTAGCTGCAACCCAGTTTTGGGAAACACCCATACACACATACACTACAGAAAAATTTGTTTATTAAATTCACCTACAGCACATTTCTTTGGACTATGGGGGAAAACAGAGCACCCGAAGGAAACCCACACCAACACAGGGAGAACATGCGAACTCCACAGAAATGCCAACTAGTCCAGGGAAACGTGCCAGTGACCTTCTTGCTGTGCTAACCACTGACCGCCCCTAAGCACAAATCAAATTAAACAAAATATTGGAGCCATATTTAACTGTTTTGTTACTGAAATCTTTAGACTTGAATAAAAAAAAATCCTTTTTAGGAATGATGCTAGAATACAGAGGGAAAAAAATCATTATTGGCTTATTGAGGTTTTACAGCTGATGAGAAAATGTGTGAGGTGAATATAACTTGACAATACTTTAATGTTTGGCTCTACAACGTAATTTAGACACGACTATTATCCAAAAAATCAATTTTTAAACTACTTTTTGTGTATTTTATTTCAAATATGCTTCGAATAACTAGATAAAGTGTAGGGTGAAGGCCTGTGCAGTTTTGAGGGAATTATTCTTCGAATTGTGACAATACATGCAGTACTATTTAATGATGTGTAAAAATAGTGCAGATTTAGGAAATTCAGTGGTAGTCTCCGTCATCAATATTAGGCTACTAACTAATGTACAACTCAGAAATCATTGCAATAACACCAGGGTCTTCAAATGATCTGTTTACAAAGTGATAAAGCTGACACATGAGTCTGCTCCTACCCTCGGTCTGCAGAAGTGTGTCACAGAAGACACTTCCCTGCTGCTGTTTCTGGAGTTCACCAAGAAGGAATAAAGCAAAGTCAGGATGCTGGTACTTCCACATGCTGGCAGCAACTTCAGACTGAGCTACATTTAGAGACTGCAAAACATAAACACCGTTAACGATGCAGGAATACAAGCTTTCCACAGTTTTCCAAGATGTGTTTTACTTACTTCGCGTTATAAGTTCAGATCCAACATCTGTAGCCCACACATTCCAGGACCATTTGGGTGCAAACTTTTGGATTGGTTTTTAAACGGCTTCGAAGAAACTCTTTTAGAGATGTCAGTGTAACAAATACTGAGGCCTAACTTTAAGCAGGTAATTATAAACTAAATTCAACACACTATTTTGATGATTTTTCGTATTAAATGGCGAGTATATGTAGTAGTTCACCCACAGTCCAGATGAAGAAGGCCACAACATTAGTGAAGTGATCGTGAAATCGCGTTTCTTCAAGTCCACGTGCTTCACCAGTAACGTTACTTGCTTTGAACCCCATATTATGATTCAAAGTAAACACGATAAACGTTTAGAAAGGCAAACACAGGTGATCTGTTGGCCACGTGAACAGCTGCATCACAAATCACCTCATGTCAACCGAGTCTTGCAGTAGCTTATCCAGCGTTAGTGATGTTTTGCTTTCAATGACTCGGAATGTGTGAATCAGTTCATCAAAAAGAGTCGTTGACCGATTCGCCTTGTGTGCAGGTTAACAGTTTCACCAATAGGTGTCGCGGTGTGTGTTTGTGTTGAATAATAGAAATTCACTTTGATAATATTGTTTATAGATATTTATTGTATTTAGGTGTTGAATGAGTTTGTGGAATAAAACAGCGTCCGTACAACCTTTTTAATGGGTATACACAGCTAGTGTTTTAAGTCAATGATAAACTTCTGGTGAAAGCTTTAAATGTGACTATTTAAAATTTTATAAGCTTCCTTTTACAGCATCGATTTTGTCATGTAATTACAACACATTCAGTTAAATAGACTTAAGCTATCATTTATTTGTTTGTGCAGGGCAGCAAACTTTTGGCTTTAGCTTGGAGTGATAAGTTAAGCCCCGCCCATTTATACAAGCCACGCCCCACAACCAAGTCACGCCCCGTTTATTTATACATATATAAAATTATAAATATATTATTTTTAAAAATACTTTTTAATATATTTATTACAAATTAGAGTATCATTACAATTAAACAATTATTCTACTATAAATAAATAAATCCCAGTACTTTGTAGCGGCTGGAAGCACATCCACTGTGTAAAACATATGACGGAAAAGTTGGCAGTTCATTCAGCTGTGGTGACCTCTGAAATAGAGACTAAGTTGAAGGAAAATGAATGAATAAATATTAATTTCATTAGAATGAAATTCTACAGATTGTATAGAACACAAAAATATGTTTTCGGCGCTCGAAAACTTCGACGTAGTGTGGACAGAAAACTTATGCATTTTCAAACTAAAACTGTGATCCACTGTGCGACCCCGAAGTGAAGTGGTATAAACTCAATAAGTCTCTCAATTATTTTCTGACATTAAAATAGAACCCAAATACCTGCAAATCTGAGGCCAACCACAAGATGACGTAGGAGTGTGGTTTTAAAAAATAAATTAAAGTATCATCTGCTTTTCTGGGGCCGGGTTGCAGGAGGCAGCAGATTTAGGAGAGAACCCCAGACTTCCCTCTCCCTAGACACTTCCTCCAGCTCCTCCGGGGGGAATCCCGAGACGTTCCTAGGCCAGCCGAGAGACATAGTTCCTCCAGCGAGTCCTGGGTCTTCCCTGAGGCCTCCTCCCGGTGGGGATATGCCTGGAACACCTCCCTAGGTAGGCCTCCAGGAGGCATCCGAAACAGATTCCCAAGCCACCTCAGCTGACTTCTCTCGATGTGGAGTAGCAGCGACTCTACTCCGAACTCTTCCTGGGTGACAGAGCTCCTCACATCATCTATAAGGGTGCACCCTGCCACCCTGCAAAGGAAACTCATTTAGGCCACTTGTATCCAAGATCTTGTTCTTTCAGTCATGACCCAAAGCTCAAGACCATAGGTGAGAGTAGGAATTTAGATTGCCTGGTAAATCAAAAGCTTTGCCTTTCATCTCAGCTCCTTTGCACCACAACAGACTGGTACATTGACTGCATTACTGCTGCCGCTGCACCAATCCGCCTTTCAATCTCATGTTGTATTCTTCCCTCACTCAACAACAAAACCCCAGAATACTCCAACTCTACCTGGGGTGAGGACAATCTTCCAACTGAAGCCAAGCCTGGGGTTGGGACTCGTATGTGAGTGACTCATGCCCCGGGTTTATCTTACGGAACCTGGCCAGGCTCAGCCCAAAGGAGTGACGTGGGAACACCTGCCTGCAGGAAGGGTCCAGTGCATTGTGGAACAGGTAATGGTCAAAGGTTAGGACCACAACAACCCGATCGTCAAGCACAGAAACATACATAAATAACATTTTAAAAAAGTTATTAGCTAAATCATAGTTACAAGTTTTTCATGGATTTGTCACACTAAACATGCTTTTACTTGTATTTTATTGTTATTTATTGTAATTGATTATAATATTATTTTTATGATTTTTTGAAAAAAAAAAATAACACGTTCAGTGCACTTTAAGATAGAAAAAGTAAATACTTCATTTTACTACATTTGAGAGTAACTTTGTATCAGAAAAGCTGAAAATGAGAAACCACATTAATTTACAGAATTATATTAATAAAATGCATTTTAGTGCAATAATATTCACCTACTATTCAAGTAAATATTCACCAGTTCATAAGGAGACAATATCTGCTATAATTATTTGCATGTATAAATATAATTTGTTGCAAGTCCACTAGTATTACGATATTAACGTTATTCTTACTGTAATCATAGTCAGGCCAGTCGACATTTCTGTGCGGAGTTTACATGTTCTCCATGTGCTCGCGTGGGGTTCCTCGGTTTCCTCCCACCGTCCAAAGACATGCGTGCTAAGTAAATTGACTAAACCAAATTGGCACCGTAGTCAAGTTCCTAGCCAACTCAATTCATCATTAACCACAAATAAGCGGGGGAGTTCTCAAGATCTACCTGAACTCAATCTCCCCTCTCGTCCTACAAAAGGGAGGGAGCCCAGAGCTCGAGGATCTTTTGAGTTCAGGGCTCTCTCCCGGGACAGCATGCCAAACAAGCTTATAATCAATCATCAGCTAAATGTGTGAACTCTTGAAGAAGTCATTTAAAAAACTCACAGAAATGATGATTAGGGCTTCAGTTTGATTAACAAGATTTTATTTGAATCATTAGCCAACAATATATAAAAGCAATTCATTACAAAACAATTCAAAGAACTTTGTATAAAGCAATTTGACAGAACACCAGATTCATTTATGAGGTAGAAAGACAGTTGTGCAGATCTTTGATAACACTTTAGAGGAGATGACTACGACAGCACCGGATTTCCTAATGGAGTTTTATCATTAATTCAATTCATCTTCATTTCCATAGAGCTTTTACAATGAGGATTGTGTCAAAGCAGCTTAACATACAAGTAAATTAAAACAGTCAGTCCAGTTGTCATAGTTGAAGTTCAGTTCAGTTCAGTTCAGTATGATTTAAATTTCACTGCTGAAAGTCCAAACACTGAAGAGCAAATCCATCAACGTGCAGCTCCACAAGTCCCAAACCAAGCAAGCCAGTGGCGACAGTGGCGAGGAACAAAACTTCACAAATTGTTGTGAAGGAAAAAAACCTCGAGAGAAACCAGGCTCAGTTGGGCACGACCATTTCTCCTCTGGCCAAACGTCTTGTGCAGAGCTGCCGTCTAGGCACCATTAATTACCATTATTGTCATTAATTACTCACCTCATGTCAGTTCATGTTCATGTTTAGTTCATACTAAGAACACAAATTAAATCATTTTAGATCAAACCGAAAGCTCTCTGACCCTCCATATTTTATCTTTATTTCTAATATTTCTAATGTAGATTGTGTCAAAGCAGCTTAACACAGAAGTTCTAGTAAATTGAAACTGTCAGTCCAGTTTTCAGAGTTGAAGTTCAGTTCAGTTCAGATCAGTGTGGTTTAATTTTCACTGCTGAAAGTCAAAACACTGAAGAGCAAATCCATCGATGCGCAGCTCCACAAGTCCCAAACCAAGCAAGCCAGTGGCGACAGTGGCGAGGAACAAATCTTCACCAATTGACTAAAGTGAAGGAAAAAAACCTCGAGAGAAACCAGGCTCAGTTGGGCACGACCATTTCTCCTCTGGCCAAACTTCTTGTGCAGAGCTGCTAGGCACCAGGGCTGGAGAACCCTGGACGTCCATTGTGGAGAAGCGGCAGTAAGTGTACCAGAGACAACTAAAACATTGCTAAAATGAGAGCACAGTGAACTGTATGCGTGTCGCACTGCTGACGTGTAACCCAGAGGCCTGCGCGACTTCCTCTGATTTAAACAAAGCGTGGGCTAATCTGAGGTAAACATCAGCAGTGCGACACACATACAGTGCAGGACTGAGCTCTCATGGTTTGATGAAGTTTTCGGTTCCTTTTCTGGATCATTTCTGCATCCTTGCAGTACATGGAGGATCAGAGAGTTCTAGGATTACATCTCAAATATTTTCAATTGTTTTCTCAAGAAAGGTGTCAGGGGTTGGAACTACAGCTGCCATTTTGACTGTATGCGTTCGCACTGTATGCGTGTCAGACTTGGTATAACCCAGATGCCTGCGCGACTTCCTCTGATTTTAACAAAGCGTGGGCACATCCAGGTATATGTTAGCAGTGTGACACACATACAGTGCAGGACAGAGCTCTCATAAACACACGCCCTGAACTGACACTGAAGAAAAGTAAGGTCTTAGGGGTTTGGAATGACATGAGGGAATAATTAATAACTGAATTTCTGGTGCTCTTAATGGTGCTTTCCTCTTCCTGGCTACTGTATTTTGTTCTAAAATGAAGAAAAAGAAGCAGAAATAACACAGAGTTATTAAAGCAGTTATATGAAGATCTGTCAAACAAGACCAAAAAGAACAAAAGAAAGAAAATAACAGGAATAGCAAGACCCAAATAGAGAATATAGAGATGTAGTTTTGTGCTCGGTGTGTTCCTCTACCTCCTCTTGTGTCACTGCTGCACAGCATTTGGGCTCGTTGCATTGAACCACTGGTGCTCTTCAACCTGATGTAACAGTATTCGCCTAACTGGATTGCGGATCAAACACTTGGAAATCAGGTCCTGGCATGCTGAAAAGAGCCACAGAGAGAGTGAAATATGTCTGCATTCACAAGATTCATGTTTACATCTTACTACATCATATTACTTTACATAATAGATTCTGTCACTGAGGCTCAGATTGTTCAGAGAAGTCTGCTTACCTGAAGATAAGGTGAGGTCTAGGTGAAGGTCTCCAACCATTATCGATTGTTTGTCGTAAAAGGGCAACCGTCCATGCAATATTTTATACATCAGGATGCCTATCGCCCAGATATTTGCCATGCTAGGGAAGAATTTGGGATGCCTTAAAATCTCAGGTGGCGTGTAACATCTAGCTCCTGTAAGAGAGACATTTTCAGAATACAGTAAATTCATCAGGCAATACTGTGATCAAAGACACTGGAACACAAAATGCCAACTTACCTTGATAGTTCCAGCTGTAGAAAGGCATACGTGTAACTGGCCAAGCACAACCGAAGTCGATCAATTTGAGCTCTAATCGGGGTGTCGTCACCAGGATGTTCCGCGCGTGTATATCACCATGGAAAACTCCACGCTCAACGCAGAACCTGACAGCTTGGACCAACTGACGCATTAACCGGCGTGCTTTGTTTTCATTCATGTCCAATGTATCTGTAATGTAACGATCCAATGTCTGGCATGACTCTGGGTACTCCAGAATGAGAGTGCAGTCGCTCTCATTCTCAATCCAGTCATGTAATCTGATGATGTTTGGACATTGCGGAGCTTTCATCAACCTAAGCATGATTGCCACTTCTGCCAGCATAGGTCTGGAATGACCATCCTAGAAAACAAAAACAGATTTCAAAGATATTACCAAAGCAGAATGGCACAAAGTAACAAAAACCTTTTTAAATTATGGAGAAAAATATAAAAATACAATAGAATAAAAATATCCAAATGAAACAAACTGATTTAAGCCTCTTCACTGTCTTCTTCAAGCTACAAAAACATTTGGTCAAGAGCAATGAGTGATTCTTTCCCTTTCTTTTTTGATTTAATTTAAGGGTCACGAACCGCCCATGTCTGAGCACGGTGTTTTCACACCTCTAGTTTGAAAAAAAAATTTTTTACAGAGGCAAAATTTTCCAAATAATTAATTTTGAGTTGGTTTGTCAACTTACAATGTTGAGATAACGGTCATGTCTACGCTTGATGATGTACTTCAGGGCAACCTGCAAAAAAAACAGTACATTTTTCAGAATAAACGGCAAATTAAAGCCTACAATTTAATTATATTTAATAATCTGGAGAAAATGTTGCTTGAATTTTAGAAATAGTTCTCTACCTTTTCTTTTTCACTTGATACGTGAGACGCCACATACACCTGGCCAAAAGCTCCTTCTCCGATCATGTCTTTTACTTCAAAATCAGCCACCACAGATCCTGAAAAACACACAGAAAAAGAGCACGGAGATTTACTTGGATTGTCTGATGTGAAACAAATCAAGTAAATGACTCCTGTACTTTGAATCTGGGTCTGATGCAATGAGCAGTAACTTTCATAAGAGTTGCAGGAGTAAAATAATTACTAATTTATATTAATTATGAATGACAGAAAATAAAAGGTAATGATGACTTACCAAGAGTGAGCCCATAACCCTCGTTCGGTTCCTCAGGAACCTGGCCTGGCAGACACACTGACTCAGGGTCAGCTGGTTCTGCATATCCAGGAGTAACTTTAACAGGCACTGCCTCAGGATCTGCTTCATCCTCCGGCTCTGGCTCAGGGTTGGGCTCTGGCTTTGGCTCTAGCTGGGGCTGGGGCTGGGGCTGGGGCTTGGGCTCGGGCTCGGACTTGGGCTTTTGCTCTGGCTCTGGCTCAAGCTTAGCCTCAGTCTCAAGCTCGGGCTCAGGTAATAGCATGAGATGCTGGACTTTATCTGTGCCACAGAACAGTAAAGGGAACTTTGCAGCCTTCCATGCTCTCTTAAAGAAAGCAGAGACTCTTTTCCCTTTCCTTTCTTTCTTGGGTTTTTCTAAAATGAAGAAAACAAACAGAAACATCTCCATGAACAGAGCTGCAGCTACTAATAAATACACAACCAATAGTACAACAAATGACACTGTCTGATGTTTAAGCTAAAAACAACAAAGCATAAAAAATAACAGACAGCAGAAATGAAATGAACCAAATTCAGGATGACTCACCATCAGTCCCATCAATTTTAGAGGGGTCTTGAACAGACGGAGGCGACTCAGGACAAGCCGAATCTGCATCCGTCATTGTGTTAACATTGGAGAGGCCATGGACACTGATCAGCCGAGGATCTTTACAGATCTGGCCTGGCAGACAGACCAGCTCAGTATCAACATGACCTGTGAGGGCTGTTGAGGACTCAGGACGGGCCGGGTCTGCTTTCAGCACATCTGCTGCTTGCTTGATCCTGGAGGGGCCCGGAACACTCAACGGCTGAGAATCTTCACAGATCTGGACTGGCGGACGCATCTGCTCAGAGTCAACATGATCTGCGATGGTCGTTGGCTTGATCCTGGATGTTCCTGGAACAGCTAACGACTCGAGACGATCGCAGACCTGGACTGGCGGACGCATCAGCTCAGGGTCAACATGACCTGTGAGGGCCGTTGAGGACTCAGGACGGGCCGCATCTGCAATGATCCTGGAGGGGCCCGGAATACTCAACAGCTGAGGATCTTCACAGACCTGGCCTGGCAGCCACACCGGCTCAGGGTCTGCATGTGCTACGACGATCCTGGAGGGACCTGGAACAGGCAGGTGCTCAAAATCGTCGATATCTGACCGTGGTTCAAAGGGAACCACCACTCTGCTCCGGTCAGAGGAAAGGAAAGGGCGCTTTACAGCCTTCCATGCTCTCTTCAAGAAAGCAGAGGCTTTATTCCCTTTCCTTCTTTTCTCTGGGTTTTCTAAAGTAAAAGAAATAAACAGGGAAATATTAGAAAACTCTTAAACCACAAGTTTAAAATAGACAAACTGCTGTAAATTAGAAATATAAAAGACACATCACACAAACAACAATAATAAATGTACAATTATAATAGAAAATGTTTGAAAACTGAAATTATTTAGTGAAATTGAAAATTATTTCAATGACAAATACAAGCTGATAAAGGTCAGTAAGTCATAAATCCATATTAGACATAAGTAGAGCCAGACGGAATCAGCAGATATTTTCTGTTATTTCTGCACAAAATTTATTTGAAAAAATCTGCGGATTTATGCGGAATGATTTTGGGAGTATCGTAACTAAAACCTTAATATATGAACTAAAAAGTAAAACACTTTTAACTTGTATTTAATGTTTACAATGCAAAGCATTTCTTACAAACAAAGCAAGTCTCTCATATAATAAATCTACTAAAAGACAGGAAATATTACTTTACAAGCTGTATTGTAAATAAATCATTTAAATATTTTCATATTAGTCAATGATATTACGGAAATTAATTTAAAAACAATAAATATACATTTACACACATTTACACAAGTAAATAAACAGAATCAATAATGTGGAGCAGATTCCGAGTGGGCCTAGACATAAAGACTATTATAACTTAACTATTATAATGATTCATCATTTCTGAGTCAATATTCTTTGAGTTTTACCAGTTATTTAACTATTTAACAATTACCATCACAATGTTTAATCAAATGTACAGTTAAAGTCAGAAGTATTAGACCCTCTGTTTTAAATATTTCCCAAATTATGATATTTGTTTTATTTAGGCTAGAATAAAAGTTTTAGAACAAAATTATTAGCCTCTTTAAGCTATTTATATTTTTTGATAGACAACAGAACAAACCATCATTACACACTAACCTGCCTATTTACCCTAATTAACCTAGTTAAGCCTTTAAATGTCACTTTAAGCTGTATAGAGGCGTCTTGAAAAAAAATATCTAGTCAAATATTATTTACTGTCATCATGGCAAAGATAAAATAAATCAGTTATTAGAAATGAGTTATTAAAACTATTATGTTTTGAAAAAAAATATCTCTGATAAACAGAAATTGGTGGAAAAAATAAAGGGGGCTATTAATTCAGGGGGGAGAGTCCACTTCTTCACCACAAAAAACAAAAAAAAAAACTAATGAAAATAAATCAACATTTTTTAATCTTTCCATTAGCAATCATCAAACTCAAAGTGAACAATTTCTCTTGCTCTGGTTCTCCAGTTCAGAAATCTGTGAGTAAATTATAACAAAATATTTAACAATCAGTCTTAAAAATCCAAATGTACATCTTGCTCATGAAACTCAGGTTGAGAAACAGAGTTATGAACATTTTTTAATTCCTTCTGCACAAAATAAAGACTTAAATATAATATTCTCACTCAGTTTGCTGAAATAGGTCAAATATTTATACATACAATCAAAAACGAAACCTAAGAAAATTAATGTGTAGGTTTATGTGTAGACACATGAAAGATTCTAATATTAAAATGTTTTTTTTTTTTTTATCAGAAACGTTAACAAAGCACAAGTTCTGCTGAATGAGGCCGTGAAAATGAAAAACTTTCAAAGCCAGAATGTCAATACTATATAATAAAGCAGGGCTTAATCACGAAGTCAGAAAATACACAATATCATAACTAACGTTACATGAAGCAATTACAATCACGATAGGTTGCATATTTGCCTCTCAAGTTGGTAAGCTTACATGGCGATATATAATTATTATTTTAACGTTACTTTTTATTGCATTTTAAGTGGGAATACACAGTCTTTGTAAACTCTCATCTCACCTGTTGGGCTTCTCATCACGACAGGAGGTGTACGAGAAGCCATCGTGTCACTCTGATGATTATTGTTGACAAAGTCAGTCGTGATCGTTTTAACTCGATTAAAAAACACAGTTGACTTATTTTTTTCCATTTGAGACGCAAAACAAGTCGCTAAAGTCATTAAATCACTGTTCACTGTACTCGTTCGTTTGTCACTCTGAGGCAATTCTAAACTATTTGCAGTCCGGTGACGTCACGGCATTCGACGTTCTAATTATTTGTCATTGCTTGTAAGGAGCACAGCACATGTTAATATGCTAATATATATCAGCCTATAACTGGTCAAAAGAGTTTTTAATTGTTTTTTAAGGAAATTTATTCTGTTTATCAAGGCAGCATTTATTAAATGTAAAAAAAATTCAATTGTTAAATATTTATTAAAATTTTAAATAACTGCTTTCTTATGTTTGCAGTTTTAAACAAATTATCAGTCCAGTCATTATTGCTTTAATTAATATTACCATTGATAATAATCATCATAATATTAATAATAATAATTAATATTAGAAGAATCATTGACTCTGAAGACTGGAGTAATCAGCACATACCTGGACGGCACATTTTAGCTCTTAAACGGCTATTTAAAATACTTTGAATGTTTTATATTTAGTTACAGAAATACATTGTCACCCTGCATCTGTTTTGCAGCATATGAAATGTCCCAAACACTATTTTTAACTGTCCAAAATGGCCAAAACAAATGTAGTTTTTACTCTCTGATAGTCAAAACATTAAAAAAATAAATAAATATATATATATATATATATATATATATATATATATATATATATATATATATATATATATATATATATATATGTAGCCTATCTGTTATCAATGCATTAAAAACAGTCAGGAAAGAATGTTTTAGGTAAATTTAGACCCCAAGTCCACATAAATGGACATCATTTTTCTCTAAAAGTACATGATATGATCAAAAGATGATACTTAGATTTTTATTCTATTTAGATTCCAATACGCCCAAATAGCAAAGAGAAATAAAAAATGCACGTAAAAAAACATCTTGGGCCTTGAGAGGTTAAATTCACTGAAATAAATTATTAAATAATAAACTTCTTTTGAACAGTTATTTTATAGTCCAACAACATTTGACAATTTTACAATTTGTACTGTATTTTTGGTTAAATAAATGCAGCCTTGGTGAGCAGAAGAAGCTGATTTTAAAACATTTTAAAATCCTACTGACCCCAAACTTTTGACCGTTCAAAATCATTAGCTACTCTTTTTCATATATTTCCAGAGAATAGAATTTTTCACAGTATTTATATTAACATTCTTCTGGAGAAAGTCTTGTTTCGGTTAAAGTTTTATTTCGACTAGAGTAAAAGCAGTTGCGGTGAATATTATTAACCTCCTTAAGCAGAACTAGCAACTGTCATATTTGTAAACTAGTGCGTTTTAAAATGCGTTTCACTTATTGTTTTTGCTTTATCCATCAAGATAACAGTCATATTACAATTTAATCAATCATGGCCTTTGGTTTTCATGTAGACTGAGAATCCAAATGAAAGTCTTCAAAAGGCAGGCCCGGATTAAGAATTCAGAGACCCCTGCACAATGTCTTGGGGGCCCCCAACCTGGCCGTACCCCTATAGTTGAATTAAAAATTAAATTAATAAAATAATTTTAATGCATATGATTTGAGACTTCCATAATACACACACTTATTAATGATACTTGTCTTCCTCATGATGGATAGTAGGCAAAATCTGATAGGTAGATAACATCGTTTTCAGATGTCTCTGTTTTCCCCCATCCACACTGAGATGGAGCAGCAGCGTTTTAGGATGAAAATGGCCTCTCCAGCATTTCAAAAACACTCCGTTTTCGGCGCTCGAAAACTTCGATGTAATGTGGACAGATGGCAAAACTTATGCGTTTTCAAACCAAAACTAAAACTGTGAGCCACTGTGCAACCCCGAAGTGAAGTGGTATAAACTCATTAAGTCTCTCTTTTTATTTCCTGACATTAAAATAGAACCCAAATACCTGCAATTCTGAGGCCCACCACAAGATGACGTAGGAGTGTGGTTTTAAAAAATAAATGAAATCATCATCTGCTTTTCTGGGCCCAAGGTAAGCGTCCAGGAGGCATCCAAAACAGATGCCTGAGCCACCTCAGCTGACTTCTCTCGATGTGGAGTAGCAGCGACTCTACTCCGAGCTCCTCCTGGGTGGCAGAGCTCCTTAATTCATCTATAAGGCTGCACCCTGCCACCCTGCAAAGGAAATTCATTTCGGCCACTTGTATCAGAGATCTTGTCCTTTCAATCATGAGTCATGACCCAAAGCTCAAGACCATAGGTGAGAGTAGAAATTTAGATTGACTGGTAAATCAAAAGCTTTGCCTTTCAGCTCAGCTCCTTTTTCACGACAACAGACTGGTACATTGACTGCATTACTGCTGCACCAATCTGCCTGTCAAACTCACGTTGTATCCTTCCCTCACTCATCAACAAAACCCCAAGATACTTGAACTCCACTTGGGTAAGGATGTTCTTCCAACTGGAGCCAAGCCTGGGGTTGGGACACATATGCAAGCGCCTCATGGTCGGGGTTTATCCCACGGAACCTGTCCAGGCTCAGCCTGAAGGAGCAACATAGGAACACATTCCTGCAAGAAGGGTCCAGTGCATTGTGGAACAGATGGTGTTGAAGGTTAGGACCACAACAACCCGATCGTCAGGCACAGAACCATAAATAAATAACATTTTTAAAAAGTTGTTGTAGCTAAATCATGATTACCACATATTTTTCATGGATTTGTCCCACTAAACACACTTTTACTTGTATTTTATTGTTATTTATTGTAATTACTTACAATTACAATTTAGTTTCCCGGTTTATAAAACTGATTACAAAAATTGTCAATGCAAAAAAAAAAAAAAAAAAAAAAAAAAAAAAACACGTTTAGTGCACTTTTTTAAGACGGAAAAGTAAATACTTCATTTTACTACATTTGAGAGTAACTTTGTATCAGAAAAGCTGAAAATCTGAAACAACATTAATTTACAGACTTATATTAATAAGATGCATTTAAACACAATAATATTCACCTACTATTCAAGAAAATATTCACCAGTTCATAAGGAGACAATATCTGCTATAATTATTTGCATGTATAAATATAATTTGTTGCAAGTCCACTAGTATTACGATATTAACATTATTCTTACAGTAATCATAGTCAGGCCAGTCGACATTTCTGTGCGGAGTTTACATGTTCTCCAAGTGCTTGCGAGGGGTTCCCCGGTTTCCTCCCACCGTCCAAAGACATGCGTGCTAAGTAAATTGACTAAACCAAATTGGCACCGTAGTCAAGTTCCTAGCCAACTCAATTCATCTATAGCCACAAATAAGCGGGGGAGTCGTCAAGATCTACCTGAACTTAATCTCCCCTCTCGTCCTACAAAAGGGAGGAAGCCCAGGGCTCGAGGATCTTATGAGTTCAGGGCTCTCTCCCGGGACAGCATGCCAAACAAGCTTATAATCAATCATCAGCTAAATGTGTGAACTCTTGAAGAAGTCATTTAAAAACTCACAGAAATGATGATTAGGGCTTCAGTTTGATTCACAAGATTTTATTTGAATCATTAGCCAACAATATATAAAAGCAATTCATTACAAAACAATTCAAAGAACTTTGTATAAAGCAATTTGACAGAACACCAGATTCATTTATGAGGTAGAAAGACAGTTGTGCAGATCTTTGATGACACTTTAGAGGAGAGGACTACGACAGCACCGGATTTCCTAATGGAGTTTTATCATTAATTCAATTCATCTTCATTTCCATAGAGCTTTTACAATGTGGATTGTGTCAAAGCAGCTTAACATACAAGTAAATTAAAACAGTCAGTCCAGTTGTCATAGTTGAAGTTCAGTTCAGTTCAGTTCAGTATGATTTAAATTTCACTGCTGAAAGTCCAAACACTGAAGAGCAAATCCATCAACGTGCAGCTCCACAAGTCCCAAACCAAGCAAGCCAGTGGCGACAGTGGCGAGGAACAAAACTTCACAAATTGTTGTGAAGGAAAAAAACCTCGAGAGAAACCAGGCTCAGTTGGGCACGACCATTTCTCCTTTGGCCAAACGTCTTGTGCAGAGCTGCCGTCTAGGCACCATTAATTACCATTATTGTCATTAATTACTCACCTCATGTCAGTTCATGTTCATGTTTAGTTCATACTAAGAACACAAATTAAATAATTTTAGATCAAATCGAAAGCTCTCTGACCCTTCATATTTTATCTTTATTTCTAATATTTCTAATGTAGATTGTGTCAAAGCAGCTTAACACAGAAGTTCTAGTAAATTGAAACTGTGTCAGTCCAGTTTTCAGAGTTGAAGTTCAGTTCAGTTCAGATCAGTGTGGTTTAATTTTCACTGCTGAAAGTCCAAACACTGAAGAGCAAATCCATCGATGCGCAGCTCCACAAGTCCCAAACCAAGCAAGCCAGTGGCGACAGTGGCGAGGAACAAATCTTCACCAATTGACTAAAGTGAAGGAAAAAAACCTCGAGAGAAACCAGGCTCAGTTGGGCTCGACCATTTCTCCTCTGGCCAAACTTCTTGTGCAGAGCTGCTAGTCGCCAGGGCTGGAGAACCCTGGACGTCCATCGTGGAGAAGCGGCAGGTGTGCAAGTGTATCAGAAAGACACCAAAATGAAAGCACAGTGCACTGCGTGTCGCACTGCTGACGTGTAACCCAGAGGCCTGCGCGACTTCCTCTGATTTAAACAAAGCGTGGGCTAATCTGAGGTAAATGTCAGCAGTGCAACACACATACAGTGCAAGACTGAGCTCTCATGGTTTGATGAAGTTTTCGGTTCCTTTTCTAGATCATTTAAGCATCCTTGCAGTACATGGAGGATCAGAGAGTTCTAGGATTACATCTCAAATATTTTCAATTGTTTTCTCAAGAAAGGTGTCAGGGGTTGGAACTACAGCTGCCATTTTGAAGGGGAACTGCTTTTATGCAGAAAGAAAGACACAAAAGTAATAAAACAAAATTAAAGACTTCAGAAGTTCTGTACTGCACTGTATGCGTGTCAGACTTGGTATAACCCAGATGCCTGCGCGACTTCCTCTGATTTTAACAAAGCGTGGGCACATCCAGGTATATGTTAGCAGTGTGACACACATACAGTGCAGGACAGAGCTCTCATAAACACACACCCTGAACTGACACTGAAGAAAAGTAAGGTCTTAGGGGTTTGGAATGACATGAGGGAATAATTAATAACTGAATTTCTGGTGCTCTTAATGGTGCTTTCCTCTTCCTGGCTACTGTATTTTGTTCTAAAATGAAGAAAAAGAAGCAGAAATAACACAGAGTTATTAAAGCAGTTATATGAAGATCTGTCAAACAAGACCAAAAAGAACAAAAGAAAGAAAATAACAGGAATAGCAAGACCCAAATAGAGAATATAGAGATGTAGTTTTGTGCTTGGTGTGTTCCTCTACCTCCTCTTGTGTCACTGCTGCACAGCATTTGGGCTCGTTGCATTGAACCACTGGTGCTCTTCAACTTGATGTAACTGTATTCGCCTAACTGGATTGCGGATCAAACACTTGGAAATCAGGTCCTGGCATGCTGAAAAGAGCCACAGAGAGAGTGAAATATGTCTGCATTCACAAGATTCATGTTTACATCTTACTACATCATATTACTTTACATATTAGATTCTGTCACTGAGGCTCAGATTGTTCAGAGAAGTCTGCTTACCTGAAGATAAGGTGGGGTTTAGGTGAAGGTCTCCAACCATTATCGATTGTCTGTCGTAAAAGGGCAACCGTCCATGCATTATTTCATACAGCAGGATGCCTATCGCCCAGATATTTGCCATGCTAGGGAAGAATTTGGGATGCCTTAAAATCTCAGGTGGCGTGTAACATCTAGCTCCTGTAAGAGAGACATTTTCAGAATACAGTAAATTCATCAGGCAATACTGTGATCAAAGACACTGGAACACAAAATGCCAACTCACCTTGATATTTCCAGCTGTAGAAAGGCATACGTGTAACTGGCCAAGCACAACCGAAGTCGATCAATTTGAGCTCTAATCGGGGTGTCGTCACCAGGATGTTCCGCGCGTGTATATCACCATGGAAAACTCCACGCTCAACGCAGAACCTGACAGCTTGGACCAACTGACGCATTAACCGGCGTGCTTTGTTTTCATTCATGTCCAATGTATCTGTGATGTAGCGATCCAATGTCTGGCATGACTCTGGGTACTCCAGAATGAGAGTGCAGTCGCTCTCATTCTCAATCCAGTCATGTAATCTGATGATGTTTGGACATTGCGGAGCTTTCATCAACCTAAGCATGATTGCCACTTCTGCCAGCATAGGTCTGGAATGACCATCCTAGAAAACAAAAACAGATTTCAAAGATATTACCAAAGCAGAATGGCACAAAGTAACAAAAACCTTTTTAAATTATGGAGAAAAATATAAAAATACAATAGAATAAAAATATCCAAATGAAACAAACTGATTTAAGCCACTTCACTGTCTTCTTAAAGCTACAAAAACATCTGGTCAAGAGCAATGAGTGATTCTTTCCCTTTATTTTTTGATTTAATTTAAGGGTCACGAAACCCCCCTGTCTGAGCACGGTGTTTTTACACCTCTAGTTTGAAAAAACTAGGTAAGGTTTAGCATAAAAAAGGGAGTTTCAGTTCCTGCACACGCTGATTTTTAAAGAGGTAAACTTTTCCAAATAATTAATTTTGCTTTTGAGTTCAGTTTAAAGTGGTCCAGACAGGTACGGGACAAGGGAAGGATGAGTAAATGGTCTGGACATTTTCATTGCTGTGTGAATTATGCCTTTAAACAAATGTTCCTTTGGTTTGTCAACTTACAATGTTGAGATAACGGTCCTGTCTACGCTTGATGATGTACTTCAGGGCAACCTGCAAAAAAAACAGTACATTTTTCAGAATAAACGGCAAATTAAAGCCTACAATTTATTTATATTTAATAATCTGGAGAAAATGTTGCTTGAATTTTAGAAATAGTTCTCTACCTTTTCTTTTTCACTTGATACGCGAGACGCCACATACACCTGGCCAAAACCTCCTTTTCCGATCATGTCTTTTACTTCAAAATCAGCCACCACAGATCCTGAAAAACACACAGAAAAAGAGCACGGAGATTTACTTGGATTGTCTGATGTGAAACAAATCAAATAAATGACTCCTGTACTTTGAATCTGGGTCTGATGCAATGAGCAGTAACTTTCATAAGAGTTGCAGGAGTAAAATAATTACTAATTTATATTAATTATGAATGACAGAAAATAAAAGGTAATGATGACTTACCAAGAGTGAGCCCATAACCCTTGTTCGGTTCCTCAGGAACCTGGCCTGGCAGACACACTGACTCAGGGTCAGCTGGTTCTGCATATCCAGGAGTAACTTTAACAGGCACTGCCTCAGGATCTGCTTCATCCTCCGGCTCTGGCTCAGGGTTGGGCTCTGGCTTTGGCTCTAGCTGGGGCTGGGGCTGGGGCTGGGGCTTGGGCTCGGGCTCGGACTTGGGCTTTTGCTCTGGCTCTGGCTCAAGCTTAGCCTCAGTCTCAAGCTCGGGCTCAGGTAGTAGCATGAGATGCTGGACTTTATCTGTGCCACAGAACAGTAAAGGGAACTTTGCAGCCTTCCATGCTCTCTTAAAGAAAGCAGAGACTCTTTTCCCTTTCCTTTCTTTCTTGGGTTTTTCTAAAATGAAGAAAACAAACAGAAACATCTCCATGAACAGAGCTGCAGCTGCTAATAAATACACAACCAATAGTACAACAAATGACACTGTCTGATGTTTAAGCTAAAAACAACAAAGCATAAAAAATAACAGACAGCAGAAATGAAATGAACCAAATTCAGGATGACTCACCATCAGTCCCATCAATTTTAGAGGGGTCTTGAACAGACGGAGGCGACTCAGGACAAGCCGAATCTGCATCCGTCATTGTGTTAACATTGGAGAGGCCATGGACACTGATCAGCCGAGGATCTTTACAGATCTGGCCTGGCAGACAGACCAGCTCAGTATCAACATGACCTGTGAGGGCCGTTGAGGACTCAGGACGGGCCGGGTCTGCTTTCAGCACATCTGCTGCTTGCTTGATCCTGGAGGGGCCAGGAACACTCAACGGCTGAGACTCTTCACAGATCTGGACTGGCGGACGCATCTGCTCAGAGTCAACATGATCTGCGATGGTCGTTGGCTTGATCCTGGATGTTCCTGGAACAGCTAACGACTCGAGACGATCGCAGACCTGGACTGGCGGACGCATCAGCTCAGGGTCAACTTGACCTGTGAGGGCCGTTGAGGACTCAGGACGGGCCGCATCTGTAGTGATCCTGGAGGGGCCCGGAATACTCAACAGCTGAGGATCTTCACAGACCTGGCCTGGCAGCCACACCGGCTCAGGGTCTGCATGTGCTACGACGATCCTGGAGGGACCTGGAACAGGCAGGTGCTCGAAATCGTCGATATCTGACCGTGGTTCAAAGGGAACCACCACTCTGCTCCGGTCAGAGGAAAGGAAAGGGCGCTTTACAGCCTTCCATGCTCTCTTCAAGAAAGCAGAGGCTTTATTCCCTTTCCTTCCTTTCTCTGGGTTTTCTAAAGTAAAAGAAATAAACAGGGAAATATTAGAAAACTCTTAAATCACAAGTTTAAAATAGACAAACTGCTGTAAATTAGAAATATAAAAGACGCATCACACATAAGAAACAACAATAATAAATGTACAATTATAATAGAAAATGTTTGAAAACTGAAATTATTTAGTGAAATTAAAAATTATTTCAATGACAAATACAAGCTGATAAAGGTCAGTAAGTCATAAGTCCATATTAGACATAAGTAGAGCCAGACGGAATCAGCAGATATTTTCTGTTATTTCTGCACAAAATTTTATTAAAAAATCTGCGGATTTATGCGGAATGATTTTGGGAGTATCGTAACTAAAACCTTAATATATGAACTAAAAAGTAAAACATTTTTAACTTGTATTTAATGTTTACAATGCAAAGCATTTCTTACAAACAAAGCAAGTCTCATATAATAAATCTACTAAAAGACAGGAAACATTACTTTACAAGCTGTATTGTAAATAAATCATTTAAATATTTTCATATTAGTCAATGATATCACGGAAATTAATTTAAAAACAATAAATATACATTTACACACATTTACACAAGTAAATAAACAGAATCAATAATGTGGCGCAGATTTCGTGTGGGCCTAGACATAAAGACTATTATAACTTAACTATTATAATGATTCATCATTTCTGAGTCAATATTCTTTGAGTTTTACCAGTTATTTAACTATTTAACAATCACCATCACAATGTTTAATCAAATGTACAGTTAAAGTCAGAAGTATTAGACCCTCTGTTTTAAATATTTCCCAAATTATGATATTTGTTTTATTTAGGCTAGAATAAAAGTTTTAGAACAAAATTATTAGCCTCTTTAAGCTATATATATTTTTTTGATAGACAACAGAACAAACCATCATTACACACTAACCTGCCTATTTACCCTAATTAACCTAGTTAAGCCTTTAAATGTCACTTTAAGCTGTATAGAGGCGTCTTGAAAAAAAATATCTAGTCAAATATTATTTACTGTCATCATGGCAAAGATAAAATAAATCAGTTATTAGAAATGAGTTATTAAAACTATTATGTTTTGAAAAAAAATATCTCTGATAAACAGAAATTGGTGGAAAAAATAAAGGGGGCTATTAATTCAGGGGGGAGAGTCCACTTCTTCACCACAAAAAACAACAAAAAAAACTAATGAAAATAAATCAACATTTTTTAATCTTTCCATTAGCAATCATCAAACTCAAAGTGAACAATTTCTCTTGCTCTGGTTCTCCAGTTCAGAAATCTGTGAGCAAATTATAACAAAATATTTAACAATCAGTCTTAAAAATCCAAATGTACATCTTGCTCATGAAACTCAGGTAGAGAAACAGAGTTATGAACATTTTTTAATTCCTTCTGCACAAAATAAAGACTTAAATATAATATTCTCACTCAGTTTGCTGAAATAGGTCAAATATTTATACATACAATCAAAAACGAAACCTAAGAAAATTAATGTGTAGGTTTATGTGTAGACACATGAAAGATTCTAATATTAAAATGTTTTTTTTTTATCAGAAACGTTAACAAAGCACAAGTTCTGCTGAATGAGGCCGTGAAAATGAAAAACTTTCAAAGCCAGAATGTCAATACTATATAATAAAGCAGGGCTTAATCACGAAGTCAGAAAATACACAATATCATAACTAACGTTACATGAAGCAATTACAATCACGATAGGTTGCATATTTGCCTCTCAAGTTGGTAAGCTTACATGGCGATATATAATTATTATTTTAACGTTACTTTTTATTGCATTTTAAGTGGGAATACACAGTGTTTGTAAACTCTCATCTCACCTGTTGGGCTTCTCATCACGACAGGAGGTGTACGAGAAGCCATCGTGTCACTCTGATGATTATTGTTGACAAAGTCAGTCGTGATCGTTTTAACTCGATTAAAAAACACAGTTGACTTATTTTTTTCCATTTGAGACGCAAAACAAGTCGCTAAAGTCATTAAATCACTGTTCACTGTACTCGTTCGTTTGTCACTCTGAGGCAATTCTAAACTATTTGCAGTCCGGTGACGTCACGGCATTCGACGTTCTAATTATTTGTCATTGCTTGTAGGGAGCACAGCACATGTTAATATGCTAATATATATCAGCCTATAACTGGTCAAAAGAGTTTTTAACTGTTTTTTAAGGAAATTTATTCTGTTTATCAAGGCAGCATTTATTAAATGTAAAAAAAAATCAATTGTTAAATATTTATTAAAATTTTAAATAACTGCTTTCTTATGTTTGTAGTTTTAAACAAATTATCAGTCCAGTCATTATTGCGTTAATTAATATTACCATTGATAATAATCATCATAATATTAATAATAATAATTAATATTAGAAGAATCATTGACTCTGAAGACTGGAGTAATCAGCACATACCTGGACGGCACATTTTAGCTCTTAAACGGCTATTTAAAATACTTTGAATGTTTTATATTTAGTTACAGAAATACATTGTCACCCTGCATCTGTTTTGCAGCATATGAAATGTCCCAAACACTATTTTTAACTGTCCAAAATGGCCAAAACAAATGTAGTTTTTAATCTCTGATAGTCAAAACATTAATATATATATATATATATATATATATATATATATATATATGTAGCCTATCTGTTATCAATGCATTAAAAACAGTCAGGAAAGAATGTTTTATGTAAATTTAGACCCCAAGTCCACATAAATGGACATAATTTTTCTCTAAAAGTACATGATATGATCAAAAGATGATACTTAGATTTTTATTCTATTTAGATTCCAATACGCCCAAATAGCAAAGAGAAATAAAAAATGCACGTAAAAAAACATCTTGGGCCTTGAGAGGTTAAATTCACAGAAATAAATTATTAAATAATAAACTTCTTTTGAACAGTTATTTTATAGTCCAACAACATTTGACAATTTTACAATTTGTACTGTATTTTTGATTAAATAAATGCAGCCTTGGTGAGCAGGAGAAGCTGATTTTAAAACATTTTAAAATCCTACTGACCCCAAACTTTTGACCGTTCGAAATCATTAGCTACTCTTTTTCATATATTTCCAGAGCATTACTTTTTCACAGTATTTATATTAACATTCTTCTGGAGAAAGTCTTGTTTCGGTTAAAGTTTTATTTCGACTAGAGTAAAAGCAGTTAAGGTGAATATTATTAGCCTCCTTAAGCAGAACTAGCAACTGTCATATTTGTAAACCTAGTGCGCTTTATCCATCAAGATAACAGTCATATTACAATTTAATCAATCATGGCCTTTGGTTTTCATGTAGACTGAGAATCCAAATGAAAGTCTTCAAAAGGTAGGCCCGGATTAAGAATTCAGAGACCCCTGCACAATGTCTTGGGGGCCCCCAACCTGGCCGTACCCCTATAGTTGAATTAAAAATTAAATTAATAAAATGATTTTAATGCATATGATTTGAGACTTCCATAATACACACACTTATTAATGATACTTGTCTTCCTCATGATGGATAGTAGGCAAAATCTGATAGGTAGATAACATCGTTTTCAGATGTCTCCGTTTTCCCCCATCCACACCGAGATGGAGCAGCAGCGTTTTAGGATGAAAATGGCCTCTCCAGCATTTCAAAAACACTCCGTTTTCGGCGCTCGAAAACTTCGATGTAATGTGGACAGATGGCAAAACTTATGCGTTTTCAAACCAAAACTAAAACTGTGAGCCACTGTGCGACCCCGAAGTGAAGTGGTATAAACTCATTAAGTCTCTCTTTTTATTTCCTGACATTAAAATAGAACCCAAATACCTGCAATTCTGAGGCCCACCACAAGATGACGTAGGAGTGTGGTTTTAAAAAATAAATGAAATCATCATCTGCTTTTCTGGGCCCTAGGTATGCATCCAGGAGGCATCCAAAACAGATGCCTGAGCCACCTCAGCTGACTTCTCTCGATGTGGAGTAGCAGCGACTCTACTCCGAGCTCCTCCTGGGTGGCAGAGCTCCTTAATTCATCTATAAGGCTGCACCCTGCCACCCTGCAAAGGAAATTCATTTCGGCCACTTGTATCAGAGATTTTGTCCTTTCAATCATGAGTCATGACCCAAAGCTCAAGACCATAGGTGAGAGTAGAAATTTAGATTGACTGGTAAATCAAAAGCTTTGCCTTTCAGCTCAGCTCCTTTTTCACGACAACAGACTGGTACATTGACTGCATTACTGCTGCACCAATCTGCCGGTCAAACTCACGTTGTATCCTTCCCTCACTCATCAACAAAACCCCAAGATACTTGAACTCCACTTGGGTAAGGATGTTCTTCCAACTGGAGCCAAGCCTGGGGTTGGGACACATATGCAAGCGCCTCATGGTCGGGGTTTATCCCACGGAACCTGTCCGGGCTCAGCCTGAAGGAGCAACATAGGAACACATTCCTGCAAGAAGGGTCCAGTGCATTGTGGAACAGATGGTGTTGAAGGTTAGGACCACAACAACCCGATCGTCGGGCACAGAAACATAAATAAATAACATTTTTAAAAAGTTGTTGTAGCTAAATCATGATTACCACAAATTTTTCATGGATTTGTCCCACTAAACACACTTTTACTTGTATTTTATTGTTATTTATTGTAATTACTTACAATTACAATTTAGTTTCCCGGTTTATAAAACTGATTACAAAAATTGTCAATGCACCAAAAAAAAAAACACGTTTAGTGCACTTTTTTAAGACGGAAAAGTAAATACTTCATTTTACTACATTTGAGAGTAACTTTGTATCAGAAAAGCTGAAAATGTGAAACAACATTAATTTACAGACTTATATTAATAAGATGCATTTAAACACAACAATATTCACCTACTATTCAAGAAAATATTCACCAGTTCATAAGGAGACAATATCTGCTATAATTATTTGCATGTATAAATATAATTTGTTGCAAGTCCACTAGTATTACGATATTAACATTATTCTTACTGTAATCATAGTCAGGCCAGTCGACATTTCTGTGCGGAGTTTACATGTTCTCCAAGTGCTTGCGAGGGGTTCCCCGGTTTCCTCCCACCGTCCAAAGACATGCGTGCTAAGTAAATTGACTAAACCAAATTGGCACCGTAGTCAAGTTCCTAGCCAACTCAATTCATCATTAAACACAAATAAGCGGGAGAGTTCTCAAGATCTACCTGAACTTAATCTCCCCTCTCGTCCTACAAAAGGGAGGAAGCCCAGGGCTTGAGGATCTAATGAGTTCAGGGCTCTCTCCCGGGACAGCATGCCAAACAAGCTTATAATCAATCATCAGCTAAATGTGTGAACTCTTGAAGAAGTCATTTAAAAAACTCACAGAAATGATGATTAGGGCTTCAGTTTGATTCACAAGATTTTATTTGAATCATTAGCCAACAATATATTAAAGCAATTCATTACAAAACAATTCAAAGAACTTTGTATAAAGCAATCTGACAGAACACCAGATTCATTTATGAGGTAGAAAGACAGTTGTGCAGATCTTTGATGACACTTTAGAGGAGAGGACTACGACAGCACCGGATTTCCTAATGGAGTTTTATCATTAATTCAATTCATCTTCATTTCCATAGAGCTTTTACAATGAGGATTATGTCAAAGCAGCTTAACATACAAGTAAATTAAAACAGTCAGTCCAGTTGTCATAGTTGAAGTTCAGTTCAGTTCAGTGTGATTTAAATTTCACTGCTGAAAGTCCAAACACTGAAGAGCAAATCCATCAACGTGCAGCTCCACAAGTCCCAAACCAAGCAAGCCAGTGGCGACAGTGGCGAGGAACAAAACTTCACAAATTGTTGTGAAGGAAAAAAACCTCGAGAGAAACCAGGCTCAGTTGGGCACGACCATTTCTCCTTTGGCCAAACGTCTTGTGCAGAGCTGCCGTCTAGGCACCATTAATTACCATTATTGTCATTAATTACTCACCTCATGTTCATGTTTAGTTCATACTAAGAACACAAATTAAATCATTTTAGATCAAACCGAAAGCTCTCTGACCCTCCATATTTTATCTTTATTTCTAATATTTCTAATGTAGATTGTGTCAAAGCAGCTTAACACAGAAGTTCTAGTAAATTGAAACTGTGTCAGTCCAGTTTTCAGAGTTGAAGTTCAGTTCAGTTCAGATCAGTGTGGTTTAATTTTCACTGCTGAAAGTCCAAACACTGAAGAGCAAATCCATCGATGCGCAGCTCCACAAGTCCCAAACCAAGCAAGCCAGTGGCGACAGTGGCGGGGAACAAATCTTCACCAATTGACTAAAGTGAAGGAAAAAAAACGAGAGAAACCAGGCTCGTTGGGCACGACCATTTCTCCTCTGGCCAAACTTCTTGTGCAGAGCTGCTAGTCGCCAGGGCTGGAGAACCCTCGACGTCCATCGTGGAGAAGTGGCAGGTGTGCAAGTGTATCAGAAAGACACCAAAATGAAAGCACAGTGCACTGCGTGTCGCACTGCTGACGTGTAACCCAGAGGCCTGCGCGACTTCCTCTGATTTAAACAAAGCGTGGGCTAATCTGAGGTAAATGTCAGCAGTGCAACACACATACAGTGCAAGACTGAGCTCTCATGGTTTGATGAAGTTTTCGGTTCCTTTTCTGGAGCATTTCTGCATCCTTGCAGTACATGGAGGATCAGAGAGTTCTAGGATTACATCTCAAATATTTTCAATTGTTTTCTCAAGAAAGGTGTCAGGGGTTGGAACTACAGCTGCCATTTTGACTGTATGCGTTCGCACTGTATGCGTGTCAGACTTGGTATAACCCAGATGCCTGCGCGACTTCCTCTGATTTTAACAAAGCGTGGGCACATCCAGGTATATGTTAGCAGTGTGACACACATACAGTGCAGGACAGAGCTCTCATAAACACACACCCTGAACTGACACTGAAGAAAAGTAAGGTCTTAGGGGTTTGGAATGACATGAGGGAATAATTAATAACTGAATTTCTGGTGCTCTTAATGGTGCTTTCCTCTTCCTGGCTACTGTATTTTGTTCTAAAATGAAGAAAAAGAAGCAGAAATAACACAGAGTTATTAAAGCAGTTATATGAAGATCTGTCAAACAAGACCAAAAAGAACGAAAGAAAGAAAATAACAGGAATAGCAAGACCCAAATAGAGAATATAGAGATGTAGTTTTGTGCTCGGTGTGTTCCTCTACCTCCTCTTGTGTCACTGCTGCACAGCATTTGGGCTCGTTGCATTGAACCACTGGTGCTCTTCAACCTGATGTAACAGTATTCGCCTAACTGGATTGCGGATCAAACACTTGGAAATCAGGTCCTGGCATGCTGAAAAGAGCCACAGAGAGAGTGAAATATGTCTGCATTCACAAGATTCATGTTTACATCTTACTACATCATATTACTTTACATATTAGATTCTGTTACTGAGGCTCAGATTGTTCAGAGAAGTCTGCTTACCTGAAGATAAGGTGGGGTTTAGGTGAAGGTCTCCAACCATTATCGATTGTCTGTCGTAAAAGGGCAACCGTCCATGCATTATTTCATACAGCACGATGCCTATCGCCCAGATATTTGCCATGCTAGGGAAGAATTTGGGATGCCTTAAAATCTCAGGTGGCGTGTAACATCTAGCTCCTGTAAGAGAGACATTTTCAGAATACAGTAAATTCATCAGGCAATACTGTGATCAAAGACACTGGAACACAAAATGCCAACTCACCTTGATATTTCCAGCTGTAGAAAGGCATACGTGTAACTGGCCAAGCACAACCGAAGTCGATCAATTTGAGCTCTAATCGGGGTGTCGTCACCAGGATGTTCCGCGCGTGTATATCACCATGGAAAACTCCACGCTCAACGCAGAACCTGACAGCTTGGACCAACTGACGCATTAACCGGCGTGCTTTGTTTTCATTCATGTCCAATGTATCTGTGATGTAGCGATCCAAGGTCTGGCATGACTCTGGGTACTCCAGAATGAGAGTGCAGTCGCTCTCATTCTCAATCCAGTCATGTAATCTGATGATGTTTGGACATTGCGGAGCTTTCATCAACCTAAGCATGATTGCCACTTCTGCCAGCATAGGTCTGGAATGACCATCCTAGAAAATAAAAACAGATTTCAAAGATATTACCAAAGCAGAATGGCACAAAGTAACAAAAACCTTTTTAAATTATGGAGAAAAATATAAAAATACAATAGAATAAAAATATCCAAATGAAACAAACTGATTTAAGCCTCTTCACTGTCTTCTTAAAGCTACAAAAACATTTGGTCAAGAGCAATGAGTGATTCTTTCCCTTTCTTTTTTGATTTAATTTAAGGGTCACGAAACCCCCCTGTCTGAGCACGGTGTTTTTACACCTCTAGTTTGAAAAAACTAGGTAAGGTTTAGCATAAAAAAGGGAGTTTCAGTTCCTGCACACGCTGATTTTTACAGAGGTAAAATTTTCCAAATAATTAATTTTGCTTTTGAGTTCAGTTTAAAGTGGTCCAGACAGGTACGGGACAAGGGAAGGATGAGTAAATGGTCTGGACATTTTCATTGCTGTGTGAATTATGCCTTTAAACAAATGTTCCTTTGGTTTGTCAACTTACAATGTTGAGATAACGGTCCTGTCTACGCTTGATGATGTACTTCAGGGCAACCTGCAAAAAAAAAACAGTACATTTTTCAGAATAAACGGCAAATTAAAGCCTACAATTTAATTTTATTTAATAATCTGGAGAAAATGTTGCTTGAATTTTAGAAATAGTTCTCTACCTTTTCTTTTTCACTTGATACGCGAGACGCCACATACACCTGGCCAAAAGCTCCTTTTCCGATCATGTCTTTTACTTCAAAATCAGCCACCACAGATCCTGAAAAACACACAGAAAAAGAGCACGGAGATTTACTTGGATTGTCTGATGTGAAACAAATCAAATAAATGACTCCTGTACTTTGAATCTGGGTCTGATGCAATGAGCAGTAACTTTCATAAGAGTTGCAGGAGTAAAATAATTACTAATTTATATTAATTATGAATGACAGAAAATAAAAGGTAATGATGACTTACCAAGAGTGAGCCCATAACCCTCGTTCGGTTCCTCAGGAACCTGGCCTGGCAGACACACTGACTCAGGGTCAGCTGGTTCTGCATATCCAGGCGTAACTTTAACAGGCACTGCCTCAGGATCTGCTTCATCCTCCGGCTCTGGCTCAGGGTCGGGCTCTGGCTTTGGCTCTGGCTCTAGATGGGGCTGGGGCTGGGGCTGGAGCTCGGGCTCGGGCTCGGACTTGGGCTTTTGTTCTGGCTCTGGCTCAAGCTTAGCCTCAGCCTCAAGCTCGGGCTCAGGTAGTAGCATGAGATGCTGGACTTTATCTGTGCCACAGAACAGTAAAGGGAACTTTGCAGCCTTCCATGCTCTCTTAAAGAAAGCAGAGACTCTTTTCCCTTTCCTTTCTTTCTTGGGTTTTTCTAAAATGAAGAAAACAAACAGAAACATCTCCATGAACAGAGCTGCAGCTACTAATAAATACACAACCAATAGTACAACAAATGACACTGTCTGATGTTTAAGCTAAAAACAACAAAGCATAAAAATAACAGACAGCAGAAATGAAATGAACCAAATTCAGGATGACTCACCATCAGTCCCATCAATTTTAGAGGGGTCTTGAACAGACGGAGGCGACTCAGGACAAGCCGAATCTGCATCCGTCATTGTGTTAACATTGGAGAGGCCATGGACACTGATCAGCCGAGGATCTTTACAGATCTGGCCTGGCAGACAGACCAGCTCAGTATCAACATGACCTGTGAGGGCCGTTGAGGACTCAGGACGGGCCGGGTCTGCTTTCAGCACATCTGCTGCTTGCTTGATCCTGGAGGGGCCCGGAACACTCAACGGCTGAGAATCTTCACAGATCTGGACTGGCGGACGCATCTGCTCAGAGTCAACATGATCTGCGATGGTCGTTGGCTTGATCCTGGATGTTCCCGGAACAGCTAACGACTCGAGACGATCGCAGACCTGGACTGGCGGACGCATCAGCTCAGGGTCAACATGACCTGTGAGGGCCGTTGAGGACTCAGGACGGGCCGCATCTGCAATGATCCTGGAGGGGCCCGGAATACTCAACAGCTGAGGATCTTCACAGACCTGGCCTGGCAGCCACACCGGCTCAGGGTCTGCATGTGCTACGACGATCCTGGAGGGACCTGGAACAGGCAGGTGCTCGAAATCGTCGATATCTGACGGTGGTTCAAAGGGAACCACCACTCTGCTCCGGTCAGAGGAAAGGAAAGGGCGCTTTACAGCCTTCCATGCTCTCTTCAAGAAAGCAGAGGCTTTATTCCCTTTCCTTCCTTTCTCTGGGTTTTCTAAAGTAAAAGAAATAAACAGGGAAATATTAGAAAACTCTTAAACCACAAGTTTAAAATAGACAAACTGCTGTAAATTAGAAATATAAAAGACGCATCACACATAAGAAACAACAATAATAAATGTACAATTATAATAGAAAATGTTTGAAAACTGAAATTATTTAGTGAAATTGAAAATTATTTCAATGACAAATACAAGCTGATAAAGGTCAGTAAGTCATAAATCCATATTAGACATAAGTAGAGCCAGACGGAATCAGCAGATATTTTCTGTTATTTCTGCACAAAATTTTATTTAAAAATCTGCGGATTTATGCGGAATGATTTTGGGAGTATCGTAACTAAAACCTTAATATATGAACTAAAAAGTAAAACATTTTTAACTTGTATTTAATGTTTACAATGCAAAGCATTTCTTACAAACAAAGCAAGTTTCTCATATAATAAATCTACTAAAAGACAGGAAATATTACTTTACAAGCTGGATTGTAAATAAATCATTTAAATATTTTTATATTAGTCAATGATATTACGGAAATTAGTTTAAAAACAATAAATATACATTTACACACATTTACACAAGTAAATAAACAGAATCAATAATGTGGCGCAGATTCCGTGTGGGCCTAGACATAAAGACTATTATAACTTAACTATTATAATGATTCATCATTTCTGAGTCAATATTCTTTGAGTTTTACCAGTTATTTAACTATTTAACAATCACCATCACAATGTTTAATCAAATGTACAGTTAAAGTCAGAATTATTAGACCCTCTTTTTTTTAATATTTCCCAAATTATGATATTTGTTTTATTTAGGCTTGAATAAAAGTTTTAGAACAAAATTATTAGCGTCTTTAAGCTATATATATTTTTTTGATAGACAACAGAACAAACCATCATTACACACTAACCTGCCTATTTAACCTAATTAACCTAGTTAAGCCTTTAAATGTCACTTTAAGCTGTATAGAGGCGTCTTGAAAAAAAATATCTAGTCAAATATTATTTACTGTCATCATGGCAAAGATAAAATAAATCAGTTATTAGAAATGAGTTATTAAAACTATTATGTTTTGAAAAAAATATATATCTGATAAACAGAAATTGGTGGAAAAAATAAAGGGGGCTATTAATTCAGGGGGGAGAGTCCACTTCTTCACCACAAAAAACAAAACAAAAAAAACTAATGAAAATAAATCAACATTTTTTAATCTTTCCATTAGCAATCATCAAACTCAAAGTGAACAATTTCTCTTGCTCTGGTTCTCCAGTTCAGAAATCTGTGAGTAAATTATAACAAAATATTTAACAATCAGTCTTAAAAATCCAAATGTACATCTTGCTCATGAAACTCAGGTTGAGAAGCAGAGTTATGAACATTTTTTAATTCCTTCTGCACAAAATAAAGACTTAAATATAATATTCTCACTCAGTTTGCTGAAATAGGTCAAATATTTATCCATACAATCATAAACGAAACCTAAGAAAATTAATGTGTAGGTTTATGTGTAGACACATGAAAGATTCTAATATTAAAATGTTTTTTTTTTTTATCAGAAACGTTAACAAAGCACAAGTTCTGCTGAATGAGGCCGTGAAAATGAAAAACTTTCAAAGCCAGAATGTCAATACCATATAATAAAGCAGGGCTCAATCACGAAGTCAGAAAATACACAATATCATAACTAACGTTACATGAAGCAATTACAATCACGATAGGTTGCATATTTGCCTCTCAAGTTGGTAAGCTTACATGGCGATATATAATTATTATTTTAACGTTACTTTTTATTGCATTTTAAGTGGGAATACACAGTGTTTGTAAACTCTCATCTCACCTGTTGGGCTTCTCATCACGGCAGGAGGTGTACGAGAAGCCATCGTGTCACTCTGATGATTATTGTTGACAAAGTCAGTCGTGATCGTTTTAACTCGATTAAAAAACACAGTTGACTTATTTTTTTCCATTTGAGACGCAAAACAAGTCGCTAAAGTCATTAAATCACTGTTCACTGTACTCTTTCGTTTGTCACTCTGAGGCAATTCTAAACTATTTGCAGTCCGGTGACGTCACGGCATTCGACGTTCTAATTATTTGTCATTGCTTGTAGGGAGCACAGCACATGTTAATATGCTAATATATATCAGCCTATAACTGGTCAAAAGTGTTTTAAATTGTTTTTTAAGGAAATTTATTTTGTTTATTAAGGCAGCATTTATTAAATGTAAAAAAAAATTCAATTGTTAAATATTTATTAAAATTTTAAATAACTGCTTTCTTATGTTTGCAGTTTTAAACAAATTATTAGTCCAGTCATTATTGCTTTAATTAATATTACCATTGATAATAATCATCATAATATTAATAATAATAATTAATATTACAAGAATCATTGACTCTGAAGACTGGAGTAATCAGCACATACCTGGACGGCACATTTTAGCTCTTAAACGGCTATTTAAAATACTTTGAATGTTTTATATTTAGTTACAGAAATACATTGTCACCCTGCATCTGTTTTGCAGCATATGAAATGTCCCAAACACTATTTTTAACTGTCCAAAATGGCCAAAACAAATGTAGTTTTTACTCTCTGATAGTCAAAACATTTTAAAAAAAAAAAAAAAAATATATATATATATATATATATATATATATATATATATATATATATATATATATATATATATATATATATATATATGTAGCCTATCTGTTATCAATGCATTAAAAACAGTCTGGAAAGAATGTTTTAGGTAAATTTAGACCCCAAGTCCACATAAATGGACATAATTTTTCTCTAAAAGTACATGATATGATCAAAAGATGATACTTAGATTTTTATTCTATTTAGATTCCAATACGCCCAAATAGCAAAGAGAAATAAAAAATGCACGTTAAAAAACATCTTGGGCCTTGAGAGGTTAAATTCACAGAAATAAATTATTAAATAATAAACTTCTTTTGAACAGTTATTTTATAGTCCAACAACATTTGACAATTTTACAATTTGTACTGTATTTTTGGTTAAATAAATGCAGCCTTGGTGAGCAGGAGAAGCTGATTTTAAAACATTTTAAAATCCTACTGACCCCAAACTTTTGACCGTTCAAAATCATTAGCTACTCTTTTTCATATATTTCCAGAGCATAGAACTTTTTCACAGTATTTATATTAACATTCTTCTGGAGAAAGTTTTGTTTCAGTTAAAGTTTTATTTCAACTAGAGTAAAAGCAGTTAAGGTGAATATTATTAGCCTCCTTAAGCAGAACTAGCAACTGTCATATTTGTAAACTAGTGCGTTTTAAAATGCGTTTCACTTATTGTTTTTGCTTTATCCATCAAGATAACAGTCATATTACAATTTAATCAATCATGGCCTTTGGTTTTCATGTAGACTGAGAATCCAAATGAAAGTCTTCAAAAGGTAGGCCCGGATTAAGAAATCAGAGACCCCTGCACAATGTCTTGGGGGCCCCCAACCTGGCCGTACCCCTATAGTTGAATTAAAAATTAGATTAATAAAATAATTTTAATGCATATGATTTGAGACTTCCATAATACACACACTTATTAATGATACTTGTCTTCCTCATGATGGATAGTAGGCAAAATCTGATAGGTAGATAACATCGTTTTCAGATGTCTCCGTTTTCCCCCATCCACACTGAGATGGAGCAGCAGCGTTTTAGGATGAAAATGGCCTCTCCAGCACTTCCAAAACACTCAGTTTTCGGCGCTCGAAAACTTCGATGTAATGTGGACAGATGGCAAAACTTATGCGTTTTCAAACTAAAACTAAAACTGTGAGCCACTGTGCGACCCCGAAGTGAAGTGGTATAAACTCATTAAGTCTCTCTTTTTATTTCCTGACATTAAAATAGAACCCAAATACCTGCAATTCTGAGGCCCACCACAAGATGACGTAGGAGTGTGGTTTTAAAAAATAAATGAAATCATCATCTGCTTTTCTGGGCCCAAGGTAAGCGTCCAGGAGGCATCCAAAACAGATGCCTGAGCCACCTCAGCTGACTTCTTTCGATGTGGAGTAGCAGCGACTCTACTCCGAGCTCCTCCTGGGTGGCAGAGCTCCTTAATTCATCTGTAAGGCTGCACCCTGCCACCCTGCAAAGGAAATTTATTTCGGCCACTTGTATCAGAGATCTTGTCCTTTCAATCATGAGTCATGACCCAAAGCTCAAGACCATAGGTGCGAGTAGAAAATTAGATTGACTGGTAAATCAAAAGCTTTGCCTTTCAGCTCAGCTCTTTTTTCACGACAATAGACTGGTACATTGACTGCATTACTGCTGCACCGATCTGCCTGTCAAACTCACGTTGTATCCTTCCCTTACTCATCAACAAAACCCCAAGATACTTGAACTCCACCTGGGGTAAGGATGTTCTTCCAACTGGAGCCAAGCCTGGGGTTGGGACACATATGCAAGCGCCTCATGGTCGGGGTTTATCCCACGGAACTTGTCTGGGCTCAGCCTGAAGGAGCAACATAGGAACACATTCCTGCAAGAAGGGTCCAGTGCATTGTGGAACAGATGGTGTTGAAGGTTAGGACCACAACAACCCGATCGTCAGGCACAGAAACATAAATAAATAACATTTTTAAAAAGTTGTTGTAGCTAAATCATGATTACCACATATTTTTCATGGATTTGTCCCACTAAACACACTTTTACTTGTATTTTATTGTTATTTATTGTAATTACTTACAATTACAATTTAACTTCCTGGTTTATAAAACTGATTACAAAAATTGTCAATGCACCAAAAAAAAAAAAAAAAAACACGTTTAGTGCACTTTTTTAAGACGGAAAAGTAAATACTTCATTTTACTACATTTGAGTGTAACTTTGTATCAGAAAAGCTGAAAATGAGAAACAACATTAATTTACAGACTTATATTAATAAGATGCATTTAAACACAACAATATTCACCTACTATTCAAGTAAATATTCACCAACTCTTAAAGAGCCAATATCTGCTATAATTATCCATAATTTCCTGCCTATATAAATATAATTTGTTGCAAGTCCACTAGTATTACGATATTAACATTATTCTTTCTGTAATCATAGTCAGGCCAGTCGACATTTCTGTGCGGAGTTTACATGTTCTCCATGTGCTCGCGTGGGGTTCCTCGGTTTCCTCCCACCGTCCAAAGACATGCGTGCTAAGTAAATTGACTAAACCAAATTGGCACCGTAGTCAAGTTCCTAGCCAAATCATTTCATCATTAACCACAAATAAGCGGGGGAGTTCTCAAGATCTACCTGAACTTAATCTCCCCTCTCGTCTTACAAAAGGGAGGAAGCCCAGGGCTCGAGGATCTTATGAGTTCAGGGCTCTCTCCCGGGACAGCATGCCAAACAAGCTTATAATCAATCATCAGCTAAATGTGTGAACTCTTGAAGAAGTCATTTAAAAACTCACAGAAATGATGATTAGGGCTTCAGTTTGATTCACAAGATTTTATTTGAATCATTAGCCAACAATATATAAAAGCAATTCATTACAAAACAATTCAAAGAACTTTGTATAAAGCAATTTGACAGAACACCAGATTCATTTATGAGGTAGAAAGACAGTTGTGCAGATCTTTGATGACACTTTAGAGGAGAGGACTACGACAGCACCGGATTTCCTAATGGAGTTTTATCATTAATTCAATTCATCTTCATTTCCATAGAGCTTTTACAATGAGGATTATGTCAAAGCAGCTTAACATACAAGTAAATTAAAACAGTCAGTCCAGTTGTCATAGTTGAAGTTCAGTTCAGTTCAGTTCAGTGTGATTTAAATTTCACTGCTGAAAGTCCAAACACTGAAGAGCAAATCCATCAACGTGCAGCTCCACAAGTCCCAAACCAAGCAAGCCAGTGGCGACAGTGGCGAGGAACAAAACTTCACAAATTGTTGTGAAGGAAAAAAACCTCGAGAGAAACCAGGCTCAGTTGGGCACGACCATTTCTCCTCTGGCCAAACGTCTTGTGCAGAGCTGCCGTCTAGGCACCATTAATTACCATTATTGTCATTAATTACTCACCTCATGTCAGTTTATATTCATGTTTAGTTCATACTAAGAACACAAATTAAATAATTTTAGATCAAACCGAAAGCTCTCTGACCCTCCATATTTTATCTTTATTTCTAATATTTCTAATGTAGATTGTGTCAAAGCAGCTTAACACAGAAGTTCTAGTAAATTGAAACTGTCAGTCCAGTTTTCAGAGTTGAAGTTCAGTTCAGTTCAGATCAGTGTGGTTTAATTTTCACTGCTGAAAGTCCAAACACTGAAGAGCAAATCCATCGATGCGCAGCTCCACAAGTCCCAAACCAAGCAAGCCAGTGGCGACAGTGGCGAGGAACAAATCTTCACCAATTGACTAAAGTGAAGGAAAAAAACCTCGAGAGAAACCAGGCTCAGTTGGGCACGACCATTTCTCCTCTGGCCAAACTTCTTGTGCAGAGCTGCTAGTCGCCAGGGCTGGAGAACCCTGGACGTCCATCGTGGAGAAGTGGCAGGTGTGCAAGTGTATCAGAAAGACACCAAAATGAAAGCACAGTGCACTGCGTGTCGCACTGCTGACGTGTAACCCAGAGGCCTGCGTGACTTCCTCTGATTTAAACAAAGCGTGGGCTAATCTGAGGTAAATGTCAGCAGTGCAACACACATACAGTGCAAGACTGAGCTCTCATGGTTTGATGAAGTTTTCGGTTCCTTTTCTGGAGCATTTCTGCATCCTTGCGGTACATGGAGGTTCAGAGAGTTCTAGGATTACATCTCAAATATTTTCAATTGTTTTCTTAAGAAAGGTGTCAGGGGTTGGAACTACAGCTGCCATTTTGAAGGGGAACTGCTTTTATGCAGAAAGAAAGACACAAAAGTAATAAAACAAAATTAAAGACTTCAGAAGTTCTGTACTGCACTGTATGCGTGTCAGACTTGGTATAACCCAGATGCCTGCGCGACTTCCTCTGATTTTAACAAAGCGTGGGCACATCCAGGTATATGTTAGCAGTGTGACACACACATACAGTGCAGGACAGAGCTCTCATAAACACGCGCCCTGAACTGACACTGAAGAAAAGTAAGGTCTTAGGGGTTTGGAATGACATGAGGGAATAATTAATAACTGAATTTCTGGTGCTCTTAATGGTGCTTTCCTCTTCCTGGCTACTGTATTTTGTTCTAAAATGAAGAAAAAGAAGCAGAAATAACACAGAGTTATTAAAGCAGTTATATGAAGATCTGTCAAACAAGACCAAAAAGAACAAAAGAAAGAAAATAACAGGAATAGCAAGACCCAAATAGAGAATATAGAGATGTAGTTTTGTGCTCGGTATGTTCCTCTACCTCCTCTTGTGTCACTGCTGCACAGCATTTGGGCTCGTTGCATTGAACCACTGGTGCTCTTCAACCTGATGTAACAGTATTCGCCTAACTGGATTGCGGATCAAACACTTGGAAATCAGGTCCTGGCATGCTGAAAAGAGCCACAGAGAGAGTGAAATATGTCTGCATTCACAAGATTCATGTTTACATCTTACTACATCATATTTCTTTACATATTAGATTCTGTTACTGAGGCTCAGATTGTTCAGAGAAGTCAGCTTACCTGAAGATAAGGTGGGGTTTAGGTGAAGGTCTCCAACCATTATCGATTGTCTGTCGTAAAAGGGCAACCGTCCATGCATTATTTCATACAGCACGATGCCTATCGCCCAGATATTTGCCATGCTAGGGAAGAATTTGGGATGCCTTAAAATCTCAGGTGGCGTGTAACATCTAGCTCCTGTAAGAGAGACATTTTCAGAATACAGTAAATTCATCAGGCAATACTGTGATCAAAGACACTGGAACACAAAATGCCAACTCACCTTGATATTTCCAGCTGTAGAAAGGCATACGTGTAACTGGCCAAGCACAACCGAAGTCGATCAATTTGAGCTCTAATCGGGGTGTCGTCACCAGGATGTTCCGCGCGTGTATATCACCATGGAAAACTCCACGCTCAACGCAGAACCTGACAGCTTGGACCAACTGACGCATTAACCGGCGTGCTTTGTTTTCATTCATGTCCAATGTATCTGTGATGTAGCGATCCAAGGTCTGGCATGACTCTGGGTACTCCAGAATGAGAGTGCAGTCGCTCTCATTCTCAATCCAGTCATGTAATCTGATGATGTTTGGACATTGCGGAGCTTTCATCAACCTAAGCATGATTGCCACTTCTGCCAGCATAGGTCTGGAATGACCATCCTAGAAAATAAAAACAGATTTCAAAGATATTACCAAAGCAGAATGGCACAAAGTAACAAAAACCTTTTTAAATTATGGAGAAACATATAAAAATACAATAGAATAAAAATATCCAAATGAAACAAACTGATTTAAGCCTCTTCACTGTCTTCTTAAAGCTACAAAAACATCTGGTCAAGAGCAATGAGTGATTCTTTCCCTTTCTTTTTTTATTTAATTTAAGGGTCACGAACCCCCCCTGTCTGAGCACGGTGTTTTTACACCTCTAGTTTGAAAAAACTAGGTAAGGTTTAGCATAAAAAAGGGAGTTTCAGTTCCTGCACACGCTGATTTTTACAGAGGTAAACTTTTCCAAATAATTAATTTTGCTTTTGAGTTCAGTTTAAAGTGGTCCAGACAGGTACGGGACAAGGGAAGGATGAGTAAATGGTCTGGACATTTTCATTGCTGTGTGAATTATGCCTTTAAACAAATGTTCCTTTGGTTTGTCAACTTACAATGTTGAGATAACGGTCCTGTCTATGCTTGATGATGTACTTCAGGGCAACCTGCAAAAAAAACAGTACATTTTTCAGAATAAACGGCAAATTAAAGCCTACAATTTATTTATATTTAATAATCTGGAGAAAATGTTACTTGAATTTTAGAAATAGTTCTCTACCTTTTCTTTTTCACTTGATACGCGAGACGCCACATACACCTGGCCAAAAGCTCCTTTTCCGATCATGTCTTTTACTTCAAAATCAGCCACCACAGATCCTGAAAAACACACAGAAAAAGAGCACGGAGATTTACTTGGATTGTCTGATGTGAAACAAATCAAGTAAATGACTCCTGTACTTTGAATCTGGGTCTGATGCAATGAGCAGTAACTTTCATAAGAGTTGCAGGAGTAAAATAATTACTAATTTATATTAATTATGAATGACAGAAAATAAAAGGTAATGATGACTTACCAAGAGTGAGCCCATAACCCTCGTTCGGTTCCTCAGGAACCTGGCCTGGCAGACACACTGACTCAGGGTCAGCTGGTTCTGCATATCCAGGCGTAACTTTAACAGGCACTGCCTCAGGATCTGCTTCATCCTCCGGCTCTGGCTCAGGGTTGGGCTCTGGCTTTGGCTCTAGATGGGGCTGGGGCTGGGGCTGGAGCTCGGGCTCGGGCTCGGACTTGGGCTTGGGCTTTTGCTCTGGCTCTGGCTCAAGCTTAGCCTCAGCCTCAAGCTCGGGCTCAGGTAGTAGCATGAGATGCTGGACTTTATCTGTACCACAGAACAGTAAAGGGAGCTTTGCAGCCTTCCATGCTCTCTTAAAGAAAGCAGAGACTCTTTTCCCTTTCCTTTCTTTCTTGGGTTTTTCTAAAATGAAGAAAACAAACAGAAACATCTCCATGAACAGAGCTGCAGCTACTAATAAATACACAACCAATAGTACAACAAATGACACTGTCTGATGTTTAAGCTAAAAACAACAAAGCATAAAAAATAACAGACAGCAGAAATGAAATGAACCAAATTCAGGATGACTCACCATCAGTCCCATCAATTTTAGAGGGGTCTTGAACAGACGGAGGCGACTCAGGACAAGCCGAATCTGCATCCGTCATTGTGTTAACATTGGAGAGGCCATGGACACTGATCAGCCGAGGATCTTTACAGATCTGGCCTGGCAGACAGACCAGCTCAGTATCAACATGACCTGCGAGGGCTGTTGAGGACTCAGGACGGGCCGGGTCTGCTTTCAGCACATCTGCTGCTTGCTTGATCCTGGAGGGGCCCGGAACACTCAACGGCTGAGAATCTTCACAGATCTGGACTGGCGGACGCATCTGCTCAGAGTCAACATGATCTGCGATGGTCGTTGGCTTGATCCTGGATGTTCCTGGAACAGCTAACGACTCGAGACGATCGCAGACCTGGACTGGCGGACGCATCAGCTCAGGGTCAACATGACCTGTGAGGGCCGTTGAGGACTCAGGACGGGCCGCATCTGCAGTGATCCTGGAGGGGCCCGGAATACTCAACAGCTGAGGATCTTCACAGACCTGGCCTGGCAGCCACACCGGCTCAGGGTCTGCATGTGCTACGACGATCCTGGAGGGACCTGGAACAGGCAGGTGCTCGAAATCGTCGATATCTGACCGTGGTTCAAAGGGAACCACCACTCTGCTCCGGTCAGAGGAAAGGAAAGGGCGCTTTACAGCCTTCCATGCTCTCTTCAAGAAAGCAGAGGCTTTATTCCCTTTCCTTCCTTTCTCTGGGTTTTCTAAAGTAAAAGAAATAAACAGGGAAATATTAGAAAACTCTTAAACCACAAGTTTAAAGAGCCCATATTATACATGAAATAAGGTCATATCTTGGTTGTAAGGGTCTCCAACAACAGTCTAATATGCATGCAAGGTCAAAAAACACTTTCATGGTCTTATAATCTGCATTTATTTTTACCTAATTATCCCAGCGACTCCTGTATGAATCGTCCAGTGATTCATTTGTTCCCAAACCCCTCCTTAGCGCGGAGCTAATCTGCGCTGATTGGACCGATGACAGTCTGTCGCGATTGGTCGACTGCCTTCAGTCAGAGAGGGAAATGGCCAATAGCTAATCAGCAATTTAAAAAGTAATCACAGTTCATACACGCTCGATAGTGTAGGCGTGGACTTTAGCTGCCACACTATGGCCAGTGGATAGTGCCACGGATAACCGAACGAAGGAGACAGTCGTGTACTCGCCATACCACACACACACAAAAACACACACACACCTCCGGATGACAACGCTCCCGCTTCAGCCCGCACCCGCCAGGTTTTAGCCTGAGAACCCGCTCCGTTTTCTGCCCGCCGCGCCCGGTCCCGCTAGAGCGGAGAACACAACCAAATATCACCCAGTATACAGTCCAGACAGCCAAGCTGTCTGGATAAAAACACACACACAGCACAAAGTACACAAAGCTCGTTCGTTCGTTCGCTCTCTCTCTCGCTCTCTCTCTCTCTCTCTCTCTCTCTCTCCCCGCGCCAGATTTCTGCGGCGCGGGAATACATTTCCGAATAAATCGCGGGAGCAGAACTCTAGCACGGAGCTCCATAAACAAACAGCACGCGTCGCGTTTTTAACGTGACTTTGCACGCGATAAGATAATATATCCAGTTAACCTGATACAGTACACGCGGTTACAAGTAACAAATCACAACTAAATACATTTGCAAGCTAGAGTAAACGAGGCAACAACTTTAACCGCACGTACTTACACTTGAGAAATGTAGGAAGAAACCCATCCTGACGTCCATCAGTTACTCTTTACTGATCCTTCCTTTAACAAACTCAGATGAAGTATTCTTTGTAGCATGTAGCTTCCAGAAGTTTCCAACTGCTTGGTTATAATGCTGAGGTTTCATCTTTGGGTAGAGACTCAATATATCCATCTGCAGTGTGACTTCAATCGACCGGCATGTTTGTGTGCGTGTGTTTGTGGGTGTGCGTGTGTTTGTGGGTGTGTGTGTGTGTGTGTCTGGGTTACTGCGTCAGAGGGCGGGGCCTCAGGTTTGAAATCTCCCGGGTTTGCGCGTGCATGTGAAAAACTTTGTTTCGTTCGTACGTCATGGCGAAACACCTAATGAGTCGGTATCAAGGCGACTCGTTTGAAGCACTATGATTCGACTCTTTTATAGATGAATCAACAGTTTTAAACACTGTATTCTTACAGATTTAAGCCTTAGCTGGATACTTCACTTCACTTAGAGCTGTGTTACACACTACATGGAGGGGAATTTTCAAAAACCCATAATATGGGCTCTTTAAAATAGACAAACTGCTGTAAATTAGAAATATAAAAGACACATCACACAAACAACAATAATAAATGTACAATTATAATAGAAAATGTTTGAAAACTGAAATTATTTAGTGAAATTAAAAATTATTTCAATGACAAATACAAGCTGATAAAGGTCAGTAAGTCATAAATCCATATTAGACATAAGTAGAGCTAGACGGAATTAGCAGATATTTTCTGTTATTTCTGCACAAAATTTATTTGAAAAAATCAGCGGATTTATGCGGAATGATTTTGGGAGTATCGTAACTAAAACCTTAATATATGAACTAAAAAGTAAAACACTTTTAACTTGTATTTAATGTTTACAATGCAAAGCATTTCTTACAAACAAAGCAAGTCTCTCATATAATAAATCTACTAAAAGACAGGAAATATTACTTTACAAGCTGTATTGTAAATAAATCATTTAAATATTTTCATATTAGTCAATGATATTACGGAAATTAATTTAAAAACAATAAATATACATTTACACACATTTACACAAGTAAATAAACAGAATCAATAATGTGGAGCAGATTCCGAGTGGGCCTAGACAGAAAGACTATTATAACTTAACTATTATAATGATTCATCATTTTTGAGTCAATATTCTTTGAGTTTTACCAGTTATTTAACTATTTAACAATTACCATCACAATGTTTAATCAAATGTACAGTTAAAGTCAGAAGTATTAGACCCTCTGTTTTAAATATTTCCCAAATTATGATATTTGTTTTATTTAGGCTAGAATAAAAGTTTTAGAACAAAATTATTAGCGTCTTTAAGCTATATATATTTTTTGATAGACAACAGAACAAACCATCATTACACACTAACCTGCCTATTTAACCTAATTAACCTAGTTAAGCCTTTAAATGTCACTTTAAGCTGTATAGAGGCGTCTTGAAAAAAAATATCTAGTCAAATATTATTTACTGTCATCATGGCAAAGATAAAATAAATCAGTTATTAGAAATGAGTTATTAAAACTATTATGTTTTGAAAAAAAATATCTCTGATAAACAGAAATTGGTGGAAAAAATAAAGGGGGCTATTAATTCAGGGGGGAGAGTCCACTTCTTCACCACACACACACACAAAAAAAAACTAATGAAAATAAATCAACATTTTTTAATCTTTCCATTAGCAATCATCAAACTCAAAGTGAACAATTTCTCTTGCTCTGGTTCTCCAGTTCAGAAATCTGTGAGTAAATTATAACAAAATATTTAACAATCAGTCTTAAAAATCCAAATGTACATCTTGCTCATGAAACTCAGGTTGAGAAACAGAGTTATGAACATTTTTTAATTCCTTCAGCACAAAATAAAGACTTAAATATAATATTCTCACTCAGTTTGCTGAAATAGGTCAAATATTTATACATACAATCAAAAACGAAACCTAAGAAAATTAATGTGTAGGTTTATGTGTAGACACATGAAAGATTCTAATATTAAAATGTTTTTTTTTTTTTTATCAGAAACGTTAACAAAGCACAAGTTCTGCTGAATGAGGCCGTGAAAATGAAAAACTTTCAAAGCCAGAATGTCAATACCATATAATAAAGCAGGGCTCAATCACGAAGTCAGAAAATACACAATATCATAACTAACGTTACATGAAGCAATTACAATCACGATAGGTTGCATATTTGCCTCTCAAGTTGGTAAGCTTACATGGCGATATATAATTATTATTTTAACGTTACTTTTTATTGCATTTTAAGTGGGAATACACAGTGTTTGTAAACTCTCATCTCACCTGTTGGGCTTCTCATCACGACAGGAGGTGTACGAGAAGCCATCGTGTCACTCTGATGATTATTGTTGACAAAGTCAGTCGTGATCGTTTTAACTCGATTAAAAAACACAGTTGACTTATTTTTTTCCATTTGAGACGCAAAACAAGTCGCTAAAGTCATTAAATCACTGTTCACTGTACTCGTTCGTTTGTCACTCTGAGGCAATTCTAAACTATTTGCAGTCCGGTGACGTCACGGCATTCGACGTTCTAATTATTTGTCATTGCTTGTAAGGAGCACAGCACATGTTAATATGCTAATATATATCAGCCTATAACTGGTCAAAAGTGTTTTTAATTGTTTTTTAAGGAAATTTATTCTGTTTATTAAGGCAGCATTTATTGAATGTAAAAAAAAATTCAATTGTTAAATATTTATTAAAATTTTAAATAACTGCTTTCTTATGTTTGCAGTTTTAAACAAATTATTAGTCCAGTCATTATTGCTTTAATTAATATTACCATTGATAATAATCATCATAATATTAATAATAATAATTAATATTAGAAGAATCATTGACTCTGAAGACTGGAGTAATCAGCACATACCTGGACGGCACATTTTAGGTCTTAAACGGCTATTTAAAATACTTTGAATGTTTTATATTTAGTTACAGAAATACATTGTCACCCTGCATCTGTTTTGCAGCATATGAAATGTCCCAAACACTATTTTTAACTGTCCAAAATGGCCAAAAAAAAAAAAAAAAAAAAAAATATATATATATATATATATATATATATATATATATATATATATATATATATATATATATATATATATATATATATATATGTAGCCTATCTGTTATCAATGCATTAAAAACAGTCTGGAAAGAATGTTTTAGGTAAATTTAGACCCCAAGTCCACATAAATGGACATAATTTTTCTCTAAAAGTACATGATATGATCAAAAGATGATACTTAGATTTTTATTCTATTTAGATTCCAATACGCCCAAATAGCAAAGAGAAATAAAAAATGCACGTTAAAAAACATCTTGGGCCTTGAGAGGTTAAATTCACTGAAATAAATTATTAAATAATAAACTTCTTTTGAACAGTTATTTTATAGTCCAACAACATTTGACAATTTTACAATTTGTACTGTATTTTTGGTTAAATAAATGCAGCCTTGGTGAGCAGGAAAAGCTGATTTTAAAACATTTTAAAATCCTACTGACCCCAAACTTTTGACCGGTCAAAATCATTAGCTACTCTTTTTCATATATTTCCAGAGCATAGAACTTTTCACAGTATTTATATTAACATTCTTCTGGAGAAAGTTTTGTTTCAGTTAAAGTTTTATTTCAACTAGAGTAAAAGCAGTTAAGGTGAATATTATGAGCCTCCTTAAGCAGAACTAGCCACTGTCATATTTGTAAACTAGTGTGTTTTAAAATGCGTTTCACTTATTGTTTTTGCTTTTTCCATCAAGATAACAGTCATATTACAATTTAATCAATCATGGCCTTTGGTTTTCATGTAGACTGAGAATCCAAATGAAAGTCTTCAAAAGGCAGGCCCGGATTAAGAATTCAGAGACCCCTGCACAATGTCTTGGGGGCCCCCAACCTGGCCGTACCCCTATAGTTGAATTAAAAATTAGATTAATAAAATAATTTTAATGCATATGATTTGAGACTTCCATAATACACACACTTATTAATGATACTTGTCTTCCTCATGATGGATAGTAGGCAAAATCTGATAGGTAGATAACATCGTTTTCAGATGTCTCCGTTTTCCCCCATCCACACTGAGATGGAGCAGCAGCGTTTTAGGATGAAAATGGCCTCTCCAGCATTTCCAAAACACTCCGTTTTCGGCGCTCGAAAACTTCGATGTAATGTGGACAGATGGCAAAACTTATGCGTTTTCAAACCAAAACTAAAACTGTGAGCCACTGTGCGACCCCGAAGTGAAGTGGTATAAACTCATTAAGTCTCTCTTTTTATTTCCTGACATTAAAATAGAACCCAAATACCTGCAATTCTGAGGCCCACCACAAGATGACGTAGGAGTGTGGTTTTAAAAAATAAATGAAATCATCATCTGCTTTTCTGGGCCCAAGGTAAGCGTCCAGGAGGCATCCAAAACAGATGCCTGAGCCACCTCAGCTGACTTCTCTCGATGTGGAGTAGCAGCGACTCTACTCCGAGCTCCTCCTGGGTGGCAGAGCTCCTTAATTCATCTGTAAGGCTGCACCCTGCCACCCTGCAAAGGAAATTCATTTCGGCCACTTGTATCAGAGATTTTGTCCTTTCAATCATGAGTCATGACCCAAAGCTCAAGACCATAGGTGAGAGTAGAAATTTAGATTGATTGGTAAATCAAAAGCTTTGCCTTTCAGCTCAGCTCCTTTTTCACGACAACAGACTGGTACATTGACTGCATTACTGCTGCACCAATCTGCCGGTCAAACTCACGTGTATCCTTCCCTCACTCATCAACAAAACCCCAAGATACTTGAACTCCACTTGGGTAAGGATGTTCTTCCAACTGGAGCCAAGCCTGGGGTTGGGACACATATGCAAGCGCCTCATGGTCGGGGTTTATCCCACGGAACCTGTCCGGGCTCAGCCTGAAGGAGCAACATAGGAACACATTCCTGCAAGAAGGGTCCAGTGCATTGTGGAACAGATGGTGTTGAAGGTTAGGACCACAACAACCCGATCGTCGGGCACAGAAACATAAATAAATAACATTTTTAAAAAGTTGTTGTAGCTAAATCATGATTACCACATATTTTTCATGGATTTGTCCCACTAAACACACTTTTACTTGTATTTTATTGTTATTTATTGTAATTACTTACAATTACAATTTAGTTTCTCGGTTTATAAAACTGATTACAAAAATTGTCAATGCACCAAAAAAAAAAACACGTTTAGTGCACTTTTTTAAGACGGAAAAGTAAATACTTCATTTTACTACATTTGAGAGTAACTTTGTATCAGAAAAGCTGAAAATGAGAAACAACATTAATTTACAGACTTATATTAATAAGATGCATTTAAACACAACAATATTCACCTACTATTCAAGTAAATATTCACCAACTCTTAAAGAGCCAATATCTGCCATAATTATCCATAATTTCCTGCCTATATAAATATAATTTGTTGGAAGTCCACTAGTATTACGATATTAACATTATTCTTACTGTACTCATAGTCAGGCCAGTCGACATTTCTGTGCGGAGTTTACATGTTCTCCATGTGCTCGCGTGGGGTTCCCCGGTTTCCTCCCACCGTCCAAAGACATGCGTGCTAAGTAAATTGACTAAACCAAATTGGCACCGTAGTCAAGTTCCTAGCCAACTCAATTCATCTATAGCCACAAATAAGCGGGGGAGTCGTCAAGATCTACCTGAACTTAATCTCCCCTCTCGTCCTACAAAAGGGAGGAAGCCCAGGGCTCGAGGATCTTATGAGTTCAGGGCTCTCTCCCGGGACAGCATGCCAAACAAGCTTATAATCAATCATCAGCTAAATGTGTGAACTCTTGAAGAAGTCATTTAAAAACTCACAGAAATGATGATTAGGGCTTCAGTTTGATTCACAAGATTTTATTTGAATCATTAGCCAACAATATATAAAAGCAATTCATTACAAAACAATTCAAAGAACTTTGTATAAAGCAATTTGACAGAACACCAGATTCATTTATGAGGTAGAAAGACAGTTGTGCAGATCTTTGATGACACTTTAGAGGAGAGGACTACGACAGCACCGGATTTCCTAATGGAGTTTTATCATTAATTCAATTCATCTTCATTTTCATAGAGCTTTTACAATGAGGATTGTGTCAAAGCAGCTTAACATACAAGTAAATTAAAACAGTCAGTCCAGTTGTCATAGTTGAAGTTCAGTTCAGTTCAGTTCAGTGTGATTTAAATTTCACTGCTGAAAGTCCAAACACTGAAGAGCAAATCCATCAACGTGCAGCTCCACAAGTCCCAAACCAAGCAAGCCAGTGGCGACAGTGGCGAGGAACAAAACTTCACAAATTGTTGTGAAGGAAAAAAACCTCGAGAGAAACCAGGCTCAGTTGGGCACGACCATTTCTCCTCTGGCCAAACGTCTTGTGCAGAGCTGCCGTCTAGGCACCATTAATTACCATTATTGTCATTAATTACTCACCTCATGTCAGTTCATGTTCATGTTTAGTTCATACTAAGAACACAAATTAAATCATTTTAGATCAAACCGAAAGCTCTCTGACCCTCCATATTTTATCTTTATTTCTAATATTTCTAATGTAGATTGTGTCAAAGCAGCTTAACACAGAAGTTCTAGTAAATTGAAACTGTGTCAGTCCAGTTTTCAGAGTTGAAGTTCAGTTCAGTTCAGATCAGTGTGGTTTAATTTTCACTGCTGAAAGTCCAAACACTGAAGAGCAAATCCATCGATGCGCAGCTCCACAAGTCCCAAACCAAGCAAGCCAGTGGCGACAGTGGCGAGGAACAAATCTTCACCAACTGACTAAAGTAAAGGAAAAAAACCTCGAGAGAAACCAGGCTCAGTTGGGCACGACCATTTCTCCTCTGGCCAAACTTCTTGTGCAGAGCTGCTAGTCGCCAGGGCTGGAGAACCCTGGACGTCCATCGTGGAGAAGCGGCAGGTGTGCAAGTGTATCAGAAAGACACCAAAATGAAAGCACAGTGCACTGCGTGTCGCACTGCTGATGTGTAACCCAGAGGCCTGCGTGACTTCCTCTGATTTAAACAAAGCGTGGGCTAATCTGAGGTAAACGTCAGCAGTGCGACACACATACAGTGCAGGACAGAGCTCTCATGGTTTGATGAAGTTTTCGGTTCCTTTTCTGGAGCATTTCTGCATCCTTGCGGTACATGGAGGTTCAGAGAGTTCTAGGATTACATCTCAAATATTTTCAATTGTTTTCTTAAGAAAGGTGTCAGGGGTTGGAACTACAGCTGCCATTTTGAAGGGGAACTGCTTTTATGCAGAAAGAAAGACACAAAAGTAATAAAACAAAATTAAAGACTTCAGAAGTTCTGTACTGCACTGTATGCGTGTCAGACTTGGTATAACCCAGATGCCTGCGCGACTTCCTCTGATTTTAACAAAGCGTGGGCACATCCAGGTATATGTTAGCAGTGTGACACACATACAGTGCAGGACAGAGCTCTCATAAACACACGCCCTGAACTGACACTGAAGAAAAGTAAGGTCTTAGGGGTTTGGAATGACATGAGGGAATAATTAATAACTGAATTTCTGGTGCTCTTAATGGTGCTTTCCTCTTCCTGGCTACTGTATTTTGTTCTAAAATGAAGAAAAAGAAGCAGAAATAACACAGAGTTATTAAAGCAGTTATATGAAGATCTGTCAAACAAGACCAAAAAGAACAAAAGAAAGAAAATAACAGGAATAGCAAGACCCAAATAGAGAATATAGAGATGTAGTTTTGTGCTCGGTGTGTTCCTCTACCTCCTCTTGTGTCACTGCTGCACAGCATTTGGGCTTGTTGCATTGAACCACTGGTGCTCTTCAACCTGATGTAACAGTATTCGCCTAACTGGATTGCGGATCAAACACTTGGAAATCAGGTCCTGGCATGCTGAAAAGAGCCACAGAGAGAGTGAAATATGTCTGCATTCACAAGATTCATGTTTACATCTTACTACATCATATTACTTTACATATTAGATTCTGTTACTGAGGCTCAGATTGTTCAGAGAAGTCTGCTTACCTGAAGATAAGGTGGGGTTTAGGTGAAGGTCTCCAACCATTATCGATTGTCTGTCGTAAAAGGGCAACCGTCCATGCATTATTTCATACAGCAGGATGCCTATCGCCCAGATATTTGCCATGCTAGGGAAGAATTTGGGATGCCTTAAAATCTCAGGTGGCGTGTAACATCTAGCTCCTGTAAGAGAGACATTTTCAGAATACAGTAAATTCATCAGGCAATACTGTGATCAAAGACACTGGAACACAAAATGCCAACTCACCTTGATATTTCCAGCTGTAGAAAGGCATACGTGTAACTGGCCAAGCACAACCGAAGTCGATCAATTTGAGCTCTAATCGGGGTGTCGTCACCAGGATGTTCCGCGCGTGTATATCACCATGGAAAACTCCACGCTCAACGCAGAACCTGACAGCTTGGACCAACTGACGCATTAACCGGCGTGCTTTGTTTTCATTCATGTCCAATGTATCTGTGATGTAGCGATCCAAGGTCTGGCATGACTCTGGGTACTCCAGAATGAGAGTGCAGTCGCTCTCATTCTCAATCCAGTCATGTAATCTGATGATGTTTGGACATTGCGGAGCTTTCATCAACCTAAGCATGATTGCCACTTCTGCCAGCATAGGTCTGGAATGACCATCCTAGAAAACAAAAACAGATTTCAAAGATATTACCAAAGCAGAATGGCACAAAGTAACAAAAACCTTTTTAAATTATGGAGAAAAATATAAAAATACAATAGAATAAAAATATCCAAATGAAACAAACTGATTTAAGCCTCTTCACTGTCTTCTTAAAGCTACAAAAACATCTGGTCAAGAGCAATGAGTGATTCTTTCCCTTTCTTTTTTTATTTAATTTAAGGAAACCCCCCTGTCTGAGCACTGTGTTTTTACACCTCTAGTTTGAAAAAACTAGGTAAGGTTTAGCATAAAAAAGGGAGTTTCAGTTCCTGCACACTCTGATTTTTACAGAGGTAAACTTTTCCAAATAATTAATTTTGCTTTTGAGTTCAGTTTAAAGTGGTCCAGACAGGTACGGGACAAGGGAAGGATGAGTAAATGGTCTGGACATTTTCATTGCTGTGTGAATTATGCCTTTAAACAAATGTTCCTTTGGTTTGTCAACTTACAATGTTGAGATAACGGTCCTGTCTACGCTTGATGATGTACTTCAGGGCAACCTGCAAAAAAACCAGTACATTTTTCAGAATAAACGGCAAATTAAAGCCTACAATTTATTTATATTTAATAATCTGGAGAAAATGTTACTTGAATTTTAGAAATAGTTCTCTACCTTTTCTTTTTCACTTGATACGTGAGATGCCACATACACCTGGCCAAAACCTCCTTTTCCGATCATGTCTTTTACTTCAAAATCAGCCACCACAGATCCTGAAAAACACACAGAAAAAGAGCACAGAGATTTACTTGGATTGTCTGATGTGAAACAAATCAAATAAATGACTCCTGTACTTTGAATCTGGGTCTGATGCAATGAGCAGTAACTTTCATAAGAGTTGCAGGAGTAAAATAATTACTAATTTATATTAATTATGAATGACAGAAAATAAAAGGTAATGATGACTTACCAAGAGTGAGCCCATAACCCTCGTTCGGTTCCTCAGGAACCTGGCCTGGCAGACACACTGACTCAGGGTCAGCTGGTTCTGCATATCCAGGCGTAACTTTAACAGGCACTGCCTCAGGATCTGCTTCATCCTCCGGCTCTGGCTCAGGGTTGGGCTCTGGCTTTGGCTCTAGATGGGGCTGGGGCTGGGGCTGGGGCTGGGGCTCGGACTTGGGCTTTTGCTCTGGCTCTGGCTCAAGCTTAGCCTCAGCCTCAAGCTCGGGCTCAGGTAGTAGCATGAGATGCTGGACTTTATCTGTGCCACAGAACAGTAAAGGGAACTTTGCAGCCTTCCATGCTCTCTTAAAGAAAGCAGAGACTCTTTTCCCTTTCCTTTCTTTCTTGGGTTTTTCTAAAATGAAGAAAACAAACAGAAACATCTCCATGAACAGAGCTGCAGCTACTAATAAATACACAACCAATAGTACAACAAATGACACTGTCTGATGTTTACGCTAAAAACAACAAAGCATAAAAAATAACAGACAGCAGAAATGAAATGAACCAAATTCAGGATGACTCACCATCAGTCCCATCAATTTTAGAGGGGTCTTGAACAGACGGAGGCGACTCAGGACAAGCCGAATCTGCATCCGTCATTGTGTTAACATTGGAGAGGCCATGGACACTGATCAACCGAGGATCTTTACAGATCTGGCCTGGCAGACAGACCAGCTCAGTATCAACATGACCTGTGAGGGCCGTTGAGGACTCAGGACGGGCCGGGTCTGCTTTCAGCACATCTGCTGCTTGCTTGATCCTGGAGGGGCCCGGAACACTCAACGGCTGAGACTCTTCACAGATCTGGACTGGCGGACGCATCTGCTCAGAGTCAACATGATCTGCGATGGTCGTTGGCTTGATCCTGGATGTTCCTGGAACAGCTAACGACTCGAGACGATCGCAGACCTGGACTGGCGGACGCATCAGCTCAGGGTCAACATGACTTGTGAGGGCCGTTGAGGACTCAGGACGGGCCGCATCTGCAATGATCCTGGAGGGGCCCGGAATACTCAACAGCTGAGGATCTTCACAGACCTGGCCTGGCAGCCACACCGGCTCAGGGTCTGCATGTGCTACGACGATCCTGGAGGGACCTGGAACAGGCAGGTGCTCGAAATCGTCGATATCTGACCGTGGTTCAAAGGGAACCACCACTCTGCTCCGGTCAGAGGAAAGGAAAGGGCGCTTTACAGCCTTCCATGCTCTCTTCAAGAAAGCAGAGGCTTTATTCCCTTTCCTTCTTTTCTCTGGGTTTTCTAAAGTAAAAGAAATAAACAGGGAAATATTAGAAAACTCTTAAACCACAAGTTTAAAATAGACAAACTGCTGTAAATTAGAAATATAAAAGACGCATCACACAAACAACAATAATAAATGTACAATTATAATAGAAAATGTTTGAAAACTGAAATTATTTAGTGAAATTAAAAATTATTTCAATGACAAATACAAGCTGATAAAGGTCAGTAAGTCATAAATCCATATTAGACATAAGTAGGGCCAGACGAAATCAGCAGATATTTTCTGTTATTTCTGCCCAGAATTTATTTGAAAAAATCTGCGGATTTATGCAGAATGATTTTGGGAGTATCGTAACTAAAATCTTAATATATGAACTAAAAAGTAAAACATTTTTAACTTGTATTTAATGTTTACAATGCAAAGCATTTCTTACAAACAAAGTAAGTCTCTCATATAATAAATCTACTAAAAGACAGGAAATATTACTTTACAAGCTGTATTGTAAATAAATCATTTAAATATTTTCATATTAGTCAATGATATTACGGAAATTAATTTAAAAACAATAAATATACATTTACACACATTTACACAAGTAAATAAACAGAATCAATAATGTGGCGCAGATTCCGTGTGGGCCTAGACATAAAGACTATTATAACTTAACTATTATAATGATTCATCATTTCTGAGTCAATATTCTTTGAGTTTTACCAGTTATTTAACTATTTAACAATCACCATCACAATGTTTAATCAAATGTACAGTTAAAGTCAGAAGTATTAGACCCTCAGTTTTAAATATTTCCCAAATTATGATATTTGTTTTATTTAGGCTTGAATAAAAGTTTTAGAACAAAATTATTAGCCTCTTTAAGCTATATATATTTTTTTGATAGACAACAGAACAAACCATCATTACACACTAACCTGCCTATTTAACCTAATTAACCTAGTTAAGCCTTTAAATGTCACTTTAAGCTGTATAGAGGCGTCTTGAAAAAAAATATCTAGTCAAATATTATTTACTGTCATCATGGCAAAGATAAAATAAATCAGTTATTAGAAATGAGTTATTAAAACTATTATGTTTTGAAAAAAATATCTCTGATAAACAGAAATTGGTGGAAAAAATAAAGGGGGCTATTAATTCAGGGGGGAGTGTCCACTTCTTCACCACAAAAAAACAACAAAAAAAAAACTAATGAAAATAAATCAACATTTTTTAATCTTTCCATTAGCAATCATCAAACTCAAAGTGAACAATTTCTCTTGCTCTGGATGTTCAGTTCAGAAATCTGTGAGCAAATTATAACAAAATATTTAACAATCAGTCTTAAAAATCCAAATGTACATCTTGCTTATGAAACTCAGGTAGAGAAACAGAGTTATGAACATTTTTTAATTCCTTCTGCACAAAATAAAGACTTAAATATAATATTCTCACTCAGTTTGCTGAAATAGGTCAAATATGTATCCATACAATCAAAAACGAAACCTAAGAAAATTAATGTGTAGGTTTATGTGTAGACACATGAAAGATTCTAATATTAAAATGTTTTTTTTTTTTATCAGAAACGTTAACAAAGCACAAGTTCTGCTGAATGAGGCCGTGAAAATGAAAAACTTTCAAAGCCAGAATGTCAATACTATATAATAAAGCAGGGCTCAATCACGAAGTCAGAAAATACACAATATCATAACTAACGTTACATGAAGCAATTACAATCACGATAGGTTGCACATTTGCCTCTCAAGTTGGTAAGCTTACATGGCGATATATAATTATTATTTTAACGTTACTTTTTTTGCATTTTAAGTGGGAATACACAGTGTTTGTAAACTCTCATCTCACCTGTTGGGCTTCTCATCACGGCAGGAGGTGTACGAGAAGCCATCGTGTCACTCTGATGATTATTGTTGACAAAGTCAGTCGTGATCGTTTTAACTCGATTAAAAAACACAGTTGACTTATTTTTTTCCATTTGAGACGCAAAACAAGTCGCTAAAGTCATTAAATCACTGTTCACTGTACTCGTTCGTTTGTCACTCTGAGGCAATTCTAAACTATTTGCAGTCCGGTGACGTCACGGCATTCGACGTTCTAATTATTTGTCATTGCTTGTAGGGAGCACAGCACATGTTAATATGCTAATATATATCAGCCTATAACTGGTCAAAAGTGTTTTTAATTGTTTTTTAAGGAAATTCTGTTTATCAAGGCAGCATTTATTAAATGTAAAAAAAATTCAATTGTTAAATATTTATTAAAATTTTTTAACTGCTTTCTTATGTTTGTAGTTTTAAACAAATTATCAGTCCAGTCATTATTGCTTTAATTAATATTACCATTGATAATAATCATCATAATATTAATAATAATAAATAATATTAGAAGAATCATTGACTCTGAAGACTGGAGTAATCAGCACATACCTGGACGGCACATTTTAGCTCTTAAACGGCTATTTAAAATACTTTGAATGTTTTATATTTAGTTACAGAAATACATTGTCACCCTGCATCTGTTTTGCAGCATATGAAATGTCCCAAACACTATTTTTAACTGTCCAAAATGGCCAAAACAAATGTAGTTTTTACTCTCTGATAGTCAAAACATTAATATATATATATATATATATATATATATATATATATATATATATATATATATATATATATATATATATATATATGTAGCCTATCTGTTATCAATGCATTAAAAACAGTCAGGAAAGAATGTTTTATGTAAATTTAGACCCCAAGTCCACATAAATGGACATCATTTTTCTCTAAAACTACATCATATGATCAAAAGATGATACTTAGATTTTTATTCTATTTAGATTCCAATACGCCCAAATAGCAAAGAGAAATAAAAAATGCACGTAAAAAAACATCTTGGGCCTTGAGAGGTTAAATTCACTGAAATAAATTATTAAATAATAAACTTCTTTTGAACAGTTATTTTATAGTCCAACAACATTTGACAATTTTACAATTTGTACTGTATTTTTGGTTAAATAAATGCAGCCTTGGTGAGCAGGAGAAGCTGATTTTAAAACATTTTAAAATCCTACTGACCCCAAACTTTTGACCGTTCAAAATCATTAGCTACTCTTTTTCATATATTTCCAGAGCATAGAACTTTTTCACAGTATTTATATTAACATTCTTCTGGAGAAAGTCTTGTTTCGGTTAAATTTTTATTTCGACTAGAGTAAAAGCAGTTAAGGTGAATATTATTAACCTCCTTAAGCAGAACAAGCCACTGTCATATTTGTAAACCTAGTGCGTTTTAAAATGCGTTTCACTTATTGTTTTTGCTTTATCCATCAAGATAACATTCATATTACAATTTAATCAATCATGGCCTTTGGTTTTCATGTAGACTGAGAATCCAAATGAAAGTCTTCAAAAGGCAGGCCCGGATTAAGAATTCAGAGACCCCTGCACAATGTCTTGGGGGCCCCCAACCTGGCCGTACCCCTATAGTTGAATTAAAAATTAAATTAATAAAATAATTTTAATGCATATGATTTGAGACTTCCATAATACACACACTTATTAATGATACTTGTCTTCCTCATGATGGATAGTAGGCAAAATCTGATAGGTAGATAACATCGTTTTCAGATGTCTCCGTTTTCCCCCATCCACACTGAGATGGAGCAGCAGCGTTTTAGGATGAAAATGGCCTCTCCAGCATTTCAAAAACACTCCGTTTTCGGCGCTCGAAAACTTCGATGTAATGTGGACAGATGGCAAAACTTATGCGTTTTCAAACCAAAACTGTGAGCCACTGTGCGACCCCTAAGTGAAGTGGTATAAACTCATAAAGTCTCTCTTTTTATTTCCTGACATTAAAATAGAACCCAAATACCTGCAATTCTGAGGCCCACCACAAGATGACGTAGGAGTGTGGTTTTAAAAAATAAATGAAATCATCATCTGCTTTTCTGAGCCCAAGGTAAGCGTCCAGGAGGCATCCAAAACAGATGCATGAGCCACATCAGCTGACTTCTCTCGATGTGGAGTAGCAGCGACTCTACTCCGAGCTCCTCCTGGGTGGCAGAGCTCCTTAATTCATCTATAAGGCTGCACCCTGCCACCCTGCAAAGGAAATTCATTTCGGCCACTTGTATCAGAGATTTTGTCCTTTCAATCATGAGTCATGACCCAAAGCTCAAGACCATAGGTGAGAGTAGAAATTTAGATTGACTGGTAAATCAAAAGCTTTGCCTTTCAGCTCAGCTCCTTTTTCACGACAACAGACTGGTACATTGACTGCATTACTGCTGCACCAATCTGCCTGTCAAACTCACGTGTATCCTTCCCTCACTCATCAACAAAACCCCAAGATACTTGAACTCCACTTGGGTAAGGATGTTCTTCCAACTGGAGCCAAGCCTGGGGTTGGGACACATATGCAAGCGCCTCATGGTCGGGGTTTATCCCACGGAACCTGTCCGGGCTCAGCCTGAAGGAGCAACATAGGAACACATTCCTGCAAGAAGGGTCCAGTGCATTGTGGAACAGATGGTGTTGAAGGTTAGAACCACAACAACCCGATCGTCAGGCACAAAAACATAAATAAATAACATTTTTAAAAAGTTGTTGTAGCTAAATCATGATTACCACATATTTTTCATGGATTTGTCCCACTAAACACACTTTTACTTGTATTTTATTGTTATTTATTGTAATTACTTACAATTACAATTTAGTTTCCCGGTTTATAAAACTGATTACAAAAATTGTCAATGCACCAAAAAAAAAAACACGTTTAGTGCACTTTTTTAAGACGGAAAAGTAAATACTTCATTTTACTACATTTGAGAGTAACTTTGTATCAGAAAAGCTGAAAATGAGAAACAACATTAATTTACAGACCTATATTAATAAGATGCATTTAAACACAACAATATTCACCTACTATTCAAGAAAATATTCACCAGTTCATAAGGAGACAATATCTGCTATAATTATTTGCATGTATAAATATAATTTGTTGCAAGTCCACTAGTATTACGATATTAACATTATTCTTACTGTACTCATAGTCAGGCCAGTCGACATTTCTGTGCGGAGTTTACATGTTCTCCAAGTGCTTGCGAGGGGTTCCCCGGTTTCCTCCCACCGTCCAAAGACATGCGTGCTAAGTAAATTGACTAAACCAAATTGGCACCGTAGTCAAGTTCCTAGCCAACTCAATTCATCTATAGCCACAAATAAGCGGGGGAGTCGTCAAAATCTACCTGAACTTAATCTCCCCTCTCGTCCTACAAAAGGGAGGAAGCCCAGGGCTCGAGGATCTTATGAGTTCAGGGCTCTCTCCCGGGACAGCATGCCAAACAAGCTTATAATCAATCATCAGCTAAATGTGTGAACTCTTGAAGAAGTCATTTAAAAACTCACAGAAATGATGATTAGTGCTTCAGTTTGATTCACAAGATTTTATTTGAATCATTAGCCAACAATATATAAAAGCAATTCATTACAAAACAATTCAAAGAACTTTGTATAAAGCATGTATAAAGCAATTTGACAGAACACCAGATTCATTTATGAGGTAGAAAGACAGTTGTGCAGATCTTTGATGACACTTTAGAGGAGAGGACTACGACAGCACCGGGTTTCCTAATGGAGTTTTATCATTAATTCAATTCATCTTCATTTCCATAGAGCTTTTACAATGAGGATTATGTCAAAGCAGCTTAACATACAAGTAAATTAAAACAGTCAGTCCAGTTGTCATAGTTGAAGTTCAGTTCAGTTCAGTATGATTTAAATTTCACTGCTGAAAGTCCAAACACTGAAGAGCAAATCCATCAACGTGCAGCTCCACAAGTCCCAAACCAAGCAAGCCAGTGGCGACAGTGGCGAGGAACAAAACTTCACAAATTGTTGTGAAGGAAAAAAACCTCGAGAGAAACCAGGCTCAGTTGGGCACGACCATTTCTCCTTTGGCCAAACGTCTTGTGCAGAGCTGCCGTCTAGGCACCATTAATTACCATTATTGTCATTAATTACTCACCTCATGTCAGTTCATGTTCATGTTTAGTTCATACTAAGAACACAAATTAAATCATTTTAGATCAAATCGAAAGCTCTCTGACCCTCCATATTTTATCTTTATTTCTAATATTTCTAATGTAGATTGTGTCAAAGCAGCTTAACACAGAAGTTCTAGTAAATTGAAACTGTCAGTCCAGTTTTCAGAGTTGAAGTTCAGTTCAGTTCAGATCAGTGTGGTTTAATTTTCACTGCTGAAAGTCCAAACACTGAAGAGCAAATCCATCGATGCGCAGCTCCACAAGTCCCAAACCAAGCAAGCCAGTGGCGACAGTGGCGAGGAACAAATCTTTACCAATTGACGAAAGTGAAGGAAAAAAACCTCGAGAGAAACCAGGCTCAGTTGGGCTCGACCATTTCTCCTCTGGCCAAACTTCTTGTGCAGAGCTGCTAGTCGCCAGGGCTGGAGAACCCTGGACGTCCATCGTGGAGAAACGGCAGGTGTGCAAGTGTATCAGAAAGACACCAAAATGAAAGCACAGTGCACTGCGTGTCGCACTGCTGACGTGTAACCCAGAGGCCTGCGCGACTTCCTCTGATTTAAACAAAGCGTGGGCTAATCTGAGGTAAATGTCATCAGTGCAACACACATACAGTGCAAGACTGAGCTCTCATGGTTTGATGAAGTTTTCGGTTCCTTTTCTGGATCATTTCTGCATCCTTGCAGTACATGGAGGATCAGAGAGTTCTAGGATTACATCTCAAATATTTTCAATTGTTTTCTTAAGAAAGGTGTCAGGGGTTGGAACTACAGCTGCCATTTTGAAGGGGAACTGCTTTTATGCAGAAAGAAAGACACAAAAGTAATAAAACAAAATTAAAGACTTCAGAAGTTCTGTACTGCACTGTATGCGTGTCAGACTTGGTATAACCCAGATGCCTGCGCGACTTCCTCTGATTTTAACAAAGCGTGGGCACATCCAGGTATATGTTAGCAGTGTGACACACATACAGTGCAGGACAGAGCTCTCATAAACACACGCCCTGAACTGACACTGAAGAAAAGTAAGGTCTTAGGGGTTTGGAATGACATGAGGGAATAATTAATAACTGAATTTCTGGTGCTCTTAATGGTGCTTTCCTCTTCCTGGCTACTGTATTTTGTTCTAAAATGAAGAAAAAGAAGCAGAAATAACACAGAGTTATTAAAGCAGTTATATGAAGATCTGTCAAACAAGACCAAAAAGAATGAAAGAAAGAAAATAACAGGAATAGCAAGACCCAAATAGAGAATATAGAGATGTAGTTTTGTGCTCGGTGTGTTCCTCTACCTCCTCTTGTGTCACTGCTGCACAGCATTTGGGCTCGTTGCATTGAACCACTGGTGCTCTTCAACCTGATGTAACAGTATTCGCCTAACTGGATTGCGGATCAAACACTTGGAAATCAGGTCCTGGCATGCTGAAAAGAGCCACAGAGAGAGTGAAATATGTCTGCATTCACAAGATTCATGTTTACATCTTACTACATCATATTACTTTACATATTAGATTCTGTTACTGAGGCTCAGATTGTTCAGAGAAGTCTGCTTACCTGAAGATAAGGTGGGGTTTAGGTGAAGGTCTCCAACCATTATCGATTGTCTGTCGTAAAAGGGCAACCGTCCATGCATTATTTCATACAGCACGATGCCTATCGCCCAGATATTTGCCATGCTAGGGAAGAATTTGGGATGCCTTAAAATCTCAGGTGGCGTGTAACATCTAGCTCCTGTAAGAGAGACATTTTCAGAATACAGTAAATTCATCAGGCAATACTGTGATCAAAGACACTGGAACACAAAATGCCAACTCACCTTGATATTTCCAGCTGTAGAAAGGCATACGTGTAACTGGCCAAGCACAACCGAAGTCAATCAATTTGAGCTCTAATCGGGGTGTCGTCACCAGGATGTTCCGCGCGTGTATATCACCATGGAAAACTCCACGCTCAACGCAGAACCTGACAGCTTGGACCAACTGACGCATTAACCGGCGTGCTTTGTTTTCATTCATGTCCAATGTATCTGTGATGTAGCGATCCAAGGTCTGGCATGACTCTGGGTACTCCAGAATGAGAGTGCAGTCGCTCTCATTCTCAATCCAGTCATGTAATCTGATGATGTTTGGACATTGCGGAGCTTTCATCAACCTAAGCATGATTGCCACTTCTGCCAGCATAGGTTTGGAATGACCATCCTAGAAAACAAAAACAGATTTCAAAGATATTACCAAAGCAGAATGGCACAAAGTAACAAAAACCTTTTTAAATTATGGAGAAAAATATAAAAATACAATAGAATAAAAATATCCAAATGAAACAAACTGATTTAAGCCTCTTCACTGTCTTCTTAAAGCTACAAAAACATCTGGTCAAGAGCAATGAGTGATTCTTTCCCTTTCTTTTTTTATTTAATTTAAGGGTCACGAAACCCCCCTGTCTGAGCACGGTGTTTTTACACCTCTAGTTTGAAAAAACTAGGTAAGGTTTAGCATAAAAAAGGGAGTTTCAGTTCCTGCACACGCTGATTTTTACAGAGGTAAACTTTTCCAAATAATTAATTTTGCTTTTGAGTTCAGTTTAAAGTGGTCCAGACAGGTACGGGACAAGGGAAGGATGAGTAAATGGTCTGGACATTTTCATTGCTGTTTGAATTATGCCTTTAAACAAATGTTCCTTTGGTTTGTCAACTTACAATGTTGAGATAACGGTCCTGTTTACGCTTGATGATGTACTTCAGGGCAACCTGCAAAAAAAAAAAAAAACAGTACATTTTTCAGAATAAACGGCAAATTAAAGCCTACAATTTATTTATATTTAATAATCTGGAGAAAATGTTACTTGAATTTTAGAAATAGTTCTCTACCTTTTCTTTTTCACTTGATACGTGAGACGCCACATACACCTGGACAAAACCTCCTTTTCCGATCATGTCTTTTACTTCAAAATCAGCCACCACAGATCCTGAAAAACACACAGAAAAAGAGCACGGAGATTTACTTGGATTGTCTGATGTGAAACAAATCAAATAAATGACTCCTGTACTTTGAATCTGGGTCTGATGCAATGAGCAGTAACTTTCATAAAGCAGGTCGCACACCAGAAGCGCCGCTCGGCGCCGCGACATGGCGCGTACATGACAATTTAAAGTATCGCACACCAGACGCGCACATTCGAATGATATTTAACATGAAACTAATCAGATGGCGCTCTGTGGCGCGGCTGAAAAATGAACTGCGTCCTGAGCCGTCGCCGGGCGCCGCCGACAGCCGCCGACTTGCGGCGCCGGTGTGTGTACCCTGATAGAAACCTATGTTTAGAATTCTAAAATACATGGCGCTGCGTGGCGCTGTGCGGCGCGCCGCCGAGCGGCGCTTCTGGTGTGCGACCTGCTTAAGAGTTGCAGGAGTAAAATAATTACTAATTTATATTAATTATGAATGACAGAAAATAAAAGGTAATGATGACTTACCAAGAGTGAGCCCATAACCCTCGTTCGGTTCCTCAGGAACCTGGCCTGGCAGACACACTGACTCAGGGTCAGCTAGTTCTGCATATCCAGGCGTAACTTTAACAGGCACTGCCTCAGGATCTGCTTCATCCTCCGGCTCTGGCTCAGGGTTGGGCTCTGGCTTTGGCTCTAGATGGGGCTGGGGCTGGGGCTGGGGCTCGGGCTCGGGCTCGGACTTGGGCTTTTGCTCTGGCTCTGGCTCAAGCTTAGCCTCAGTCTCAAGCTCGGGCTCAGGTAGTAGCATGAGATGCTGGACTTTATCTGTGCCACAGAACAGTAAAGGGAGCTTTGCAGCCTTCCATGCTCTCTTAAAGAAAGCAGAGACTCTTTTCCCTTTCCTTTCTTTCTTGGGTTTTTCTAAAATGAAGAAAACAAACAGAAACATCTCCATGAACAGAGCTGCAGCTACTAATAAATACACAACCAATAGTACAACAAATGACACTGTCTGATGTTTAAGCTAAAAACAACAAAGCATAAAAATAACAGACAGCAGAAATGAAATGAACCAAATTCAGGATGACTCACCATCAGTCCCATCAATTTTAGAGGGGTCTTGAACAGACGGAGGCGACTCAGGACAAGCCGAATCTGCATCCGTCATTGTGTTAACATTGGAGAGGCGATGGACACTGATCAGCCGAGGATCTTTACAGATCTGGCCTGGCAGACAGACCAGCTCAGTATCAACATGACCTGTGAGGGCTGTTGAGGACTCAGGACGGGCCGGGTCTGCTTTCAGCACATCTGCTGCTTGCTTGATCCTGGAGGGGCCCGGAACACTCAACGGCTGAGAATCTTCACAGATCTGGACTGGCGGACGCATCTGCTCAGAGTCAACATGATCTGCGATGGTCGTTGGCTTGATCCTGGATGTTCCTGGAACAGCTAACGACTCGAGACGATCGCAGACCTGGACTGGCGGACGCATCAGCTCAGGGTCAACTTGACCTGTGAGGGCCGTTGAGGACTCAGGACGGGTCGCATCTGCAGTGATCCTGGAGGGGCCCGGAATACTCAACAGCTGAGGATCTTCACAGACCTGGCCTGGCAGCCACACCGGCTCAGGGTCTGCATGTGCTATGACGATCCTGGAGGGACCTGGAACAGGCAGGTGCTCGAAATCGTCGATATCTGACCGTGGTTCAAAGGGAACCACCACTCTGCTCCGGTCAGAGGAAAGGAAAGGGCGCTTTACAGCCTTCCATGCTCTCTTCAAGAAAGCAGAGGCTTTATTCCCTTTCCTTCCTTTCTCCGGGTTTTCTAAAGTAAAAGAAATAAACAGGGAAATATTAGAAAACTCTTAAACCACAAGTTTAAAATAGACAAACTGCTGTAAATTAGAAATATAAAAGACGCATCACAGACAAGAAACAACAATAATAAATGTACAATTATAATAGAAAATGTTTGAAAACTGAAATTATTTAGTGAAATTAAAAATTATTTCAATGACAAATACAAGCTGATAAAGGTCAGTAAGTCATAAGTCCATATTAGACATAAGTAGAGCCAGACGGAATCAGCAGATATTTTGTTATTTCTGCCCAGAATTTATTTGAAAAAATCAGCGGATTTATGCGGAATGATTTTGGGAGTATCGTAACTAAAATCTTAATATATGAACTAAAAAGTAAAACACTTTTAACTTGTATTTAATGTTTACAATGCAAAGCATTTCTTACAAACAAAGCAAGTCTCTCATATAATAAATCTACTAAAAGACAGGAAATATTACTTTACAAGCTGTATTGTAAATAAATCATTTAAATATTTTCATATTAGTCAATGATATTACGGAAATTAATTTAAAAACAATAAATATACATTTACACACATTTACACAAGTAAATAAACAGAATCAATAATGTGGAGCAGATTCCGAGTGGGCCTAGACATAAAGACTATTATAACTTAACTATTATAATGATTCATCATTTCTGAGTCAATATTCTTTGAGTTTTACCAGTTATTTAACTATTTAACAATTACCATCACAATGTTTAATCAAATGTACAGTTAAAGTCAGAATTATTAGACCCTCAGTTTTAAATATTTCCCAAATTATGATATTTGTTTTATTTAGGCTTGAATAAAAGTTTTAGAACAAAATTATTAGCCTCTTTAAGCTATATATATTTTTTTGATAGACAACAGAACAAACCATCATTACACACTAACCTGCCTATTTAACCTAATTAACCTAGTTAAGCCTTTAAATGTCACTTTAAGCTGTATAGAGGCGTCTTAAAAAAAATATCTAGTCAAATATTATTTACTGTCATCATGGCAAAGATAAAATAAATCAGTTATTAGAAATGAGTTATTAAAACTATTATGTTTTGAAAAAAATATCTCTGATAAACAGAAATTGGTGGAAAAAATAAAGGGGGCTATTAATTCAGGGGGGAGAGTCCACTTCAAAACAACAACAAAAAAACTAATGAAAATAAATCAACATTTTTTAATCTTTCCATTAGCAATCATCAAACTCAAAGTGAACAATTTCTCTTGCTCTGGTTCTCCAGTTCAGAAATCTGTGAGTAAATTATAACACAATATTTAACAATCAGTCTTAAAAATCCAAATGTACATCTTGCTCATGAAACTCAGGTTGAGAAACAGAGTTATGAACATTTTTTAATTCCTTCTGCACAAAATAAAGACTTAAATATAATATTCTCACTCAGTTTGCTGAAATAGGTCAAATATTTATACATACAATCAAAAACGAAACCTAATAAAATTAATGTGTAGGTTTATGTGTAGACACATGAAAGATTCTAATATTAAAATGTTTTTTTTATTAGAAACGTTAACAAAGCACAAGTTCTGCTGAATGAGGCCGTGAAAATGAAAAACTTTCAAAGCCAGAATGTCAATACCATATAATAAAGCAGGGCTCAATCACGAAGTCAGAAAATACACAATATCATAACTACATGAAGCAATTACAATCACGATAGGTTGCATATTTGCCTCTCAAGTTGGTAAGCTTACATGGCGATATATAATTATTATTTTAACGTTACTTTTTATTGCATTTTAAGTGGGAATACACAGTGTTTGTAAACTCTCATCTCACCTGTTGGGCCTCTCATCACGGCAGGAGGTGTACGAGAAGCCATCGTGTCACTCTGATGATTATTGTTGACAAAGTCAGTCGTGATCGTTTTAACTCGATTAAAAAACACAGTTGACTTATTTTTTTCCATTTGAGACGCAAAACAAGTCACTAAAGTCATTAAATCACTGTTCACTGTACTCGTTCGTTTGTCACTCTGAGGCAATTCTAAACTATTTGCAGTCCGGTGACGTCACGGCATTCGACGTTCTAATTATTTGTCATTGCTTGTAGGGAGCACAGCACATGTTAATATGCTAATATATATCAGCCTATAACTGGTCAAAAGTGTTTTTAATTGTTTTTTAAGGAAATTTATTCTGTTTATCAAGGCAGCATTTATTAAATGTAAAAAAAATTCAATTGTTAAATATTTATTAAAATTTTAAATAACTGCTTTCTTATGTTTGTAGTTTTAAACAAATTATCAGTCCAGTCATTATTGCTTTAATTAATATTACCATTGATAATAATCATCATAATATTAATAATAATAATTAATATTAGAAGAATCATTGACTCTGAAGACTGGAGTAATCAGCACATACCTGGACGGCACATTTTAGCTCTTAAACGGCTATTTAAAATACTTTGAATGTTTTATATTTAGTTACAGAAATACATTGTCACCCTGCATCTGTTTTGCAGCATATGAAATGTCCCAAACACTATTTTTAACTGTCCAAAATAGCCAAAACAAATGTAGTTTTTACTCTCTAATAGTCAAAACATAAAAAAAAAAAAAAAATATATATATATATATATATATATATATATATATATATATATATATATATATATATATATATATATATATATATATATATATATATATATATATATATATATATATGTAGCCTATCTGTTATCAATGCATTAAAAACAGTCAGGAAAGAATGTTTTATGTAAATTTAGACCCCAAGTCCACATAAATGGACATAATTTTTCTCTAAAAGTACATGATATGATCAAAAGATGATACTTAGATTTTTATTCCATTTAGATTCCAATACGCCCAAATAGCAAAGAGAAATAAAAAATGCACGTTAAAAAACATCTTGGGCCTTGAGAGGTTAAATTCACTGAAATAAATTATTAAATAATAAACTTCTTTTGAACAGTTATTTTATAGTCCAACAACATTTGACAATTTTACAATTTGTACTGTATTTTTGGTTAAATAAATGCAGCCTTGGTGAGCAGGAGAAGCTGATTTTAAAACATTTTAAAATCCTACTGACCCCAAACTTTTGACTGGTCAAAATCATTAGCTACTCTTTTTCATATATTTCCAGAGCATAGAACTTTTCACAGTATTTATATTAACATTCTTCTGGAGAAAGTCTTGTTTCGGTTAAAGTTTTATTTCGACTAGAGTAAAAGCAGTTACGGTGAATATTATTAACCTCCTTAAGCAGAACTAGCAACTGTCATATTTGTAAACTAGTGCGTTTTAAAATGCGTTTCACTTATTGTTTTTGCTTTATCCATCAAGATAACAGTCATATTACAATTTAATCAATCATGGCCTTTGGTTTTCATGTAGACTGAGAATCCAAATGAATGTCTTCAAAAGGCAGGCCCGGATTAAGAATTCAGAGACCCCTGCACAATGTCTTGGGGGCCCCCAGCCTGGCCGTACCCCTATAGTTGAATTAAAAATTAGATTAATAAAATAATTTTAATGCATATGATTTGAGACTTCCATAATACACACACTTATTAATGATACTTGTCTTCCTCATGATGGATAGTAGGCAAAATCTGATAGGTAGATAACATCGTTTTCAGATGTCTCCGTTTTCCCCCATCCACACTGAGATGGAGCAGCAGCGTTTTAGGATGAAAATGGCCTCTCCAGCATTTCAAAAACACTCCGTTTTCGGCGCTCGAAAACTTCGATGTAATGTGGACAGATGGCAAAACTTATGCGTTTTCAAACTAAAACTAAAACTGTGAGCCACTGTGCGACCCCGAAGTGAAGTGGTATAAACTCATTAAGTCTCTCTTTTTATTTCCTGACATTAAAATAGAACCCAAATACCTGCAATTCTGAGGCCCACCACAAGATGACGTAGGAGTGTGGTTTTAAAAAATAAATGAAATCATCATCTGCTTTTCTGGGCCCAAGGTAAGCGTCCAGGAGGCATCCAAAACAGATGCCTGAGCCACCTCAGCTGACTTCTCTCGATGTGGAGTAGCAGCGACTCTACTCCGAGCTCCTCCTGGGTGGCAGAGCTCCTTAATTCATCTGTAAGGCTGCACCCTGCCACCCTGCAAAGGAAATTCATTTCAGCCACTTGTATCAGAGATCTTGTCCTTTCAATCATGAGTCATGACCCAAAGCTCAAGACCATAGGTGAGAGTAGAAATTTAGATTGACTGGTAAATCAAAAGCTTTGCCTTTCAGCTCAGCTCCTTTTTCACGACAACAGACTGGTACATTGACTGCATTACTGCTGCACCAATCTGCCTGTCAAACTCACGTTGTATCCTTCCCTCACTCATCAACAAACCCCAAGATACTTAAACTCCACCTGGGGTAAGGATGTTCTTCCAACTGGAGCCAAGCCTGGGGTTGGGACACATATGCAAGCGCCTCATGGTCGGGGTTTATCCCATGGAACCTGTCCGGGCTCAGCCTGAAGGAGCAACATAGGAACACATTCCTGCAAGAAGGGTCCAGTGCATTGTGGAACAGATGGTGTTGAAGGTTAGGACCACAACAACCCGATCGTCGGGCACAGAAACATAAATAAATAACATTTTTAAAAAGTTGTTGTAGCTAAATCATGATTACCACATATTTTTCATGGATTTGTCCCACTAAACACACTTTTACTTGTATTTTATTGTTATTTATTGTAATTACTTACAATTACAATTTAGTTTCCCGGTTTATAAAACTGATTACAAAAATTGTCAATGCACCAAAAAAAAAAACACGTTTAGTGCACTTTTTTAAGACGGAAAAGTAAATACTTCATTTTACTACATTTGAGAGTAGCTTTGTATCAGAAAAACTGAAAATGAGAAACAACATTAATTTACAGACTTATATTAATAAGATGCATTTAAACACAACAATATTCACCTACTATTCAAGTAAATTTTCACCAACTCTTAAAGAGACAATATCTGCTATAATTATCCATAATTTCCTGCCTATATAAATATAATTTGTTGCAAGTCCACTAGTATTACGATATTAACATTATTCTTACAGTAATCATAGTCAGGCCAGTCGACATTTCTGTGCGGAGTTTACATGTTCTCCATGTGCTCGCCTGGGGTTCCTCGGTTTCCTCCCACTGTCCAAAGACATGCGTGCTAAGTAAATTGTCTTAACCAAATTGGCACCGTAGTCAAGTTCCTAGCCAACTCAATTCATCATTAACCACACATAAGCGGGAGAGTTCTCAAGATCTACCTGAACTTAATCTCCCCTCTCGTCCTACAATAGGGAGGAAGCCCAGGGCTTGAGGATCTTTTGAGTTCAGGGCTCTCTCCCGGGACAGCATGCCAAACACGCTTATAATCAATCATCAGCTAAATGTGTGAACTCTTGAAGAAGTCATTTAAAAACTCACAGAAATGATGATTAGGGCTTCAGTTTGATTCACAAGATTTTATTTGAATCATTAGCCAAGAATATATAAAAGCAATTCATTACAAAACAATTCAAAGAACTTTGTATAAAGCAATCTGACAGAACACCAGATTCATTTATGAGGTAGAAAGACAGTTGTGCAGATCTTTGATGACACTTTAGAGGAGATGACTACGACAGCACCGGATTTCCTAATGGAGTTTTATCATTAATTCAATTCATCTTCATTTCCATAGAGCTTTTACAATGAGGATTGTGTCAAAACAGCTTAACATACAAGTAAATTAAAACAGTCAGTCCAGTTGTCTGAACTTGTAAGGAGCACAGGACAAGTTCATATGCTAATAAATATTAGCCTATAACTGGACATATAGTGTCATCCTGCAACTGTTTTGCAGCATATGAAATGTCCCAAACACTTTTCAACTGTTTAAAATGGCCAAAAAAAAGTAGTTTTTTTACTCTCTGATAGTCGAAACATATTAAAAAAATATGTATGAGTTATCAATGCATTAAAAACAGTCAGGAATAAAATTTTGTGTAAATTCGGACCGCGAGTCCACATATATGGACATTATTTTTCTCTAAAAGTACACTATACCAAAAGATGATACTTTTATGATATTTTTATTCTAATTAGATTCCAATAAGCCCAAATGGCAAAGAGAAATAAAAAATGCACATAAAAATACCTTGAGCCTTAATATGTTAAATTCACTGAAATGAATTATTAAATTATAAACTACTTTTGAACAGTTATTTTATAGCGCAACAACATTTTACAATTTGTTCTTTATTTTTGATTTAATAAATGGAGCCTTGGTGAGCAGGAGAAGCGGATTTTAAAACATTTTAAAATCCTCCTGACTCCAAACTTTTGACTGGTCAAAATCATTGGCCATTCTTTTTCATATATATTTCCAGAGCAATATGGAAATATTTGAAACAAAATTGAACTTTTCCACGGTATATACGTTAACATTCTACTGGAGAAAGTCTTCTTTGTTTTATTTAGAGAGATTTTAGAGAGAATATTATATAACAATAATAATTTACAATTTATTGAGATGTAAAAACAAACCGTAGTATTTACTTTTCTATAATGTAGACTGATAAGGGAAAATATCTAAATAAAGAGGTCTAAATACATTTTAAGTGCACTTTCTTCATTATCTAAAACAATTAGTTCTTGTTTGTCAGCTGGAAGAACATATAAATAAATAAACATATACAGATACAAAGATTTAAGTTTTTTTTATTTTTGTTGCATCATTTGAACACACATATATTCGCAGAAGTAAAAGCATGATGTTTATTCTCTCATTCACTTTAGCAAAACTTATTAACTGTGAGATGAACTGTAAAAAAACTAAGTACTATTTCCTATACCAGGGTTCATACACATTTCAACTACTGAAGTTCCATGACTTTTCCATGATTATTCCAAGACTTTTAAGTAAATTTTCATGACCCAATGTTTCAAGCAATGCCTACATATGTGTGGTAAAAACAAAACCTTTAAAATTTATCACAGCATATCGTAAAACACACAACAATCTATTTAGTTTCAATTGATATTTATTCATTCATATATTCATTCTTTTCATCTTAGTCCCTTTATTAATCTGAAGTCGCCACAGCAGAATGAACCGCCAAATCATCCAGCATATGTTTTATGCAGCGGATGCCTTGCCAGCTGCAACCCATCACTGGGAAACATCCATACACACTTATTCACACACATACACTAGACAATTTTAGCTTACCCAGTTCACCTACTGTATAGCGCATGTGTTTGGACTTGTGAGGGAAAATGGAGCACCCGGAGGAAACCCACACCAACACTGTGAGAACATTCAAACTCCACGCAGAAATACCAACTGACCCAGACTAGGCTCGAATGAGTGACCTTCTTGCTGTGAGGCGATTGTGCTACCCACTGCATCACCGCAACGCCCAATTTAAATTTATATCTACGTAAAATTTAGATAATGCTTACACTGCACTAATAGTGTGAGAGTAGGCTCTCAGAAATAAAGGTATAGAAACAGTCACTTGGGCAGTACCTTTTCCAAAAAAAAAAAATAATAATAATAATTTGTGTCCACAGTAGTATCTCGAAGGTACATATTTGTACCCAACACCTAAAAACTACTTTTTAGGTGCCATTATGGGCCTTTCAGGTACAAATTGGTACCTTTTGAAAAGGTACAGCCCCAGTGACACTTTCCTTACCTTTATGGACAGAAAAAAATTAAAGACAACTAACCTATATTAAAGTTTTCCATGACTTTTCTAAAACTTTGTGGGTTTTTCGGTTTTTCCAGAACTTTTCCAGGCCTGGAAAATGCCATATCAAAATTCCATGACTTTTCCAGGTTTTCCATGACCGTATGAACCCTGTTATACGTTTAATTCATCCGTTACCTGTAATTGTGAAATTTGAAAACTGTTCTTACAGCGTTCTTTAGTTTATCCATAAACCAACATGAAACCAGATTAGGCATCACAAAGTCTCTCACCCCTTTTGCTTCATCATATAACATCATGTTAGCAATATGTGAGCTTTGTCGGCGCCAGTGGTGTAGTGGTTAGTGCGTCAACACATGCACTCCGGTGCTCACGGCGACCCGGGTTCGATTCCGCCTTGCGGTCCTATGCCGATCCTTCCCCTCTCTCTGCTCCCCATGCTTTCCTGTCAATTCATTCTACTGTCATATTAAAAATAAAGGTGAAATCCCCCCCCCCCCCCCCCAAAAAAAAAGAAAAAAGAAAGATGTGAGTTTCTAACAGGTCTGGATGACAGATTCCGTTGCTCTCCTCTTCTGAAGCGTCATGGATCAGAGGAACATCACTCTCCTCTCTGATTTCTGACTTGATTTCATCCTGGTTAACAAGACTTAAACTGATGCCCTAGAAAATGTAGATGTGGTTCAAAGTAGAAAGCAGCTATAAACAGCAAACATAAAAAAGGTTATAAGGTTTTAAATTGTGTGCTTATTTTAGAATGTGTCCTGTTTGTTTCTGCACAATCTCATAAGAAAAATCAACTGTTTTACATATAGAGAAAAGTAAAGGCTTAATTTGTGTGAAAATGTACAATTTTTGAAAGAAGGAGTGAACTCCGTTTGAGAACTAAGAACAGGTAAAAACTAAACTGAAAATGAACTGGCTCGCCAGCTAATCTGGCTTTATGGTATAGTCCCAAGGTCGGATACAAGAGTTGAACAACGTAACCGAAATGCTTGGTTTTAGACCACAATAATTCATTTGTATTGTGTAGGGCCTCTTTCTGTGACAGCATCAATTTGTATTGGGAATGACAGAAACAAGTTTACTATCATCTATGAGGTGCGCATTCATGATATCAGGAGGCCTGGCTTTGGACGCCCGAGGTGGTACTGTGGTGATTTTGGCAGATCACTTACTGTACCTTTAATTGTTTTTGAAAAAATTTAAGTTGATTAAACTAAATTAGTTATGGACCTGGGGTGGCCCAAGTCGGAGCACTCACTCTGTGATTAGTTAAGGAAAATTCCAAATTAAACCAAAACAAACGTTTACAATTGGCTTAAGACTGGCAATGAAAATGAGACATTGCAACCTGCAGACCCTGGGAATAAAAAAAAAAAAAAAAAAAATTTAAAATAAGTGTAATTTGCACACTTAAGTTCAGCAACTAAAGAGTTCTAAATAAATGTATTAAGAATGTATTTCAGTACAAATAGACTGTATATCACACACAAATTCTGTCAGAACCTTGAAAAAAAATCATCCTTTTATTAAAAAACAAAACAGTATTGCTAAGTTACAGTTCAATCCATGAGAGAAAGGTGCAATGTTTAAGACCAAAGGTAAAGTGTTGAAATATGGGAAATATGAATCAATACCCACTTGTTAGTGTTGCAGAGAAACAGCATGTCAACTGACAGCACGACACAGATTTGTTTTTCCTTTCGTCTTTAATTAAAAGATATAAACCGTAAATGCATTTATTTAAAAAATAAAACTGATTGCATATGCATTCACCCACAACACCCGAAAGAAAACAAAAAAACAAACAAAATCAGCCCCCAAAATCATAAAATATAGAAACGAAAGAGCAATAAAAAACAGAAAAGAAAAAAAATAATTAAAATAACAAATATTCTCTTGTATATATAGTTTAAATGTGCTTTTATCTATCATTTTCTCATCAAGGTAGAATCAAAATGTGAGCTCTCGCTAAATCCTGCCTGAAAGAGACGCTGTGTGTGTGCGCGCGCGCGCGTGTGTGTGTGTGTGTTTCCGATAATTAAAAGATTTGTTTATCTGCCTCGCTCAACACTGAACAATTAACTCAATCCTCAAGACGCTCACATTTATTTATCCAACCCAACATCTTAAAGGCTTGGATTTCAGATTGGCAGACTGGAATTAAAAAAGCCATGAGAAGTGGAAAAATCCTGCTAAAACAAAAACCAAATCATCCATTGACCCCCTAGTGCTAAAGTTTCTATTCAGTAAATATCTACAGCAGACATACTGTGCATTCGAATATGCAGTCTAAGAAACGAGCACTGTAATTGCGGATCTCAGAAACAAACAAAACAAAAAGGAAACAATGCATATACATCCTCAAATGTACACTCGCTCACTCTCTACACAGACAGGCACTGAAACCGAGAGGCAGAAGGTGGCCGAACGTCCCTCATCACGAACACGCTGAGCAAACGAGGCACCGCATGTGTGCAGAGTGGGATTTGTGAGTCGCGCTTATATTTACACATTCATTTATATTCAGACAAAAACAGAAACAAAACACTGGGTCCAACTGTTAGGTCGATTTACAAAGTATCGAAAGTGGGACTGCGCTTTTAAACCTCCTCGGTTGTTGCGTTTATTAAAACGAAAGAAGCAGAACTCCTTTTTTTTTTGTACACAGAAATAAAGAAATGGCCAATTTTGAAGTGAAAAAGCAATGTATTTAATAAAAAATAGCTCTCCCACTCTGGAATGCTTTGCAAATTTGCCACTAGATTTGAGACGCAAGACTTCCAGAGAACAGAACTGCCAAAAGATCTTGAATGCTTACTCATTTTTTTTTTTTAAGTAAATATCCCTCTGCCTCTTCTGTAATGCTTTCACAACCCCTTCTAATAAGACTGAACACTCCATAAGACCACCCACACAAAAATTCAAATAAAACTTATGCATAACTTAAGGGGAATTGGTGGTCTTCTAGTGCTTTTACAAAAAAAAAAAAAAAAAAAGAAGAAGAAGATTCAAAAATAGGCCTGTTGCAATGCATTAAGACATAAAACTTACCGAGATATCCTATATACATTATTTTCTTCAGGCCACATGTATGAATGATGCGATTTGGCATTTACGTTTTCGTTTTTATACATCAAATGTGAACCACGAAGCAGGATGAAGCAGAAGAAATCAACGACTTATACTAGTGTTCTAATAGACGATGAAAATCAATAAGCTTTGATAAGCTGGGGATGCGACTAAACAGACTTTTCTGTCAATAGTGTTTGCGTTATTCGACCAAAACAAACTCAAAATGTAAAAATAAAAGTGGTATGAACCGAAAACAAGTCTGATTGTAGTGTCCATTAGAAGTAGTGGCTGTTTATGTTTCTCAAGAATCACATTGATCTCACGGAGAGTAGCTACAGAAGGGCGGGCTGTAATTTTAGTGGCGATGGTCCCGTAAGTGATGAGATCAGACGCTCAGCAGGGACAGTAAGCAGGAGGAGGAAACTCACGGCGGGTGATGCACACGATCAGATTTTCTGTGGAGATAAAACAGAGGAGATTGTAAACTTTGTGCGTGGTGCCTGACTATTAAGTTCACTGATAATAGTAATATAAAAAAAGGGGAAATTGATTCAGTAATGTGTCATCGTAGAGCTGCGGTGAGCGTTTGGGCACATTACACAATCACATTACCCATTATGAGGTAAAGTGATGACAGGAAAACAAAACCACTGGGACAATCAGTCATGTGACCACAGCGGACACATGAGCGGGAGAGAAAGAGAGATAGAGATATATCAGTGTTGGGGAGACAGTAAAATTGAGGTTATTTTAAATTGATCAACGCATTAAAAAATGTATATGAAAATATATATATAAAACATTGATCAATTAATGAAAAAATATTAACTTGATTAACAATAAAAATATTAAATTGATCAATTAGCTCATTTTTTTATCTATCAACTAATAAAAAAATGGATCAACTATAAAAAAAAAGTTAAAAAAAAAACTATCAAATTAAAAAACTGATCGACTAATTAAAAAAAATTGATGAACAAAAAGAATACTAATTGAAAAAATACTAATAAATTAATGAACTAAAAAAATTAAATTAATCAACTAATTAAAAATGTAAAAATGACTAATTTAAATTAAAAATTGATCAACTAATTGAAACATATAAACAAATCAATCAACTGATTTAAAAAATGTAATTAAAAATTGTTTAAAACTGATCAACTAATAATTTAATCAACTAATCAAATTTCTCAAATTAATCAACTAATTACAAAAAAATAATAAAATAAAAAAAAGAAATCAAGAAAAAACTGATCAAGTAATAAAAAAAATCAACTGATCAACTAGTTAAAAATTTACTAATTAAAAAATATTAAAAATTGAATAATTAAAAAACTTAAAATTGATTAACTAATTAAAAAATAAAATTAAACTAATTAAAATGTACTACTAATAGAAAAAATATAAAATGAATCAACAAATTTTTAAAGATTGATTAGTTAAATTTTTGTAAAATTATTAAATTGATCAACTAATTGAAAAACCAAACAAATTAAAACAAAAAAGATGATCTAAAGAAATAAAAAACTGATCAACTAATAAAAAATTGCTCAATTACAAAAATTTATTAATAAATAGATCAACTATTTTTTAATTGATCAACTAATTAAAAAGTTTAATTAAAGGTTCTAATTAAAAATTAATCAACTAATTAGAATATATAAACATTTTAAATTAATAAAAAAATAATAAGTAATGAAAAAATTTATTGATCAACTAGTAAAAAATAACTAATTAAAAAAATATTAAAATTGAATAACTCATTTTAAAAATGTTTGAATTCGATCAACTAAACAGAAAAAAACTTTTAAAAAGTGATCGACAAAAAAATAAACAAATATAAAAATGTTATCAATTAATACTTTTTTAAAAATCAACTAATTAAGATATTAAAAATTGATCAACTCAAAGTGTTGAAAAAAAATCTAATAATAAAAATAAATTCACCAACTAGTAAAACAAATGTATCAACTAATAAAATAAATCGATTAACTAGTCAAAAAAACCTGATCAAAAAAAATAAATAAATTTGATAGATTTGATAGACTAGTTGATAGATTTATTTTTTATTAGTTGATACATTTGTTTTTTGACTAGTTGTATCGGTCAACTAATTTAAAAAATAAATCGATCAACTACCAAAAAATAATTAATAATTGATCAACCAAGAAAAAATTTAATTTATCAATAAAAAAAAAAAAGGTATTGTAATATATATTGCCCTACTAAATGATTGTAGACTGGGTCAAATGATTATTATTGAAAATGTATTTAATTTGTATAATTTGAGAATTTTTCAATCTTTGAAGCGAAACTTTTTTGATTCTTGCTTTGGGGATAAATCTGGATCTAACAGTAAATAAATAAAGTAGCTTAATAAATGCATAAACTACTACCTACTCGTCTACTTGATCTATAGCTCGACTGAATTGAACTACACCTTCCCCAACACTTCAAGAGACTTACAACAATTAGTAAAGCTGAGCTCTGCTGAACAAGGAGAGAGCATTAATGCGGGTTAGAACCAGTGGAGCAGCACACAAACACTTGAATAACCACATGAAGGCCATGCAGAAGGTGGACACACATACCATGCCTGCTCATGCACTGAGTGAAGGGGAGGAGCCTAACCATCATAAGAGTCCAACAGAGGCAAAGAGCCCCGCCTCTCCCCATACATTCCTCCCTGAGAGAGAGAGAGAGAGAGAGAGAGAGAGAGAGAGAGAGAGAGAGAGAGAGAGAGAGAGAGAGAGAGGAGGAAAGGGACAGAAGAGTAAAAGAGAAAGAGGAGAGTAAGTGCAAAAGAAAATGAAAACAGGAAAGAGAAAATAAAAAGGGAGAGAAGAGGAAAAAAGGGGGGAAAGGTGAGAAGAGGAAAAGAGAGAAAATGACAGAAGGAGAAAAGATCAAAAGATGAGAGATAAGAGGAGAGGAGGGAAAGAGAAAGAGGAAAAGGAAGAGAAGTAGAGGAAATAAAGAGAAAAGGAAAATGAGAAGAGAAGGAGCAAAGTGGAGAAAAGGAGATTAGAAAGAGGAAAGAGGAGAGAAGAAAAGGGGAGGAAAGGGGAAAGAGAAAAAAAGAGAAGAGGAAGAGTAGAGAAAAAAAGAAGAGGAAGAGGAGATGAAGAGCAAGATTGAAAAAAGAAGAAAAAGAAATAAGAAGAGAAAGAGGAAAAAGGAGAGGAAGATGAAAAGAGAAGGAGAAGAACAGAGCAAAAGAAGAGAAAAGAGGATAAGAGGAGAAAAAAAGAAAAGTAAGAGGAAAAAGGAGGAGGAAGAGGAAAAGAGAAGGGAAAAGCAGAGAAGAGGAAAAGTAAAAATGAAGACGAGGAGAGGAAAAGAAAAAGGATAGGAGAAAAGGAAGAGGAGAGAGTAAAATGAAGATGAGAGGAAGAGGAAAAAAGAAAAGGAGAAGAGGAGAGTAAAATGAAGATGAGAGGAAGAGGAAAAAAGAAAAGGAGAAGAGGAGAGTAAAATGAAGATGAGAAGAGAAAGAGAAGAGGAAAAGAGAAAAGAAAAAGGAGAGAAGAGAGGAAAGTAAAACGAAAATGAGGAGAGGAAAAGAAGAGGAAAAGAGAAAGTGGAAAGGAGAGGAGAAGAGGAGTAAAATAAAGACGAGTAGAGAGAGAAGAGGAAAAGATAAAGGGAAAAAGAGAAGAGCAAAAGGGGTGAAAAAACCAAGAGGAGATGAGAAAAAAGGAGTACAGAAAAAAGTGAAGCAAAAGAGTGAAGGAGAAGAGTGAAGGAGAAGAGAAAAAGAGAGAGGAGAGGAAAAGGGAAGAGTTGAAAAGCAAACGGGGAGAGAAAAAAGGAGAAGAGGAAAAGAGGAGCAAATTAGAAGAGAAAGAGAAAGAAAAAGAGAGAACAGTAAAAAAAAGTAGAGAGAAGAGGAGAGACAGAGGAAAAGAGAAAGAGGAAAAATGAGGATAAGAGAACAAGAATAGAAAGAGAAAAGGTGAGGAAAAGAGAATGAGAGAGAGTGTGAGTGAGTGAGTTAGTGTCATTAGTGAAGGTACAGTGAGTTATCTCCAGTGTGAGCTTGAGTGTAAAGTGTTTGTGAAGGAGAACAGCAGTTGAGTAATGTTACCTGAGGTGCGTCTCTGTCTGAGCGGTCCAGAGTGTCATCTAAAGTGTTTCTCCGTCCTCGCTGGTCTATTGTTGAATAAGCGTCTGCCACCACACACACATTAGAATTAGCACAGCCATCGCATTAAATATTGCAAAATCAAGCAAAAAAAATTTAGTAATAATATTTCAAAACTGGTAATAATTAAATGAATATTTTTTTTATAAATCAGACAAACAACTATTTTTAATTTAAATAGTTTTAAATAATGAAATGAACTAAATAGTATTTCTTAATTTTAATTCACATTTTACTGTATTTTATGATCAAATTATGGCAGCTGTGCTTAGTTTTTGTAAATGACTAGTAAATGTGTAAAACAGAGATGCCTAAAGTAAGGCCCGCAGGTTAAAGTTAGCCCATGCTAATCTTTGACTTGGCCCGCCATCCTATCTGAAGAGAGAGCATGATGGGGAGGTGATTAGGTCGAACGCAGTTGACTGTGATCATCATTTCAAATTTAACTTACCCTTTTGTTTCTTTTGCCAATTGAAACTGATTAATTGAATTGAATACTGTAAATGAATCAGACTTTAACATGTAAATACTGTCAGCAAACTGCACGAGACATCTGTGAGCAAATTAAAGTAAGCTGGACTAGTGTATTCAGCATTGAACTTGTGTTATTAATAGGACTGTTTTACTGTAATAACTTCATTATAAAATGAATGTTAATCAAATGTATCAAATGATACTGCATGAGTCAATTTAAAGCAAAGTTTTCTAGATATTTTTAAATATTATTGAATAAATTAGAAAACAGAAAAGTTGATAATAGATGTTATACATGAAGTACAGGAATGTGTTTTTGTACCTGGTCCAATGTCATTAAGAGGAATCATGTCTTTTTCTCGGTCTTGTTTGCCCCCTATCAAAAAAAAAAAAAAACACAACCCCAAACAAAGTGAGAAACAGAGCTGGGGTCCGTTCTTCGTACCTCGCTTAAATGATCTAAGATGATTTGGCAGATCCTGGATCTTTTAATCTTGATAACCGATCTCTCGCTAATTTGGTTCTTCAAACAAGTTTGCGAATCAGATTAGAATGTCTGGATAAACTGATCTGAGATCGCTGCGTTTGTTGTGAAGGACAGATCTATCGATCCTCGAAATCATGATCAGCAATGCAACGATTGGCTGACGGCACAGCAGCGTAATGACATCATCTGATTAATATTCAATTATCCATGTGAGCAAAATTACATCAAATTAGCAGTAAACGGTGCGTTAAATATGACACGCAAGAACTTTACACATTTGTTATGAGCTGCAGGCTTTACACTTTTATTTGTCAAGACAAGAGTTTTCATGTATTTCAATGCAAATCAATGTATTTAGTTCTACGTTTAGAAAAGATTTTCGTTATAATAGTAGCCGTTTTTTAATCGGTGTAAAGAATAACTGGTTGTTTACAAAAGCATTTTCATATTGGTAAAGGCGTCTGCAACTTTTGTGAAGCATCAAATCACTGGCATATTAACTATCAAAATATGTTTATGACTGCATAAATGTATTATTGCTTAAAAAAATCACATATTGTGCATTTCTATTATACACAATTTGTTCTAAAGCGATCTAATAAGTTCATTTCAATAAGTTTTCTCTTTGCACCAGATGGCAGTCTTTGTACTTTCATTTCGAGGGTGCAGATTGCATACGTTTTATTAATATGTATAACTTTGTTTATTTTATTAATGACTATAACTTTATATATATATTTAAAAATTATATATTATTTTCCCAAGTGTATATAACTACTACTGTACGAAAATATCAGAATTCGGTACATACTTTCTGTATTATCTTTGCTTGAACTAAGCCGATCTAATCCTGTTTATATGAATTGAACCTGCTCCCGATCAGGTTTGACCTAGCAGAACTGTTGCCATGACAACAACTCTCGGATCAGCTTTGAAGAACGAAACGATCCTGGATCGTGTCAAATCGTCAATATCCAAATCCAGCTAACTGAGTAATCCACGTACGAAGAACGGACCCCTGCATTCTGCATGTCCAAAGCGCCGATAAACATCCGCTTGTCCTGTAAACACATTTCAGAGAATTCAGCAGAAATGCCTTTACCCCTGTCTATTAGCGGCAGGGTGCTCTCCTCGTAGCCCCCGTTGCTGCGGGTGTTGTTTGGCGGGTTCAGGTTCACCATGAAGTCGGTTTTCTTCCAGCCGTCTTTCTCCAGAGTGCGGCGGAGCTCCTTAAAGCCCCACACGATCTGCAGCACCAGGCCTGCACCACGCACCTCACGATCTGAACGGTTGCTGAATGACCAAACACAAAGTGATACAACTATTGCGTCTCTCACTAAAGAACATTCAAATAGTCTCTTAAAGGGATAGTTCACTCAAATTGATTTATTAAAACTCATAAACTATTAAACCTGTAACCATTGACTTCAATAGTAGGAAAAGCAAATAAAACTATTATAGTTCACTGAAAAACAATCACATATCTATGATCATGATATAATCATAGTCTCTTCAAGGGATAGTTCACCCCATTGAAATTGAATTGAAATTTACTCAACAAGTGTGACCATTGCCTGGGGTTGGGTATTGTTTGGATTTATCTCGAGACTGGTGCTAAAATCGATACTTTTAAAACAGTACAAGTGCCAAAACGGAGCCTAAACAGATACTTTTAAGCCACAAAATTATGGTGGATGACTCTAGAAAAATCTCTCATTTTACAATCTTTAAAAAAAATATTTTAATAGAACAATATAATTAAAGTTTAAAGTAAACAAATTCATATTTAATAGATTTGAATTGCATTAATATATTTCCTTTGATCATTTGCGAAGTTATTTTTTTTCATGCATCACTCCGCAGTCTTCATAAACAAGGTAATTAAATAACTTAAACTCAAAATAATCTTCCAGCACCGTCACTGACAGAGAGAGCAAGTGCGCATGTTGCTGTGTCAGAATCCTTGCTTGTACAATACGCTTTAGAACGCTTAGTTTAAGCAAATTTAATGAACGTGATCGTGCGTGTTGATCTGAAGAGAGTCGCTCTCACTCACCGAATGCAATGTACTGTCTGTGTCCGTTCCCTAAGCAACAAGAAGCGCCTGACATCGCCCGTCCGTATTCCTCAGAGTTGTTTAGAATTAAATGTTTAGAGATGGTGTGATAACGCGTACCTATGTGTGCCTTTGATGCACCCCTTTGATTCTTCTTACGTCCTTGTCGCAGCACCAGTGGCACCGAAATTAGACACCGAAATACAAATTCAGGGTACCCAACCCAATTGAAATAAACCTGTAACCATTGACTTCAATAGTAAAAAAAACTTATTCTAAGGAAGTCAATGGTCACAGGTTTACAGGATTCTACAAAACATATTCTTTTGTGTTAAACAGAAGAAACTTAAAGGTTTGAAACATGAGAGTAAATTACATTTTTTGGGGGGTAGACCATGCCATTAAGAGGTGTGCAATATTGAAAAAACATGCCTATTTTCAGGGGTTAAGAGTTAGAGAATATTTCTTATAAATCGCACCTGTCTTTGTTGATAAGCACCAGCCTCTCGATGCCCTGGGCGCTGCGCAGTGTTTTGGCAGCATCCACACTGGAGCCGACCACTTCTGCCATGGTGCTGAGAACAGACACCACCGTCTCCTCCGAGAGTGCGCGCGCAGGTTGACTCTGACCTCCGCCTGGCAGATTCGCCACCAAGTTAGGCACCGCATGCTTCCCTGCACAGAAAAAAAGGACGACAATAAAATTGTCAAAAATGTGTACTGTCCCTCGAGTACATTTTAGGTGCATCAGTACTTTTACTGAACTATTTTCCGTCAACCTACAGTCAATACTTTATTATTTACTTATTTTTTAATAGAATAATAAATTCTGTGAATCACATTTATCAGGGTATAAGCAGGAATCCGAAGCAGAAATTTCAATACCTTAAGACTTTTTAAAGACCTTTTCAGAATATTTTAAGACCACGTCACCACTAAGTTCTAATCAGTATAAAACCTTTAACCTAATAAACAGTAGTTAATAAACAGAACTTAAACAAGCTCGGAAGAAACAAACCTTGAAAAAATAAATTACCTGGTTGTTTTCAGCAACAGGTTTCAGCCACGGTTTAAACTCATCTTTCTCTAACCAGGAGTATGCGAACATGCATTGTCACATTTTGCCGTCTGTTTTGCTCTATGGCAAGGCTATTTAATTGGTTTGTCATGGGGGCCAGTTCATGAAAAGCATCCCAAATGATGGACCATAAAGATATGATTTGCAATATAAGTGATGACACAACAGCATACAAGAGCCTATATGGAGAGTTTTTGCTCCTTAAGACACCCACGTTGTATTTTTCAAACTTTAAATTAATATATTGTATTTTAAACTACATAACATCATTGCATTGTACAAAGTGGCATTTGTTTTTACAACCAATGAAATGCTGTATTTTAAAAGCCCAACAAAAGCAGTGCATTGCTTAAGTAGGCTTCTTCTAAGTTCAGACACATTCATATTTTATGTTTTGAACTGCATAACAATTCGGGATGCAACAATTATAGATTTTGGTTGTACGATTATAGTCTGAAGAATAATGATGGTGTTATCACGTCTAATGTAAATTTAAGCTTTATATTAAGTAAGTATTTAAATGAACGGTTGTAATCATCTGCGTTCATACATACATGACCATTTTAATAATTTGTAATAATTCTAACCTATCTTTCGTTTACATTCCACTGAAAGCCCCGCACAACTCTCACCGCTACGGCGTGAGATGTTTTCTACTCGTGCGTCTGGAAGGTGCAAATGCATCACTCCGCTTGCGCACGCATGTTGGCATATATTCTTCCATTGGAAATAACAAACTTGCAAGCGAAAAAGATGCAATATGTGAATGACCCGCTGCTATAGTTAATCCAGTGTTTGTGCGTATTAGCCTTGGTGTAGCTCGGAATTTTAAACTAGCAAAATGTGTCATAACTTTGTTTAGTTGCTGCAGTTTCGTTGAGAAGCCTTTAAGCTTAAGTATTCAATTGGCTGCTCACTTAACGTCAGGTAACAGCCTTTAACTGCAGCTCGTGCTGTGTTGAACAGACGCAAGTCACTTATACATAATTATATCGGCTGTTTTTCGACTGAACTAAATTTATTTCGATGTCTTCGTCACATTATTTGGAGCGCCAAAACATTTGAATAGCCCTGCTCTATGATTTCGTTAGATGTGGAGAGCGCCACATCACCTTCCCGCGTTTGTCGCAAATTACTTGACATCAACCGGACAAAGGAGCTTGGATGCACCTAGCCCTAACCAATTGAGGACAATAAATATTTTAGATTTTTTGGAGTCAAACACTTTGGACAACGCATAAACAAAACATTAAAACCCTAGTAAAAACAAGATTAAGACTTTAATACATTTTAAGGGCCTTAATTTTCTCAATCGATTTATCAACTTTTAATACCATAAGACACCCTGTTTATAAATTCAGCAAACATCTAGTGTGGAAGCCTTTAAAATGTCAAAGATGACACTAAATCATTACATGCAATGACTGAGAGAGTGTTTGGATAATGAAAACGAAGATATCGACTGTATGAAGACTCAAATCAACAAATGGCCTTAATCACTAAATTCAGGAAAGAATGTTACGCTTCACACACATGCACAAATCGCATCTAAACGCATCACCCTTTCATATCATTACACGTAACCACTCTTGAGTACTACGAAAAAGGCTACTTTTCACTCGTACTTTAAGTAATATTTACAACATATACTTTTACTCTACATTTTTGGACAAGTAATGGTACCAGTGTATGATTTTTTAGTTCTCTTTCTACCCCTGCATATGACAAATCTGATTGGTTGATTTCTCTCACACACCTAGCAGCTCACGGTTGCGAGCATCAATGGCCAGGTTCCTCAGCGCTCCAGACATGGCTCGGACCACGCGGTCATTCCCATGAGACAGCAGCTCCGTCATCATTGGCAGGCCATGCTCCTGTCTCATCGTTGCTCTGATGTAGCGCCCATACTGAAAAGAAAATGGACAAGGTGCATGAAGGAAAAGTCATACAGTTGCAGTCAGAGTTATTAGCCCCCCTATATATTTTTTTCCCCAATTTCTGTTTAACAAAGTTTTAAACATTTCTAAACAGTTTTAATAACTTATTTCTAATAAGGGATTTTTTAAAATACAATGACAGCACATAATATTTGACTAGATATTTTTCAAGATATTAGTATTAAAAGTGACATTTAAAGGCTTAAATAGGTTAATTAGGATAGTTTAAGTAATTGGGCAAATCATTAAATAACGATGGTTTGTTCTGTACACAATTGAAAAAAAAATATATCGCTTAAGTGGGATAATAATACTGTGATTTACTATAAAACCACTTAAAATTTAAAACTGCTTTTATTCTAGCCGAAATAAAACAAATAAGACTTTCATCAGAAGAAAAAATGTTATAGGAAATGCAGTGAAAAATCCTTGCTCTGTTAAACAATTAATTTTAGACACTAATAATTTTGACTTCAACTGTAAATGGTGACAAAAGGGAAAATTACAGATTTAAAACCAACTGAACTCTGTTCTAGACACCTAGATTGCTTTTAAGCAAAATAGTTTCACACAGCTTATGTCAGAATTTTGTTTTTGCTTTTATTCTTGAAACTGTACAGTCTGCTTAAATCAAAAACACACCTACAAGCATATTTATAGCATATAGTTGTTTTTACATTTGCATTGTCAAAATGTAACTAATCTGAAAGTTACAGTATTTATCATATTGGATCAAACTTATTTAAACAACAAGTGCCATTTTAGTGTAAAGGATCTGAAAGTTATAGTATTTTCACAGTAAATCAAGCTACTTTAAATAACAAGAGTGCTATTTAATGCAACTAAAAAATACTGTAACTTTCAGATCAATTACATTAAAATGGTTTTGTTGTTCAAAAAAAGCTTGATTTATGATGAACAATACTGTAAATTTTAGAGCATAGTAACTCAAGCTTTATTGAAAGAAAGTGTCATTTTAATGTAATCTAAAAGCTACAGTATTTTTCATAAGAAAAAAAAAAAAATCAAGCTTCATTAAATAAAAGTGTTGTTTTAATGTAATGTTTAATGTAATTTAAAAAATACAGTAACTTTCAGATCAAAATAAGTAACAAAAAAGAAAGTGTCATTTTGATGTAATCTAAAAGGTACAGTATTTTTCATAGTAAATCAAGCTTCTTTAAATAACAATAGTTCTATTTTCAGACACCCCTAAGATGCTAGCATTTACTCACAGTCCAGCGGCCTGCACACAGATTCTGCACAGCCCCTGCGGCAGCTTCTAGAACCGAGGGGTTCTTACTCTCTTTCAGCAGAGATGTGTACACACGCACTACCTCTGGCTGGAACAGCAATTCATATCCTATAAAAACAACAGCAATCATTATTTAAATGATTTTCATCCATCACACAAAGATAAAGCAAAACCCCTATTTAAAATCTACTCGGCTAAAGAGATGGATGTACCTTTGGCTGGTGTGGTTCTCTTTGGAATGTCAATCGTGTCTGAAGTCCCATCATCCTCTCGTTTTCCTGAACAAAGCAGACGGCATGAGCAACAAGTGAAGATGAAATGATAGTGATGCAACAAATCTGAAGAAAACCTCTTTGAAGATTAAAAGGGGATTTTTTTTTGTTAAGACAAAGAGAGTTTTCTTCAGACAGAAGCTACATTTATTCTCTGAGGAAAACCCCATGTGCTGTGATGACTTAATGACTGACGACTTAATGATGTGGACTGATTCAAAGGAGCATGTGACATTATAAAGTGATGAGAAAGTGCACATTTAAAAGAATCTAACAATCAGTTTAAATATCTGTATATGTTAATATTAAAAGTGAAAGAGTAAAAAAGAGAAATGGATTGGTCAGAAATGCTGTGTTCCTGCACCCTCTGGTGGTTACTTGTGACATGTTTTATATGACGAAAGCATATTTAAAGGACCAGTCACACAATAAAAAATTCATAGCAATAAATCATTTTATACTGAATGTTTAATCTCGACACTCATTTCTTAATTTTCATAAGAACCAACATATATTTTGGAGAGTTTTTGTGTTGCTTATGTAGGCACCAGGTTTTAAAATGCAGCAAATGAGTTTAGTGGCATAATGTGATGCCTGTTAATGATTTCATGTCTACTTCCTTGCGATCAATAAAAACCTTGTTTGTGTGACTGGTTCTCTTAATAGGCCTTCTAACTTGACCGAAGTAGTGCAGCTCATAAAACAGACGTGAAATGGGATGAGAAATGCATCTCTTTCCTCCAAAAACACTGGAGTTTCAGCCATTTCAGATCCATTTTCTGAGCTTTGATAAGGTTAAAAATGGGTTACAGTGAGGTGAAATGTAAATAATTTCTATGAAAGCAAAAAGCAAAGCATTCACTTTAATATATATAAAAAGGTAAGAAATAAAGGTAAAGAAAAGCTTACCTTTGGAAAACCACTCGTCTGTTACAGGATAAAAAGATGTATGGAATGAGATGAAGCAGAGGAGACAGATACAGAAGAAAATGAGAGGAAAGCAATGTTTTTTTTACTGCAATAGTGCCCCAGCCACCCTACAATTATTCAGCAAACCCACAAACAGAGCACACACACACACACTTGTGCGAAAATCATGCACGCTTCGTCTAAGTCTTGTGTAAACAAACACAATCTGGCACATTTCAAGCTCGGAAGCTTAAAAAAAAAGGACTTTAAAGTGTATAGTGTGGTTTAAAGACAAGCAATACACACAGTCTCTCTTAGCATTGTTTACACAACACAGAGATTGTGCACTGGAATGCAAAGATAGCAAGTTAACTTCTAATTGGCACAGCCGGTGTCCGTGTTCTGCTTTAAAATGAATCAGAAGCGCACCTTTGCCCTTTCGGGAGCTGAAGCAGCCGCCCTTTTGGGACGGGAGGGGGCCTTGATTGACAGGAATGGACTCCAGATAGCGCTCGCAGCCAGGGATCTCCCGATGCACCTGATAGGACAGATTCCTCAGCAGACACACGCTGTTCTCGATCAGCTGCACACAGATACAAACATCAGCAATTATTAATGGCTTTGCAGGAGAATGAAGCAGCTCCTCCAAATGCACAGAACACTTTAACAACTGGATTTATTTTTGATTATCAGGGAGAAAAGACAGAGCCTGTTAACTAAACTGCAAGATTAAAGTTGCAGCGTCATTTGTCTAACGGAAAAACTTTAAAAATTTCTTCATATAGTATGTAACAAATCTATATAGTTATTATTTACCCCGTAAAATGTTAATTTTTTTTATTTGAACCCTTTCACGCATACAAATCACATGTATGTATGAATAGAGCATTCAAAGCGCACGTCATCATCTGCTAAAATTAAAATCTGAGAGCAATTTTAGGTTTCAGACATTCAAATACACATAACTACAAGTAAAACATACAGTGGAGCAAGTCCCAACTTTTGCAGCTAGCACCGCCTCGAGGCAGCGCCGACGGATCCACAATGCAGTTCGGCAACGCCTTATGTCACCCATTCAAAGTGACTAGGAAGCATTGAAGCTGATGCCCCGTGTGAAGGGGGCGTAAGGCCGCTTGTATCCGAGATCTTCTGCTTTTGGTTATAACCAAAAGCTTATGACCAAAGGTGAGAGTAGGAACATAGACTGACCAGTAAATCGAGAGCTTTCGGCTCAGCTCCTTCCTTACCATAACGTGCCGCTACATAGACCACATTACTGCTGCCGCTGCACCACTCGGCCTGTCAATCTCACGTTCCATCCTTCCCTCATTTGTGAAAAAAACCCAAGATACTTGAACTCCTCCACCTGTGTTAAGGACTTTCCTCCATCCTTGAGATGGAAAATCACCTTTTCCGTAGAAAAGTCCTCTTACTTTAACGTGGCTGGGATGAGCAAACCGCCCCAGTGCATGCAAGATCCATGTTCGATAAAAGCCAACAAAACCACATCGTCTGCGAATAACAGAGATGAAATCCTGTGGTCCCCGAACCGGACCCCCTCCAGCCCGACTTCCATGCAATATTTAATAGTTATGTGTGTCTGTATTTGCGTGTATGTACAATTACATTTTATTACAAAAACATTTTTGAACGTAGTGTCTTGTTTTTAATCAATTAATGTAAGGTATTTTCAGTGGAAAACTCAAAAGACAGGTTTCTTTTAAGGTTACAGGAGTTAAAGATAATAGCGTTACATATTCTCAAAAGAGAGAACTGGTTTTAAAACCAAAACTATTTCCCAGTCCTAATTAGACTGCAAAAATTTAATATGAACTAACATAAAAGACCAACAATGCTTTCTTCCTCCTGCGCTCTTCCCCAAACCTGCTTCCCCTGTCATTATTGAGTATGAAAGTGCCCCAAATGTTAAAGCTCAACAGTTACCTTGTTGTCCACATCTTTGCAGTTGATCTGCGACTGGACGATGTACATGAGAGAGTCCACCAGTCCGGAGCACTCCCTCAGCTTCCTCCTGGCCTCGCTCCTCTCCGAGCTTACATTCCTGAGAGCAAAACAAGTCACGTCAACTAATTAGCACGCAGCCTGTTTAATGTTTAGCAACGTTTGGCAGGCACAGAAACGTCCAGCTCCGGGTCATCACCCGAAACATTAACCGACTGTACACAGATGGCGCCTGGAAAGCTCAGCGCTGGATGAGAAAGTAGGGGGTTAAAGGCGAGAGACACTGTTAGCTCTACTTAAAAGTAATCACGGTGTTAAATCGTTCCTCAGACTGAATGGAGAGCTTTCTGAAAGCCTAATAGGCGAGTGGGAGAAGTGAGGGACACTTTCAAAGAGAAGCACTCAAGGGAAATAAATGGATTCAAAGATCACATTTCTTGCTTTTGTCCAAACTTTGTCTTGCTTCTTTTATGGCCTTCTTGCTCGCGCTCTCTTACAATGATTCAGGAGCATTTCCTCTGCACTTCCCTCCTTTCTTCCACATGCAAATCCAGCTTCCTCACACACACACTTTTTTTTTTTGACAGGAATTCTTTTGCAGTAAGACACACCCCTGCTCTCTTTAACACCTTTCATTAATCTGAATCATGATACAGTCCCTTCCCAACACATCCTAATCCTTCCCTTCACCCGCCTCTCTGTGTTCCTGAAACACCCAAATCAAGCATTCGATTCCCAGGCTGATAAAATATATCTGGCATTAACCGAAGATGGCCGACCAATTTGGACTTGCTTGACTATGTTTGTGTGCAATGACTTAACACTTTTTCCCCACATATTTAATCTTTATTCAATACAGCCACTTACATTCTCCTAAAAAACACTACATTTGTTTACTTCCAGTTTTGATGAAGCCCTGCCCTAAGAAATGCCTAGTGGGTTCTGAGTGGTCAATTGACCCAGTGTGTTCTGATTCATTAACCACTTTGTGAATGTTGCAGGTAACATTAGACCCCGGCAAAGACTATAGAATACACAAGGCATGCCACTCGTATAGTTTTAAATGGGGAAAAGTGTAACAGTCAATGTGGCGAATGAAGCCCCGCCTGCTAGATCAGAAGAAAATCATCGGTGGCTATTGACCTTATTCTAAAATGCGGACGTGCCCTGTTTTTGCGGTTGTTTTAGAACTCCTGATTCAGTCATCTACGGGAGAAATGACTAGGAATAATAAATGTCAGAAAACGATCAAAGTACTTGTTCTACAAACAAGTGTTTGCATTACTATACAGTCCAAGTAGAATAATATAATAAGAAAATATCAGTTTGCGACTTAAAACAGCAAAACGAGCAGTTTTTAACCTCTAAAAATGAATGGAAGTGAATGAGAACGGAAGTCTTGAGCCAAAAAAATTCAAATGGCTGCACCCACTGATACGCAAAGAATAAGGTGAATAGATTGACAATTCTATGGGGAGAAGCTCATACCAGACCTGTGTTTTTACGACAGGTCTTGTGGTCAACAAACACACTGGAATGTCAGCAAATACTTGCTTTACAGACATAAGAAATATATCCACATAAAGCTTGAAATCTGTACTTTTAGATGAACCAACTACACTTGAAAACAGTTTTTTGGTTTTATAATCGGTATGAAACGGGTACAGACCTTCCTGTCAAACGCACATCACATGATAGCAGCAACTACTTAAACGCCCACAAACTTGTAAACAGAGTCGCTGTCATTTCTGGAGAAGATTGGCTATTTAGGACAAGTTGTGAATAACTTCAGAAGAGCAGCATGACCTAACAAAGTCTTATCTAGAAGTTGATAATGTGCAACACGACCTTAAATGAGGTTGACTGTCGTGATCTTGTTTCTTTCGCGTCCACACGAGCATTAGCCAGGTAAACCAGAAAAAAAAAATGCAAATTTTGTTTGATTCGAATGTTTAGAAACTAAACTTATGAGACCGTTGTGGTTTAATTTTATTGGTTATTCCAAATATGTATTGTAAATTATAAGCTTGACAGTTTTGAAGAATTGGATGTTTCCACATTCAGACATAATGCCTGAGCATACTGCCCGAAAGGCATTTCAAAGATGGCCACTGAGGGAAATGACTTGTGTCAAAAGCGACTTTGACCTAGTGCAAGGTTGTGTAAATTTTAGTGTTTATTACAGAGTAAGAAGCTTGTTGTAGTCTCTGAGTCATTTGTAGGCTTTTAAACTTGAACACTGTATTAAATATCTCGCTTTGGGTAAAAATTTGACCAACTTTGCTGTTCTTTATTATTGTTATTATTATTGTTATTATTATACCATACAGGCTGAAATAACTATAAAATAATGACATATGAATTTAACTACCCCATCCCCAGCAGTCGGTTAAAGTTAGAGTAAAAGTACAGAAAAGTACATTAAGGTGCCCTTTTAGGTCTGCATGAACCAGAAATAGCCAAGACTTTTATTCTTTAAAAGTTATTTACTTCCAACTAGAATAAAATTTTGGATAGAGATTTTTTTTTTACACATCAACATCCTTCAGTCATAGAAAACTAACAGTAAGAGGGACCTAGCCAAGAATAATGTGGCTGCAGTCATCAAGCTGACTTCAGAAAAGGGTAAGACCTGAGACCTGTTATGGGTTTGATCAACAAAGGAGACATCTTAAACATGCAGTGTTGGTGGTCCTTCAGGAACTTGTCGAAAGGGACTGACCTGCGCTAACTAAATGCGCTATCAAAACAAACAGTATACACTTTATTTTCATGTGGACATTAAATGGTAGCATCCACCAGTTGCATTGTGACGTACCTTAAGCAGCCGGTGGTGTTGGTGAGCGCTGTCTCCCACTCCAGGTGTCTGGGTTTGCAGCTCTCCTCTCCGCCTTCATTCCCCCTCTCCCAACCCGAGTGTGGGACCATCACCTCATCGGACAGGGCGTGCAGCGCATGGTCCACAATCTCCATCTTTACCGAGTCATGAGACGACAGGTTCCACAGCGTGCCTGAAAAAGCACAAGCTATCAGTTACTATCAGATGGAAAGTATCTTGTCTGAATTACCTGAAAGCAATGTTAAAGGTGCTGTAAAGTGCTTTTAAATGTGCATTTTTCTATTGAAATTTGACAGTCTTAAGTGCCACACAAAGAGAGTGTGGGCTATAGATTAGCTTCTCCCCTTTGAAAACCAATAGTGTTGTCTGACCACTGCTCTGCCAGTGAGAGCTGTTGAGCTCAAGTTCATCAAGAGAAAAGCGTCTTTAAGGGGGCAGGACATGTCAGTTACCAGAGAGCATTTGACAGGTCAAGATTTGAGGTGGTGTGAAAAAAGTAAGTGACAAACTGCAATTTTAAGTGTTTATATCTGTTTTACATCTTCTAAACTATTATTTTGTCACTGTTTCGGAGCACACTAGATTATAGATATTCTTAAGACTAATCTAATTCATTTATTTTTTGACAGGAATTTTAAAGGTTTTTTTGTGTGCATCAAGACTATTTATTAAAGCAAATATACAATTAAAAAGTTTAAATTAAAAAATTTAACAGGAATTTCGTTTTAAACATGTCAAAATAATGAAAATGTAATATTTTCAGATGCGTTTGTGTTCTACAAGTTATTATACAACAACCAAATTTTAAACTTATCAACCATTTAAAAATTTTAAATTTAGAAGGAAAAAAGAAAAAGAAAAACAAAACTGGTTTTCATCTAGAGCAACTAAAAAAAATAATAAAATGAACAAAAGAAATTAATTCTAGGAAACGGAAACTCTGTCTCTCTGATTTACTGAATCAGTGCTTGTTTTTCAGTGGCAAGTACTAATTTCCTCCCTAAATGAACATGTCTTAATTTATTTCCCAAATGAACATTTTTCATATATAGTGTTTATATTGTGCAAGTTTTTATGTGTTACACAACCAAAAAAAAAAAAAAAAAATATATATATATATATATATATATATATATATATATATATATATCAATAAATCAATATTTAAAGATATTTTTTCCTCAACCACATTTTCCTCTTTTTATAACAGCAATTGAAATGGACCACTTTGGCAATTAAGAAACTGAACAATCTCAGTCTCTCTGATTTACTACAGAACGCGTGTTTGTTTTTCATAGCCGCAAGTACTTATTAATGCTCTCCAAATGAAGATAAACACATCTAAACAAAACTGTAGAAGGGCTTTTGAATTGAAACCACAAATAAAATCAAAACTATAGCTTTGTGTGTACCTGTTATAGTGTCTGTAAGGTCCTGATCTCTGGTCTTCCTCAGTAGCCGCACCAGCGCAGGAATGCCGTCACAGTTCTTGATGGCTATCTTGTTATCTGGATCCCGGCCATACGAGATGTTCTTAAGTGCTCCGCATGCAGCATAATGCACCTCCTTCTTTGGGTTATCCAGCATGGACACCAGGGCAGGGATTCCCTTCAGTCGTCTAACTTCTGACTTCACCTGCAAACACAGAGACGGGGCATCAAATGCATTGATCTGCCATGTTACACCATGAGTGACTTCTCTATTCTAACCAAAGGATAACAGAAAATTATGAAAATATAAGCAAAAGAAACAGTATAATGACATGTATAAATGCAACTTTTTCTATTAAAAAAAATCCTGAAGAAAAATGTATGGCTGTTATTGATTTTCTTTTTATAGATTTCTATAGCATCTGTTAAATCACAAAGCTTAAAAACAAAAAAATAAATAAGTAAATAAAGTAAATAAGCAAATAAATAAAAGTAAATAAGCAAAGTAAACAAATAAAGTCAATAAGTAAGTGAATAAACAAGCAAATAAAAGTAAATAAGTCAACAAAAAGTCAATAAAGTCAATAAATAAGTAAATAAATAGGTAAACCAACAAAAGTAAATTACTAAATAAGTAAATAAAAGTAAATAAATAAGTAAACAAATAAATGTACAAAAGTAAACAAATAGGCAACGCGGTGGCGCAGTGGGTAGCACAATAAGTAAATAATAAACAAAAAATAAGTAAACAGGTAAATAAATAAGTAAACAAATAAACAAAAGTAAATAGATAAATTAAGTAAATAAGTAAACAAATAAACAAAGTTGAATAATTGAACAAATACAGTAAATAAATTAATAAACAAATAAGTTAATAGATAAACAAATAAGTAAACAAATAAGTATGTAAATAAAGGTAAATAAGTAAAAAGAATTAAGGTAAATAAACAAATAGGCAATCCGGTGGCGCCGTGGGTAGCACAATAAGTAAATAAATGTAAAATTAAATAAATAGGCAAATAATAAACAAAAAAATAAGTAAACAAGTAACCAAATAAACAAAAGAAAATAAATAAAAAAATAAACAAATAAGGAAATAAATAAATGAATAAAGTAAATAAATAATAAACAAATAAAGGTAAATAACAAATAAAGAAAATAGATAAACAAGTAAACCAATAAATAAGTATACAATTAAATATGTAATTAAAGTAAATGAATAAACGTAAATAAAATAATGAGTAAACAAATAAAAGCCAATTAATCAGTAAACAAATAAATAAAAAAGTAACAAAATTGTAAAAAGGAAATCAATAAATATAGTAAATAATTAAATAAAAGTAAATAAAAAAGCAAACAAATAAAACAATAAAAAAATTCACAAGTGAATAAAAAATAATATACAATGCTTTCCCATAAAATGCCTATTAAATATATTGCATATTAAAAAATAAAAAAAATTTACTTAAATTAAATGGCAATAATTTGACAAAAATCAATTTAAAATTATTCAAATTATTTGACCACCCCAAAGCTTTGGAACAGAAGTGCATTTGATATTTAACACCCTGCCAACATGACACTAGTGCACACTAACCTTATCATTCTTGAAAGTGAGATGTTGCAAATAAGCTGCGGCGTTGCTTTTAACAGGGTCCAGGCGGTAGTTGAGCATAGCAATGACTTCAGGCAGCTCGGGTTGTCTCCATGCTGTGGGCGCGGGTCCTTTACGAAGGGTGCTGTCCAATGATGCCATGCTGCCTCTCTCGCCCTGTGCCAGCGGAGCTCCACCACCCCAATAAAACATGTCACCTGCACCACTCATATCACCATCCAGCGTGCCCTCATACGAGCTGCGCGAAACAAACAGCAATGCAAACATGACGATCTTTTTTTTCAAGTCCTCTTTAAGTCCACAGACCTAAATTATATATTACCATAACATAGGCTAATAGAACACTTCCAGTTTTAGACCAAAGGATGTTTTCAGTTTACTCGTGTGCAAGAACCTCTTAATAAAAATAAATAGTTTGAATTCCAAAACATACGAATGCAACTTAAATGTGATCAAATGCAAGCATAATAAAGTCAAACATCCCTAGTTTACATTTTATTTTTGATTACAGAAAGAAATGATTCAAATCATGTTTTTTCCTAAACAAATGTGCTTTTCTGATGCGTTTTACTGTTGCACCCCAAAAATCAAGCAGTGCAATCTACAGGTATTATCCTAAAAAGCCACAGGTCAGATTTTCTCAACTTAGGAAGAGTGCTTAATTGCGATAACGATAATTTATTATTTATTTTATTAATTTATTTATGTTAGCAGGAAACAAAATCTTTAAAAGTTTCAGTATCGATTGGTACCGAAATCCAGTATCATCACAACTCCATCTTCATTTATAATTTACTCAAAAATCCTTAACAGTAACAAGCTTTGTCATGTTTAAAGGCATTTCTTTAAAATATATGTTAAGATCAATCAAGTGTGGTAAAAAGGTGGAAAAAAAAAAAAAAAAATCAAGAGTTCATATTTAAATAAAGCATAAATGAACACTCTTACCCTGTCCGGCGTGGAGGTGGGGCATGGTGTGGATGTGCCAACCGGGGCATTGTGCTGTAATGCATGGCCGGTCCCATGCCATAATCAGGTTCGTCGTATCCCAGGCTCCTCTGATCGTCCTCCAGGCCGTAGGGCTCTGGGACGAAGCGCTGCAGGGCAGAGATCTCCACTGCACTGCCCATACGTCCTACCTGCGGCTGGGCTGAATACGGGTCCAACTGAGGGCGGCTGTGGGTGCGGTAGGCCGAGTCCAGCGTGCGGTAGCCATCCACAGGTCTAAACAACCACAAACAGGACCACATTGTGAACAAAATATTACAGTATGCATCACAATACTGTTATTGCACCAAGGCTGCATCCGAAATCGCCAACTCCACCACACAGACTCTTTATTCAATCAAAGCACACATTTAGATTTAATTGTGCATATAAAATCTCAAAACAATTATGAGACCAGCTCTAAAGAGAGTTTCATCAAGAAACAATCCAGTTGAAAGGCTATTTTATGGATTACTCTAGTGCCATATTAAATGTGTTTTAATAATGAATATAACTAATACAGTAAAGTGTGGCTGCTTATAAACTACAGCTTTTTTTATTTATGCTTCATGTATTCAAGCCAGTGTTTTTCACACTGCAGTGGATTTTTTTCAGCTGTGGCAGCAGACTCTGTTGTTCATTTTACACACATCTACCACTACATGTGGCGTTATTTCATTGACGAATATCATGGGTGCAGTATTAAGTCGAGATCGCATTCATGTAATAGCCTACGAGCATGTCAATCTCTGCTCGAGCGCGATTTCCTCTGTTTGTGCACAAAACTTCTTGTGCGCTGTCAAATATACGCTTCAAGCGCAGATCTTCTTGTGCGCTCTCAAATAAACGCTGCTGAAGTGCGATTTAGTGCATTTATCAAACAAGTGTCTCCAACATTTTTTAGATTTGCTAGGAATATTTATGAATGTCTCCAATAGCCTTAGAGTGGCATTAATGCGTCCTGAAGTAAAGTAAAATAGCTATAAACTCCAGCAAGATAAAATCATTGTATGCAGAACCACAGACCATCATCTCTAAATAAAATATTATATAAATATTGAAACAATGTTTGTCATAACTGAAAGCTATACAGTGTTTGCTTGCCTCACGCACCTGTCAGTCAGTCAGCACGACACCTTGAAGGGTTAAACAAAGAACACACAACACTACTACGATTACAGAAAAGTTGTTGCTGTTATAAATCACATACCTTTTAATATGTTTTTGGTGCATCTGAGATAATCATCAATATTGAGTATGTTTGGCCATAAAATCTAATTATTTTTAACAACAAAAGACAATGCTTTTTAATTATATATATATATATATATATATATATATATATATATATATATATATATATATATATATATATATATATATATATATATATATTAAAATGACTATTATTATAATTTATTTGCTCTGATTTGTTCCCTTTATGGTTTCATTGTTTTCGCCAGGGGTGGGTGGGGTAATAACAGAAAATGCAGTTGGTTGGTATTCTTGTCTATAACTATGTATGCTAGATTTTTTTTAACTGTTCAATAAGATTTGATCAAAGACAATGCTGATTTTCTCAAATCACACATTTCTTTACCCCTCCAAAGGACTGCTGATATATTATCCTTTCAGCATCGATAATGCAATGCGATCATTCGTAATAGTCACATCGCGGGATATGCAATGTTTAGTTTGTATTATAATATGTAATTTGCATGTGTTTGAGGTTTATGAAGTCTATAAATGTATAATGAACATTTCAGGCATTAGACATTGTACCATTTGTAATTTTAATAACGATTTGTTTTATTGAATTGATTTTATTTTTTATAATTCAACTACTGTACCTGAATACGGTCAATACGGACTCGGAAAACGATAAGACACTATTTATTTGAGTGATACGTTCTTCTTTATCTTATAAATCTGTGCTTGTGGATTGTTTATTAGATCATATGTAGACTCCCCTACAGAATAATCCCAAGCAATCTGGTGAAATTGTATTTGTTTAAGAGCAACAAAATATCGAAACATTATATTTTCAAACATCGTGCAGACCTACTCCAAAGTGTCAACAACTACTACTATGAGGCTATATTTAGTTTAAGCAACACAACTAAGCCCTAGTTGATGTCAAATAAAATAGTAATACTGACCTGTAGCGGTCATCCATGCGGGTCCCTCGGCTGAGGCTGGTGTAGGCTTCAGATGGAGGGACGCTTCGGTAATCGTCATACCCCGCTGGTGGTCCATAGTGGTAGTTACGTGGGACAGTGGAGGTGGGGTAATCCATGGGTCCAGGTGGTGGCCTGTACACACGGTCCATTGGGCTATTATAACTCGGCATCCCAGTAACTGAACCAGTGCCATCCAGGGAAAGTGTGTCAGAGACTGATGGAATGACTGTTCGTGTGGTGGTCGTCTTTGTGACCTTCTTTACCTAAAAGAAAATTACACATCATCATAACTCTTCCAACTCAAAATATACAAGATAAATTAGTTAGCATGTCTCAGTCAAACTTACTGTGGTCTCGGTGCGACGTGTGGTGCCATCGTCACCAGTTTCGACTGAAATAATAGGCAACGCCTCATGAGGGTCCGACTCAACTGTGACCGACTCAACAATATGACCAGGGTCCAACATCCTGTACTGTAGCACAAACAAAGAACAATAGTGAGCTTTAGCCATGAACAGGAAGTGTGTCCACTCCACACAAACACACTAGCTGAAGCATTCGCAGGTGCACGCATGGAATACACAATAACATGCACAGAAGCATTAAGTGGCCAAACATATGCACAGTAGCATCATTCATATATATATATATATATATATATATATATATATATATATATATATATATATATATATATATATATATATATATATATATATATATATATATATATATATATATATATATATATATATAAATAAAACTAAGATTCAAAGATACGGACAATTTTAGACCTTGTTCATCAAACTGTACATCTATTGCTATGGCATGAAAAGGTAAACATTAGAATTTAAGCAATGTATTAAACATGCTGCTGTGCAGATTTGAAAATGTACAGCAATATTTTAAGTGTTTTGGATGAACACTATTGTTTACCTCCCTGCATCTGGAATATTTAAATATTTACCAGTTTTAATTGATTTTAAGGAACATATAACCACTGAGAACAAAAACTATCTAATCTATATACATAAATATGATTAGACTAGATCTATCTAATCTATATACATAAATAAAAATATTAAATTCATTTCGCCAAGAAAACAAAATAAATAAATAAATAGAATAATTATAAAATAAAACAATGTAACATGTGCATTTATATGGCGCATTTATTGTGTAAGGCCATACACCTAAAGTGCCTTACAATCATTAGCGGGTCTCCCCGCATTAAAAAAAAAAAAAAAAGGTGTGCAGCATCCATTTGGATGAGGAGACAGCCGTTACAGGAAAACAGAGCCAGATAGCTCACCACACACCAGGGGGAGTTGAGAGACTGTGTTTAGAGACAATTTGGTGGATGGGGATGATTGGGAGGCCAAGATGGGTTAGGGCCAGCGAAGTGAATTTGGCCAGGACAAGTGGGTTACACTCCTACTCTTTACGAGAAGTGCCATTGAATTTTTAATAATCAACAGAGAGTCAGGACTTTAGTTTAATCTCTCATCCGAAAGACGGAAGAGAAAACATATATTAAAAGGTTCAACATGACGCATAACTTCTAGAAGGATGTTAATGTTAATGAATAGTTATATTGTCACTGTGGAGAAAGCCAGTCATTTACTCCATTTCTTTTCAAAGATCTCTATTTGTAATCGAAGTGCATGTATCTTTTTTTGCTATTATTTAGAACCATTCATCTTTAGTTGGTTGGTCTTCTTACCACATTTCAGAAATTAGCTTTTTTTTTTACTGGTAAATTTTTTTTTAAATACAAGAATTAATTTTACAAAAATTTAATTCTTATTACTTTAAAACATGTCTGTAGAGTTCATTTTACCTCAGAAGTTACCATTAAATGTCAATATACAAAATATTTATACTGCTAAAAGATTTGTTTTAATTTCTTTGATGCAAACCAATTGAAACAAATTAAATAGTTGGTACTATTTAATAATTTTGTTTACATTATTATTTTTTTTAGTTTGTCATTACGGATATTTTGTCTACTACAATCAAATGTACTAGCACAAAGGAATATAATAACCATAATTGCTGTTATTAAGCCACAGCATTTGTATTGATAATTGATGTATTTAGGCCATGGATTTTCAAACAGTTAGAGAAATCGGTTACAAATCAGTTCCAATATGTTAATGAGGTGAGAATAGAGCAGTTTTATCTATGATTATTATGATCTAAATACAAGGTTAATGTCTAATTTGAATCAAACTAAAATCAGAATACTTTTTTTTTTAACCGATGCTTTCCCTAAAATTAAAGTTGGTAGATAAAAATAACAATACAAAGTGTAGTGTGCACACAATACTAACCTGGGTCCCGTTTATGTATCCCTCACTCAATTTGAGCCGTTCTAACTCTGCATCACCAGTAATACGGCCGTTCTGCAGAAAACAGACAAAAAGAAAAACAATTGTAGACAAAAACATGCCAGTGCAGAAAATCAAAAAAGCGAGAAAGGAGGTCAGTCATCATAGCAACGAATGATGCTAAATATTCAGAGAACCTACAAATTACAACAAGGCCTCAAGTAAATGCATGAAAAAGCACACAAACATGCATGCATATGAGGGTAAACAACAGCGAGAACACAAACAAACAACTTCAGTTAATGAGACCGTTGCACAAAAGTAGCAGAAGATAACAGTGTTGTGGAAATGAATGAAAAATGGCTGAATGAATGCCAGGAATGTGAGAAGGGGGTTGACCGCTATCGGATATTATTACTCATGCTTTTACACGACAATGGCATGCAGCACTATTCACACTTGAAAAGTACAAACGCTCTACGTGCAAATAAATCAGGGGGAGTGGGCTGCCGTACTTCTTCTGCTCCACAGAGGGAGTTTGTGAAAGTAAGATGGTAATCTCAGCTGACAGGCAGGCTTGTGGGAACCTGTCAGCAGGTAGGAACGGAGCCTGCTCAGCATGTTAATATCTACACAACTATGTCAACACTGCAAACGCCGCTAACTGGCTTCTTATCTTCACATGCATGTCTGTTGTGTGTGAAAGTATGCTGGAGAATGTATGGGAGAGGTCTTTTTTTCAAAGGTGTATCACTCTTAGATTTAAAAACTTCCTATTATTTAATGACATCAAGTCGTGTGGTATATTTGTTTGATGATAAACAGATCGTAAATGCAATGCTTCAGGCGCAGCTCTCAATTATAATTTGCATTAAGTGTGCTGTATTCAAATGAGGTGTAACAAGATCTGTTTCCCCACTTTTGATGTCAGTGATGTCAAATCGTGACATCTGTGGGTCGTGCTCCATGTTTGAACATGGTACAAGACGGCAAATAACACTTGCGCACTTTGACTGAAAGAAGGTTCTTTTTAATTAAGGCTCGACTCATTCTATGCTCATTTATTCAGTATTATATGTTTGATTAAGTGTTTGAGTAAAGCCATAAGGGAGGGGAGTTATGGGTGTAGATAATAATATAACCTAATCATACTAGTTTAAATTTAATTAAAAAAAACACACATACAACAAACAAAAGTAAAATACTGATAACTACTAAAATAACTACTGATAATTTAAGCTTAACAGAAATTAAAGTCAAAGTACAATAAATCATTATTTAGGCTACAAATGTTATCTAAAATGTTGGAAACTACACGAAATGAGTTAACACTAATATTAAGTACCTAAATCAATGAAAATGACAATTGACGGTATATACACTTACTAAATTGCATTTAAAGGAAAAAAAAAGTGTAGCCTAAATAATTAATATGCAGTTAACAAGTTTACATAAAATTTTAGGTGGTTGACTACATTTTTAAATGCAATAAATACTAAACAAATATGGAAATATTTAATGATTTAAATTAAATTTAAAAAGCGACAATATTACTACTGACAATTTAAGCTTATTAGAAAGTAAATAAACAATAGAAAAAGATAAAAAATAAATAAATAATAAATAAAATAATAGAAAATAAAAAAAAACAACAACAACAACAACAATATATAAATAAAATAATAAATAAAAATGAAGAGTAAACAAAGAATTAAAAAATGATAATACAATATAAAAAAATTAATAATAATAATAATATTTCTAATAAATAATGATAACAATAAAAAATTAATTATAAAAAAGAACAATAATCATAATAAGACAATAAACTTTATAACAATAATAACTATAAATAAATTAATAAAAAAATAAAATAATAAATAATATTACAAAAAAATAATACTAAATAAATAATATACTTACACAAATTAATACATGCATATAAATGATTAATAATTAAGCTACAAAACTTCATTTAAAATGTTGGAATCTATCTGAAATACCAATACTAGTAAATGAGTACTAAAATTTATGAAAATGACAATTGAAAAAAATATATACAATTATTACCATTACTTTGTGAAAAATGGAGCTATCGAAGCAGCTGTAGATGTAAGAGGTTGCGTTTTATGATTATCATTTTAATTTTGTCCTTAAACCTGTCTGAGGTAAGTTTTGGGTGATGGGCTTTGATTTATTAAACTAAAAGACATGATATAGCTTATGTTTTAAACATCTAAAAATAGGCAACTGGCTGAAATGCACATAAATACTAAAATAGAAATATAAAAAAATATATAAAGAACAAAAACTCAAATTAAACTAAAATTATAACTAACTAAATGCCTCTAACAGTACATAAACAGCCTTTACTCCTCATTCATTTATTCTTTCAATTACGCAAGATTGTGTTAATCTTATCTATCTGAAAGCCTGAAAGACAGACAAAAGGTTGAATATGCGACTATCTAGCCATGAATAAAACCTTACTCTCACAGTCGACGCCCTTGAAAGAAGGGGCGTGTCCAAGTAGCTCATGCAACCAATCCTAGTCCTCCTCTAGTCTAAACATTAAAGTAAACTGAGAAAGCTGAAATTTAGACGATACTTCATGTGCTCCCGTTGAGCAACTTCCACCGAAAGACACTCAAATCCTCACACAAGGGAGACTCGTCTGACTAAACCGGTTTGTTATCTCTCTCCCTCTCTCTCTTTCTCAGACATGAGCGGAAGGGGGTTTTGAGAGTTGAGAAAGTTTCAGTGATAAGTGAGACATTCACTATGGAGGACAGTGGGCAAACAAATGAAAAAAACAAACCAATTCCTCTTCACTGAAGAACATGTGTCAAACAGACAGGTTAATTACACATGTATAATGCACAGACATGCATTTTGTGAAAACTGACATGGTTTGACATTGGGGGAAAAAAACAAACAAACAAACAAAAACTTAGTGTTAGTCCAGCCAAAAATGAAAACTGATGACAAAAATCACCCTTGCGTCATTCAGAACTCCTGAAATCTTTGTTCATATGAAACTAATTTTAGATTAAACCTGAGAGCTCCCTCATCCTCCATAGACATCAAGGTTGCCGACAGGTTTAAAGTCCAGAAAGGTACCAAAAAAATATATATATATTGAAAAAAATAATAATAAATACTAAAAATCTTCAAAACAGACCTTTAGTATGTGATAATAAAAAAATATTATCAGGCTTTGAGAATACTTGTGCAGACGTAAAATACAAATACTAACTTTGTTCAACAATTTCTTCTCCTCAGTGTCAGTATATTGTTGGCGTTCACAAGCATTGTGCAATAACGTACACCACCGAATGCCCATAAGCAACTTCCCGTTTGAAATAAAGCATAGGCACATCTGAGGTAATACGTCAGATGCAAAAGTTCAAGCTTGATATGTGAACGTGCACCCTTTACACTGATAATGAGAAGTTGAATAACAGTAGGATTTCACAACATATTGAAATATTGATAAATGCCATTTTTAATGTTATAGTTACCTGTCTGACAACAATAAATTATATATTATTACTGCTTGTCGAACCACTGCCTGCCACATTTTATTCTTTTTCTGGTATTTTGCTTTTGTTCAACTTTCAGTGACTTAGTTGCTTTATTAAATGCATTATTGTATATACAAAAAAGTTGGCCATAGAAAAGAATAGTTCAGTTTAAACTTTGCCTAAGTTAAGGTTTTAAAATGAAATCAGACATTCACTTGATTGTGTTTACCTTTTGTTTTTGCAACTACACAGAAAAATTACTAAACATTTTCATATTTATTGGCAAATATATGCCTCCAAATCTCAAGAGTTATCAGTCAAATATCCATTCTTCCATAGAATAAGCATGTTACGCTTTACAAAAGTGTGAAATACTATTCCAATTTAAATTAACAGTTAAAGTTTCCAATTTCAAATATTCTCTATTGATGGTTTCCTAAAATCAACTTATTTGTTTCGTTGGCACAAAAGTACACACAATTGTACTAACTCATAACTAACTTATTGATAATGAGCTGAATCAACACAATTCTTGAGGTTTTTATTTGGATACCTAAATTGTTCTATATTTAATCTAGTTAAATTTGGAAAAAACAATCAAGTTAAATTAAATGATTTGTGTTGGGACAACATTAGGAATTGAGTAGAGCTAGGGCTGGGCGATTATGGCCTTTAAAAAAAGAAATCCCTGATTATTTTTACCATAAATCAATTAATGTTTTTATTTTCTTGATTTAAATGCAGGGGGAACTGTAGGAACCCAGAGGGGAGCGTCACATGTTAGGGTGAAAACCGATTTTCATTTAAACAAATCGATGTGAACTTAATAAAAATTGATTTATTGCACAGCCCCATGTAGAACCCTGCATTTATTTACAGTATATTCTTGTAGCTTGATAATATTCAGATTAGTGAATCAGTATGGTCTGTTTTTACAAAAAAAAAAAAAAAAAAGTATTTATCTACACTTTGAACAACTTGAGGACTTTTGCCATCTACGAAGGATGAGAGAGAGCTCTCGGATTTAATCTAAAATATCTTCATTTATGTTCTTTAGATGAACAAAAGTCTCAGGGCTTTGAAATGACGAGTAATTAATAACAATTTTCATTTATGGGGGAAACAACCGTTTAAATGATGACAAAGCAGAAACATGCAAAGAAATGAGGCTTTAACAAAAAAAAAAAAAAAGGTTGCAGTATGGTTTGAGGTCCTTTGTGATGCCACAGGCCATCAACAATGACAAAAGGATGAACGGGTGAATGATGACAAGGATGCAAACGGTGGGTTTTGGTGACAATGGTGAAGGGATGGGTTAATCTCATGCTCCTCGAGGTGCCAACTAGGACGAAGTGGTGCAGAGTGATGCGGCATGGTTGATGATGCGGGGGAGCCCATGCTGCATGATTGGCTGGGAGGGCGTTACCTGCAGGGTGGGGAGGGGGCGGGGTAGGGTACCGGACGGCCCCACGCTCCTCCTCTCCTCCTCCAGAGCTCGAGTCAGACGCTCAAACTGCATCTCTTGCTCTCGCACGGAGGCCAGGAGAGATGCGGCATTCTCACACTGCTCCATACACACTGAGAGAAAGAGGACAGGGAGTTACACACTCGCACAAATCAGGAGATTTAGGAGATCCACACCCGCCCTAAAAAAAACACCAAAGCATCCCAGCATGCTTACAGTAGAAATATAATGTATAAAATCAGAAACAAACAGACCAGTGGACAAATGTTTGGAATAATTATTATATATATCATTTAGAATAATAATAATATATTATTATTATTATTATATAAAAATTTTTTTTTTTAATTTTCAAATATATTCATTCACAAATCTAATTCCCTTAACAAGAAAAAAAAAAACATAGCTGTCAATTACTTCAGTCTACAATAATAAAAAATATAGGTTTGGTTAGTATCCTCACCAGTAAATAAATGGAGAAATTAGGCAAATGTCACTGTAAGGAAAGTAATTCAATGCTATTTTTAAATAAAAAGATAAAAGTTTTATTGCGTTTGGGATTGTTGGTGATTGTTATGAGTGTTAATGCAAAAATCCTAAAGGTAATTTCAATACCTTAAGACTTTTTAAAGACCTTCTCAGAATATTAAGACCTCATCGCCACTTCAAGCTCTAATTAGTATCAAACCTTTAACTTAAACAGTTGTTAATAAAGAGTTAATTCAATGGAGCACAACTGTGCAACAGAACTCAGATAAGCTCAGAAGAAAACACGCTTGGAAAAATAAATAATGCGGTTGTTTTCGGCGACAGGTTTCAGCTGTCACTATTTAAACTCCTCTTTCTCCAACCAGGAGTACGCAAACTTACATTTTCCCATTTTGCTGTCTATTTCACTCTATGGTTTCGCTACATGTGGAGAGAGTCACATCACATTCCAGCGTTTTTGCAAATTACGTGACGGAGGAGCTTGGCCAGTAGCGCCCTGGCCCAAACCAATCGCGTGGATCGAGCACGCTGTTGTTAATATTAGGAGGAATATAAATATATTTATGCTTTTTTTTGGAGTCAAACAATTTGGACAACGCTTGAACTAAATGTTAGACCTTGTGACAACGCAATTAGGACTTTAATACCTTTTAAAGGGTCTTTTTTTCTCATAATTGATTTATCAACTTTAAATATTTTAAGACCCCGCAGACACCCTGTAATGGCCAAATTGGGTAGCTATACATGAGCAAAGGAGCATTAAGACCTGTTAAAAAAAAAAAGATTTAAGACCTACAACAAATCTGAGACCTACAAATCTACATTTCAGTAGATTTAGGACTTTAAGCCTTAAAATATAGCTTTTGAGATTTAAGACATTAAGACCCCGCAGATACCCTGTATATAATATTAGTTTTTAAAATGCATATTTTAAGTGGCAATATCACTTTTATACACAATATTACTTTTTTTTACTGTATTTTGGAATAAAACAAATAAAACTGACTTGGTGCACATAACAGATTTCCTTCTTTCTAGAAAAAAATACATGTAGTTATTCCAAACGTTTAACCACTGGTGTACCCATACATAAAGTGCACCATGTGATCCATGCGGCAAGCTAAATCAAGAAGCAGCAACAGGGAGCGACAGAAGAGAAATGTGCGAGAACGGGACAGACAGAAAATAAAAATCTGTGAAAAAGAGCGTGAGCAAGACAGGTGCTAACAAAGCAGTTCAGATGCAGGCGTGATCACGCTGCCTTCGTGGAGTGACAACACAGAGGAAACCAGACCGGTTTCAAGCCCACAGATACAAGAGTGATTCAGACGCGGTGTCAGAAGTGATCGTGTAAAGGCAAGCACAACAAGTGCAGACACAACAAGGAATGAGCCAAGGTCTTTTCATATCCAAAGCGGCTCCACAGATCCTTACAACTGCAAACAGTCCTTTCTGTTCTGCTGTGCCGGCCTTTCAGGAGGCCACTTCACTGTCTGACAACTGAATATACACTTTAGTTTTTTTCTTAAACAAGAAAAAAAAGAAAAAAAGACAACTCTTACTAAAGTATTTGTGTGTGCGCTTGTATGTATGGATTTATTATTCGAGTTCTGTGTATGAATAAAGGGTGACACAGTGACTCAGTGGTAAGCACTGTCGCATCACATCAAGGTTGGTTTGAGTCCTGGCTGAGTCAGTTGGCATTTGTGTGTGGAGTTTGCATGTTCTCCCTGTGTTGGCTGGCTTTCCTGCGGATGCTTTGGTTTCCCCCACAGTCCAAAGACATGCAGTATAGGTGAATTGAATAAGCTAAATCAGCCGTAGTGTATGAGTGCGTGTGTGCATGTGAGTGTGTATGGGTGTTTCCCAGTACTAGGTTGCAGCTGGAAGGGAATCAGCTGCGTAAAACATGCTGGATAAGTTGGTGGTTTTTCCACTGTGGCGACCCCAGATGAATAAGGGAGTAAGCCAAAGGAAAATGTATGAATGAATGCGTTTAAATAATATACAAGTCGTCAGAAAACCAGAAAAGCACTGTTAATTTCATTTGTGTCTTTCATTGCATCTGCTCAATTCCATTTAGTTTGTAATTTGTTTATTATATGTTATGCAGATGCCCTGCCCTACAAAATTTTCCTACATCAATCTGAAATTATGAATTCCAAGGGCTATTCAAGACATCTGGTGTTTGTATTAATAAATTGTCAAATATATTGCAGAAAAACTAAATAAATCCCAATAATTGTATATCAATTATTGCCCTATGTACACATACAAACATTCACTTATTTAATATGCTTTCACTTTACAATAGCTTTGTCGAAAGTATCAACTTCTCTACCAATCAGTACTGAAATTTTAAAGTTCATGGCTGCATCTGAAATCACATATTTCCATACTATAATTCCATACTATAGAATAGAGTAGAAAGGAATTCATAATATTCTAGACACTATGCGAGAAGTTGGTGAGAATCTGAAGTGCGCGCCACGTGGGTAGGTCACGTGATCTTGACAAATGGCAGATGTAGTACATCTGAGTTCCATTTATACTCTCATTCATACCATGTAGAAACACACTTACTAACGGTTGTGTAGTAAAATCAAATTCAAATGTCGTACTACATCTGCACGATTAATCGAAAAAAAGATCCCGATCTCGATTCGACATTTCTACAATTCTGCCAATCATATTTTTAAGTTTTGGAAGGGGGGCAAAGGTGGCTGCATAAGTATTCACATTGTTTTACATACATTGTTCAGCAACGTGGACACCTTCAAATGGTGTTGAAATTCACATACTGTATTAATAAGGTATAATGTCATTTCTATAATGTCACCCAAAAATGTCATTTCTGTCCTCATGTAATGATGTATTAGCAGCCGTGAAATAACACATGACGTGAGCTGTCACCACAGTAAGGTGCACGCCTGTAAATGAAGTCTACTTTAGTGAACAGAATCTGCATAGGCTGTGAATAACAGGTAATAAAGATGTAAATGACATTGAGTTTGTGACACAGAGTGATTGTTTGGAAGCTGTGCAGGATGTATGAACAGCACTTTCCAGTGAAAACTAAACCGAAAATGTGCACATCATTTAAATAATCATATCACATTTTAGAGTTATGATTATGACAAGCATTTAACGTGCTATTCGTTCATAGCGAGTGTTGTGCATGGGAATAAATGTTTAACATTGTCAGTATAACTACTATTGCCTATATAATGTTGAATATAATGCAAGAGGGAATCTGATAAATGGCAAATGTCTCAATCTACCAGTGAAAAAATGATCTAATAATGTTGTCAATGACAGTTTGCAAGCATGTGCCTCAAACATAACTAAACTTTAGAATTACGAATAATTATATTCTGATGTAATCACTCTGTGCATTAATGGGCAGGACAAATTTATAGTCTGTTGAAGTCAAAACCATTCAAAATCAATCAAAATTGAGCAGTTTAACCAACAGTTGACTAAAAAAAAAAAAAAAAAAAAAAAAGTTGTTTTACCATATGTTTGAGAAATAACAATAATAGCCCACTTATATTAACCTTTATTTTCCATCTACAGAACCATGAGAAAATTGTTCTCTTTATTTTAAGCAAAAACAAATAATAAAAAATAATCATTAATAATTATATATAATTAAAATAAAATATATAAAATAAAATATAAAAAAAATCACATAATTCTGTACAACATAAAAAAATATAAATCAGTAATTTCAAAAATATTTATTTAAAGTTAAATGGCTAACGTAGTGTCACAATACTGGAATTTGCTACCAATTGCTAATTTTAAAAACGTCCATTTCCCGCAAACATTTGAGTGCTGTTGAGCACATTCTTAGACGGCGTTGACATGCCATTGTTTTTACATGCTTAACAGAAATGACTGTGATTGACCGTGAAGGTCATCAGATCACCGAACTCACTGCTGTTTTCTGAGTGTAACTACAGATACAGGGACACTAGAGAGTTTTAAAGCCACAAAGATCAGCTGGACTGTTTATAAGCTGATGTACGAGCGATCAGCTGATAAATGGCCTGATCTTCACGGTACAAAATTTCAGTACCAGGTGGTATAGAATTCTAGTATTGTGAAAACATTAGGCTAACCTTAACCATTTCAAATGAATAGTGATGTATTAAAACACTTAAAAAGCAGAAATATAGGTCAACAGATATTATGTAAAAGTGTAGATACTAAATATATATATATATATATATATATATATATATATATATATATATATATATATATATATATATATATATATATATATATATATATAATTTTTTTTTACTTTTTTTTTTTTTAAGTACTATAATGTGTATCTGGTCATTGCAAATCACTTCTTGCTTTACTGGCTTACCAACTAGGATTGATCCTACACTATTGAACTGCATTTTGGAAAACAGCTGGAGACGCTCTGAAATCTCAGGGGACACGTTTTGTTTTTCACTCTTACATAGAAGCTCTATTGTAAGATCCTCTCACTGGATCCATCATGATATCAGAAGCGTAGTGTATAAATAACTACTTCTGTGACTTCGCGCTGCATTTGCTCATTAACACCAGTTTTCTGGGTGGGGTGCAAACGCTGAGCGCGAACAGCAGGTGAAAAAAAAAACTGAGCACTGATCTGAACATGACTGATGTTATATACGGAAAGCTGAGTCAATTTGAGTTACAGACTGGAAGAGGATTAAAAATTCCTTCGAAAACGAGAGCATGATGTTTTACACAATATATACAAGCTTAGAATAAAGGGAAGAAAGGGAGAATTTGCTTCCGATCATGTACAGTTGAACTTCCCAGTTCTCTAGATTATTACAGTTAGGTTAAAGTGAAAGAGAAACAGGTCCTCACCGGCCCATGAGTCATTACTATGCATCATTAAGAAAAGATAGCCAAAACATAACTAGCGCACCGTAGATTATTGGGCCAAAGGTAAAAACTAAAATTCCAAAACAGCAACAAAACAAAAAGTGAAAAACAGGAGAAGGAAAATTTCCCCAGAATTCACACGCATGTAAAAACAAACTATAAATTTTTAAATTAACCGTTCATCCAAAAAAGTCTAACTGTAAACATCTACAAACCTAAGACTACACAAAGACCAGCTTGTAATACATTACTTGCGTTATGTATTTTGTAAAAGTTTTATACACATGCACAATTCTTTATAAATAAAATGCTTCTAGTGTATTAAATTATTAGAAAAGAAGTTTAAAAAATATATAAATAATATAAAAAAACTGTGCCGCTGAAAATCTCTATTTTAGATAACAATTGTCATCAATTTATATTAAGGTACAATTCTCGCCATTAACAAATCATTAACTAAGGTTTCCAGATCAATAAACTTTTAATTTGCAGCTTATTGAGGTAGCAGTTGGGTTTAGGTTTAGGGATGCAGAATAAGATCCTGCTGTAGAAGTAATAAACAGCAAATATCTTGTTAAGTGATAATACGCCAGATTGAAAAAGTGGAAATTAGTATTTTAAAGTGTTTGGTTTTGGCATTTTAAAAAATAAACTAAATTAACAACTGAATCGATTCACAGGTGTGAAAGCACCCTTAAACAGATATCAGTGATCTAATGATTTGCCTTAATCTGAATGAGACAATAATATAATTAAGATGTTTAGATGAGTTCCTTTTTGAATGTTCCTTTTGTAATCTCGTTTTACATGTTATGGCCCATTGATTGATGCTGCCGTGTCACCATGCTATCCACGTTTCCTCCAGAGATTAATGTAATTTTGAACGTTTAATTTTTATTTCTCAACTTTTAACTGCACTTCAGCAGTTTCACTTTCATTTAGCAACATATTGTTCTTGCTCCATGAAAAACGGAGGCATCGGATGAGAATATAACATAAGGAATGATGGAAGAGTGTTGTTTTAATGGATTTTGATACCGCACGCCAAATGGAAAGAAACAGCTTTCGCATTTCATAACACGGGGGTGTCTGTGGTCCTTTAGGGTAATGAGAAAAAATAATAATAAATAAATAAATAAAAAGTCTGTTTACATGGTAGAGTCTTAATCAGAGTATTGTCCGTGTAAACGCACTCCTTGAAAGTGGCAGATGCGCAGGCTGTCAAAGTCATTCCTTTGCCTTTAAGTTTATTACATGCACCCTCAAATGTTTCATTAATTTTGATGTTTCCCCCTTGAAAGACTACTTTTGTAAAGCATCTGCTTCACATTGGTGTGTCAGAATCCTTGCTTGTAAAATATAACCATACTTTAGAATGCTTAAAAGCAAATTTGATGAACGTGATCGTGCATGTTGATGAATCTGAAAGGTGTCACTCACCAGATGCGCTGTACTGTGCTCGTTCGTTGCCTACGTTTGTGTGTGCTTAGCAACAAGAACAAATGCCTGATGATGTTAGGCGGTGTCTGTATCCCTCAAAGTTGTTTAGAATGAAATGTTTAGAGATTGTGTGAAAACGCGTCCCTGTGCAGGGCTCGAAATTGCGACCATTTTGGTTGCATATGCGGCCGAAATTTTATCTATGCGACCTTAAAATATATTTGGGAGCATTTCTGCGAGTGCTTAAAATTGTTGTGTGCGACCAGTTTTTACTGCAAAATGTTCACCACATGCGCAGATTCAGGAGACATTCATGCAGAATGCATCTCTAAGCTTTTTGTCTGCAGTTGAAACGCGAAACGAAGAGCTCAGGAATGGTTTAAAACAGTTGTCATGTCAACTTGCTGCAGTAAACAAATCCAAGTCCGTAATGCTTGCCCCGCCTTCGCGCTCTTCTTATTGGCCCACCACTGCTCTAGCACTGAACGCGAATGATTGGTTAATATCAGCTGTCAATCATTCAGCGCCTTCTGGCTTCGGATGACAGAAAGCTACTACCGCGAAAAATTGTAAAGCGCTGAAGATGAGAATATAGATAACGCTGACAGATTTAGTTTTAGAAACCATCTAGTTACAAATAATGACACATCTTACTAATGATCATGTGCTGAATGTTAATCCACAATCTACACTTTTCTAAGAGTAGAAGACTTCCATTGGCTTCAAGTCCGCTATGGAGTTTTCAGGTAACCGTTTGCCACATCTAGCACGAGAGCTTCTGTTTAATCCTTCATATAATCGCCAGATGCTGTCCGCCGTGCAAGTGGCAGCTATATGTCAAACTGAACACCACGTAGGCTACACCATCGCAAATGGGCTTACACCGAGTAAACTAATATCGCTACTCATGAAAAAACCGGTATTGCTATTAACATGTATGCATATAATAAGGTACAGTATGTGTCAAAAGCATCAGTGCAATATCAGACAGCACTTGTGAAAACAGCAGAGTTATACCGTTAACAGATTCATTCAAGCAGTGTGTGGAGGGCCGTTGAGCGCTCCGTGTATCTTTTGCTCACTCAGTTCTGTTATAAAAACGTATTTTCTTGTGATAACGGGATTTCGTTGAGACATATTTTCCTCACGCTTGCATATATGTATTATTTTTTTTACTTGTTAGTTTGATTAGAGTTGATTTCAAATACAATAAATATGCTTGTATAAAACTTGTAGTAACGGTGCTAATAATTGGTGCGTGCGACTACATTTTGGCTGATGCGCCTAAATTTTTTAAGTTAGGAGCACCGGTGCTACCAATCAAAAAGGTTAATTTCGAGCCCTGCTGTGTGTGCTTTTGATGCAACACTTGATGCTTTAAAGGGCCATGAAACCCCCTCGTTTCAGCAGGGTGTTTTCACACCTCTTCTTTGGAAAAAGTCAGAAAAGTGGGGGTGTCCAGCTCTGTTTAGGGGGGAGTGTCGGAGAAACTAAAGTGGGAGGGTGTGGGAGTGTCTATTTGGGCACGCGCGAGTTTCAGTCAAAATACACAGGAGATAGGGATGGTGTTTAACCTACATGGACATCTGTAGTCGAATTATTTGCCAAATTATTAAATGTCGGACTTTAACTGCAGTTCGGCTCTTTCATTCAGGGAATTCATTCATGCCCCTCGCGACAAATGAGATATTTGTTTCGAGGAACTGCTCTAAGCGTGTATTTTTCATGCAATGTTTGATACCGCACGGCGAATGACAGAAAAAAAACCTCAGCATTTCCCGGAAACTTAGATGCACACGGCAGGTAGCGTCCGAAAGCCGCGTGTGTTATTCCGGTCACAAAATGCGGTGCTAACATGTTTGCACTCAATGCAATAGTTAACTTATTTGATACGAACAAACTGAATATACAAAGAGCACTGGTCGCTCACTTACCAAATCTGTAGAGACAGGACAATCACCAGCAACTAGAGCCGCGTCTTTATGAAGAGAAGACTACATCTGGAATCCGGATTTCAGCGTTTGCAGATGAGAACAGCTCTCAGGTAAACAATAATCCCCCTTAGACACGTAAATTATTGTTGTCGAGCGTCGCGTACACTGTAATCCACACGTGATCCAGATAAGCTCTCACAGAGAGAAAATGAAAACGAAACTTAATGGCAGCAAACTGTAAAAGCAACACTTCACGCTTGTTTTGCCAACACAACGTGGCGTCTCTGTGGTGTAAAGACGGTGACACTAATGAATATTAATGAAGTTGCACAATAGAGCGCGCTGATTGGTTTGAACCAAGCCTTACTCATGCATTAATGCATCACACTGTAAGACGTAATAAGGCACACTCTGGCACAGACGTCCAGTCTGCACGCTGGTATACAACGCTATTATGTCATGACCGTGACGCAGCTTCAAAAATTAGTTTCAAACAGGAAGTACGAATTTGCTTGAAATAACGCAAAAACAACCAATTTACACTTTTTAGTGAAATATAGGTGTCCTAATAGTGTTTTTAGCAGTGTGGGACACATATACGACTGTCAACAGCTCAAAAAATGTGTTTTGGTGTTTCGTGACCCTTTAAGTCCTTTTCGCAGCACTAGTGGCAACGAAATTCATATGCCGATTCAGTCCGGTACATACCAGTTACATAGGTACCGTTGCCATGAGGGTTTCGGTACCCAACCCTAATAACATGCACATAGAATTTGTGCAAAATGAAATAAGATTATCAAATAAATGCTAGTTAATGTGAAATTTATTATAAGTAGTACACTAAAAATGGCTCATTTCTCTCTTGCATGTCCAGCCAAACTCCTCTGTCTGCAACTATTTCAAACGACTTGTATCTTTCACATTCTTGTCACAAAACAGAATAGAGTGAGGTGCAAGCACAAATGACAGATTAAAGCTTTGACTGAGAGAAAGATTATCTTTATATAATCAACTTCAGCTTAAAGTTTATAGCCCGAGAAAACCCGGAAGCATAAGAGAGCAAATATTGACAAATTAAACACCAAAAACATAAGTCACACACTAGTCTTATTACATTAAGTCCATTTTGGAGCTTTATATCCTATGGTCACTTTATGCTTCATTATATGAAAATGAACAGCATGAACATTTTGTAAAGCATATCAAAATGCATGTCATAGCAGAAATAGCAAAAAATGTCTGGACCTAATTATGGCTCAGAATTTAACGCTTATGGAGCCTATTGCAAAGAAAAATATGAGAAGATGCACGCTGACATTTAGACCTAATCGGAGCATGCAGAAATCAACATGACGCATTTGCTTATAAAGTGATGTGCTGCTAATTCTTGCATATCTAATAGGTATATCTTAATCTAAAAAAAAAAGGAAAAGTGAAAGTGAATTGTGTGGTGTTATATTTGCATTATTCACAATTAAGGATTAGGATATGCTTCAGATTATACTAGATTACCCAGCACTGCATTTACTCAGATATTACTGCCCCATCCACAAACTTTCTTTACATCAGTCTCCCAAACAGCAGAATGGCCAAAGAACAACCAGCATGTCAAATCTTCAGACTAAATCAACACAAAAATGAGATCAAGGTTTATCTAAAGTGATGTACAAGTCACATGAATTCCGATACGACCATTCAGATTAAGGTCACATTTCAAAACACAAGATTTCTTGCTTGTGTCATCCAATGATCTCAGGCTACATTCACGTAAACACAAGCATTAGCGCTCAATTCGGAATTAATGCTTTAACCCAATATTTTTCATTTGGCTGTGCACTTTATTTATTTTATTTAAATGTTGTCAACACCAGATTCTGATTATTTTTCATAACAACAAATTCTCATTTGCATAACAACAAATCCACATTCAAGAATCAAGATGTGGTAATACTAAAGTATTTGTTTTTAGAGTGTTTATAGTATGACCCCTTACAAAGGGATAGTTTACCTTAAAAATTATCAAAATTCATAAACACAAAAATGTTCTATAATCAGCTACTAATCCTTAAAATCAAAACCTAATTGAGTTTCTTTCCTCCCTTTAACACAAAATAAGCTGGCACCCATCAACTTTAATATTAATGTTTTTCCCAACACTCTCAGAAATGAAGGTACGCGAGCTGTCACTGGGGTGGTACCTTTTCAAAGGTACACATTTGTACTTAAAGGGTACATATTGGTAGCTCAAAAATATATAATAGTACGCTAAAATTTAAGGAGGAACACTTTTGTACTTTTTAAGTATTAATATGTACCTTTGGAGTATTAATATGGACATTTAAAATACAAATTTGTACCCTTTGAAAAGGTACCACCCTAGTGACAACTCGTGTACCTCTATTTCTGAGAGTGTATAAGTCGATGGGTCTTAACAACCAGCCTTCAAAATATTTTCTTCTGCGATCAACGGACAAAAAAACTCAGGTTTAAAACAAAATTAGGGAAAATAAATGATGTACCTTTTAATTTTTAGGTGAACTGTCCCTTTAAGTTTAGATTGTACAGAGCTATTACTGTAATACTGGCTATAAACACAAACCGTTCTGGAAGAAACCAAGAACTACCAGAAAGCATAATCTTTGAAGTGGCTCCTGTCAATGCAAAATCACGCGACTGTTCAAGGGGACCCTCCAGACTGGAGGTCACACAGAAAAATATCCAACATGTATTTAACACATAAAAGTGGACCAAATTAAAATAGAATGGATCAGTTTCCATGTGGTTTGTACTGTTCACACTGCAATGGGAAAAAATGGATTTGGACCACAGTTGCTGCAATCCAAAAATAAGCCTTAAATAAGTGTAAACTGGTGTCATTTTGATTAAAATCATTCCAATTATCATAAATATAGTTCTAAAAGAGGCTTTATTCCCTGTTTCCACTAATCAGTCTTAGTTTTAAAACGGCATTTTAAAACGAAAACGATCCACAACCACACTGGCATTTCATCTAACAATTCTGAAAAGCCCTCCTTCCACACTATACCACTGAAAATGCACATCACCTGACCCTACACACACGCACACAAGCAAATAGAAATGCATCGCATGACTGTTCATTTACTGCGCAAGCCCAAGCCCGGCACAACCCTGTCTAAAATGATAGAAATAAAGTCCGAACCCAACAAAGATCATCAGCTCTAGTCTGAACTAGTAACATTGTTAGATCGAGCTGCAAACAATGCAGGGATTAACCTGGACCCGTTATAGCTGCTGCAACGTCCCACCGCTGCTTTCCTCCTTTAATGTGCGACTCGACGACTTTGAGCCCCATGGTCCCTAACGAAATTGTCTTTTTGCAGAATTTAGACATTGCCTTTTTGCCACGTCGTTAAATTTACACTTTCCCATTTTTGCATTTTGAACCTCAAATTGACAGCATTCAGGTGCAGACCAACATAATCGTCTGTAGCCGACCTACCGTAATAAGCTAATAAATCACAGAGACTGTCATTTCTCTTCTGTTTCACACATACTAAATTAATCAACTATTAGATATTTTACAGTGGACCACTGTGCTTCCCTATCGTCATTAAGCACACCGGCTGAAAATGTAATACCTAACAGCCACTTTACAGTAAAATTTAAGACAATTTATGACCTTAATTTCCCGGATTTTGATTTAAGACTTTAAGGACCGGCGGGAACCCTGGTACACCGCTTCATTCTTTCACTTTCACACTTGTACTTAGTCATTTTAGCAAAAACCTGATACTGTTGGTTGGTCGCACACCTTTTTTTACCAATCAAGTATGTCGACACCATAATAACAACTCCAACCACTCTGCCTATTCATGCCAGAGTCCCACAGAAAAAGTAATTGACTGGTGAAAAAAGAAAAAAGATTAATAAATAATAATAATTAAAAAAAAAAAAAAAACTCCCACTTAACAACAGGGTTTAATCTTTAAACACAAACACAAACATTGATGCAGTGGGATTTAACATGGAAAATCTGTACTTTTATAAAAAAAAATAAAATAAATAAAAAAAAAATCACTCAAAAAGGTTTTAAACCTTTATCAGTTTCAAAATGAAAATGATGAATCGTCTTATGTGTTTTACAGAGGAAAGAACCACTTAAGGATAAGTAAATAGTGAGCAAGTTAACATTTCTGGAAGAATTACCACTTAACCAAACAAGTTAGTTTACATTGTGTTAACTAATGTAAAGTCTTCCCAATGCAGCAAAGATTTTCAAGCCATCTACTAAAGCCCAAACAGAACAGCTACAGCGCACTTCACAAACTATTTTAAGCAGACCACAAAAGGCGCAACAATCCAAGAGTGAAAAAGAATCCTCAAAAACAAACACCGGCCATCACGAGAGCAAGATTGAAATGGAAGCAAGCAGGAGTCAAGGCCAAACCATACAAAACAGCAGCAAATGAAAAGCTCCGCCCACTGACTGCTGTGACCACTGACAATTCAAGCAGCTAAACTCAACCCGCAACCACTCTCCCTCTCTCTCTCGTGCCACTCAACCGACTGTGTGTGCGTATGTTTGTGTGAGAGGAAATATTTGCAGCTGTCTGCCTAGTGGTTAACGGAACAATAGGAAATGTGTGTCCACTACAGAGAATCAGCAGAAAGAGGGACAGCAGCGGGGTGTGCGTATGCCGTGGTGACTTCAGTCCATCCAGAGGGGGGTGCGGTGGGTGTGACCACATTGTCCTTGAAAACACAGAACGCAGCAGTCAGTTTCAACCGGGACTGAAACTGATTTCCACCCCTCTTCAACTTCCCTCCCCACAAAGCAAACAAGACTCTCGGAGAAAAGCGAGGAATGAACACACGCATTCCAGCTTGTATTGTGGCATGTCAGATCCTGTCTTAGCTAGAGAGAAAAAAAAACCTGGAAAACCCTTCCCTTTTTCCTTATATGTCGCTCTTTCTCTGCATTCCCTATATGACATATGTCCTCATTCTTTCCCAGAGCATCTGACTGAAGAGTGTGTAACCGATGACTCACTCGAGTCTCAAACCGTCTCACGCTGATGCATGCTTCATCTAGACAACAAAGGCTACTAATACACCGTTCGCAGAGTAAAACAGAAGGGAGTGCCTGATTTATATGCCGCTCTTAGGATTCTGACTGGTCGATCGACTGGAAGTGGTTCATGATTATGTATTATGGTAATCATCTCTTGTATTGTCATTTGGCCAATAATAACTTTTATACTAAATAAAGAGTTTGTAACAGCGACGCAGTGGCGAAGTAGGTAGTGCTGTCGCCTCAGCAAGAAGGTCCCTGGTTTGAGCCTCGGCTCAACTGGCATTTCTGTGTGGCGTTTGCATGTTCTCTCTGTGTTCGTGTGGGTTACCTCCGGGTGCTCTGGTTTCCCCCACAGTCCAAAGACATGTGGTACAGGTGAATTGGGTGGGCTAAATTGTCCGTAGTGTATGAGTATGTCTGAATGAGTGTGTGTGGATGTTTCCCAGAGATGGGTTGCGGCTGGAAGGGCATCCGCTGTGTAAAAATGAGCTGGATAAGTTGGCGGTTCATTCCGCTGTGGCCACCCCGGATTAATAAAGGGACTAAGACGACAAGAAAATGAATAAATGAAAGAGTTTGTAATATGTGGGCTAACGTACAATAAGGATAAGAACATAAACTTGTCGCATTTACAGCTTCCGGGTCGAATCGCTATGTCAAACGGTATGAGGAGACTCAACAATTGGTTAAGATATATATATATATATATAATTAATTTTTTTAAATTGTTAAAATATTGACGTCTGTGATGCAGCAAGTCCAGAAACTGTTGGGTTCACCATAATTTTATTAAAAATTTACTTTAATGTGTGATAGGACAAAAAAAGTGGCCATAAACAAATATTTTCTCAATTCCAGTGATTAGCGGCTTGGACCTAGAAATAGTATTTCATACGTCACAATCTAACAAGTGGATTGAAAAAATTGAGGGATAAGGCATCAAAAAACACATAAAATATAATAAATACCTAATAAAAGCACAATTAAAAAACAAAACAAATGGTGTGACAATATTGAATAAATCAGGCAAAACAATGCGAGTCAAGTCTAAAACCCCCCACAAAAAAACTTGGTGGAAAGTTTACCCTAGCTGGTAAACGGCTTGAATCGACAATTGCCTCATGGTTAATGCATAACCGGTAGGTGTGGGTCTAGGGCTTCGCCTTTTTTCATTTGCAAACCTCGTCTTGTCCATTTCTTCTGTTCAATCTGTTGAGATCAGTCATCTCAAGCCTCATTTACACTACGAGTGACTCACAGCGGCAAATCAACAAGCAACAGTTCATTTCATTGGAGAGTGAGCCACCTTCGGGGACCTCCATCTACACGAGCAACAGTGACTATTGGCAACAAGGTGTGCGCGTGAAGCGACGTGACAATGTTCAACTTTATGCAAATGTAGAGTGACTTTCTTGAAAGACAGCCAATAGGAGCACCAGTAGAGCTCACATGACCCTCTCTCAGGCAGCTACTGAATAGGCTGGTTGTATTCTCTGTGCTGTAGACATACACACCCCTGCATTTTCAGCAGAACGCTACCCAAAGCGCCTACAAAGTCGCTGCTAGTGTGAATAAGGCATCAGAATAAAAAACAAACCCTCGCAAATGGATTCGAAATAGAAATTAGGGCTGCACAACATTGCAATAGTTTGTTTTTCTGCAATCAATATTGCAATACGGTTCACAATAGGATATATAATTTGACAACATGACTTAACTATTTGGAAAGAACTCATAGTTTTACATTGGTTGGGATGATTGTGTAGGGGAGGGCATCTGCATAAAACATACTAAATTATGCAAAATACAATACATAATTGAAAGCACAGATGAAAACAAAAAAATAAATAAATAAATAAAACCACACTTTATTATTTTCTGTGAATTTAACAGTATTGATGTAGAGAATTTTAATAATTAAATGCAAAACAACAAGTTACGAAATGTGGTTCCTGGTTAATTATAATCACAACTTGAAGTGGATTCTGCACATTGCAATATTGATGAAAAACAATTTATTGTACAACCCTAATATGAATAAGCTGAAAAGATATCTAAAGATGCCTTTTAAATTGTAAAGAAATTGAATATCAAAATTCTGAGTATCGAACAATACAGATCCGATCCCTGTCTGTAACAGGCTACCACTATTGACACTAATTGTTGGTAAAATAATCAGCCTTTTAGCAAAGCCTGATATTTTCCTGCAGGTTAGAAGCAGACGAAAATAAACCGTCTGAGGCCAATTTTACTTAAACTTTCCCTCGCCTAAACTTGCTGCGTGTGAGACGGAGAAACTAAATGCATGTCTGAAAAATTATGTTTTTGTCTGAATTTTCTTTTTTAAAACTAATTTGGTTTGGCATAACTTGTTGGTTATTTAAGTATATTTTTGTTGGTCAGTTATCTACGAAATAAACAGGAATATTTGAGGTGAAGTTCAAAACAAGGTCCGGCAAAAACTGACAAACTGGCTTGTTAAATAAGAATGTTAATATATATAAAATGACAGTGAAATAATCACAGTTTCAGAGTAGCCTATATTAGGCTAAATAATTTAAATGACAATTCATATGAGCCAGGCCGTCAGTTTTACTTTTAATAATTTAAAATCAACAACTTTCACCACAATGAGCCAGGCTTTACAAACTACTCGCAGAACTTTAAGTATTCACCTCGGAAGAATAAACTCCGTTGGAGGAAGAGAACAAAATTATTGTAAGAATAATCTTACGGAGCCGTGCATGTCGCATCTGCGCAGCCTGTGCCTGAATGAAGCGCTTGCATCACTGAGACATAGCGCTCAGCTCTCCGATATTCGAACACTTCTAAAACAGCTGCATAAAAGGGAAGAAATCAGTATGTTAAGGAACAGTCCAATATATTACATCCTTTTCTTATTTAAAAGTTTCAGGTAGGCCTACTTTGTGTGTGAAGAGCACCTAATAACCCTCTACTCCAGTGCTGTGAAGGCGATCAGCTTGAAAATAGCAATGATCTCCATGATGCAGGTCAAAATGAAGCCATTTAAATGTCATTTATTTAATTTAATAAACTGAATGCATTTGTCCACTGATTACCAATGTTAACAGGAACAATTAATCTTGAAGAAAGTTTTTTGAGTTGAACACAAAGTTTGAATTGTGAATGAATGGAGAATGATTGACAGGCGGGGGTGGGAATTGCTGAGGTAAACATGAATTTAACAACTTGAATATTCATCTGTACATCAAATTAAACTTTAGAATGGCTTCAGAACATTTGGGATATAGTGGGCACACGTGACAACTTTCTAGTGCCTTATAATTGGCTACCTTTGTGGCTTTTGTTGGCTTTTAAATGACACAGAATACAGCGCATGTGCAAGATCAAATTTTCATCGTTACCAGTTGGCAGATACCCGATCCAGCTAAAATAAGCGGTATCGAACTGATATCCGATCCAAGTATCGGGATCGGTGCATCCCTAAAAGCAATCTGTGTTTTTAAAACCAATGAAGACAGCAGAAGTCTTTGATTTATTTGAATTAATTAGCCTGTCAAGTTTACTGCTCTGTAATATTTTAAACGTTTCTCATAATAAAACAGTGTTCAAAGGAAGAAAGTTGTTTTTTACTCGGAATATATTTTAGAGCAGTAATCACAATACCGTGAAACCGTGAGATTTTTATCCAAGGTTATCAAACCGTCAGAATCTAATACCGGCCCATGCCTACTTCACAATGCTTTTATCAGTTGGACAGCAAAATGGAGAAAACGTTTTTTTGTTGTTGAGGGACACATATTTACCATTTCATCGAAACACCACTCTAGGAGGAAAACTCGAGGAGGTTCACCAGCTGTATATCGTTGCTCGGGTACTTCTTTTTACCCTCAAGCACAGAATAAAATCCTCTTCATTTGAAAGTATTTCAGGGTCGTGATGTAACCAAAATAGTAACAGATCATTTTTCCTCTACATTGTGACGTACATCAGTAAAAAAAAAAGGGTTTCTGTCTGCCAGATCAAAGTACAATGAGAAATAAAAGGTCAATTAAACATGTATGATTAAAAGCAAATAACATACAATGCCATCTCATATTTTCCTCACTTTAGTTTAGCTTTACAACTATAATGACACACACTTTGCAAACTCAGACACTATAAAACCCACAACACAAGGAACTAGCTGTAATGTCTAGCAAATTGTGCTTCACAAATCTTCGACTGTGTCCAAAACAGAAGGCAGCTGCCTTGCTGACTAGTCAATCAATGACTTCGGAGGCAGCATTTTTTTTGCAGGGAGGAATAAGGAAACCGCTCTTCCAAATCTCCACCAAGGAGACAGACATGAAAACAAACTGTCATAATGAAGCTCTAAAATGAACTCAAAGCAGATAAGGGCATTCAGGACAATAGGATCCACTATAAACACTGCATTTGAACATGGCCTTGATGTGCGGCAACCTACATATGATGTACATATCAGAGTTTCGGACACAACCTGCATGCGTTACAAATAGGCCTCCACAGGACGCTACCAGCTGCGAGAGATCTCATCTTCTAAGGAGAAAAACTGTCGTGGGACAACGCTCTAAATAGGCCTGACCTAGAACACCCTGAAACTTGGGCACAAATTGCATAAACCATGATTTAAGACTACAGGTAATCTATATCTAAAGAGAGCTCAGCATGCGTCAAAAACCTAGTACCATTGAAAAAAATCTCATCTGGTCAAATGCCAGTTCACACTTAAAAATAAAAAAAAGTGTGATTCATCTTGCACCAAAAAAGCTCTGGCGGAATTAAAGAGAATGTGTCCGCTGTGACATCATCAACGCATCATTCAGTCTTTTGATTCTGCAACTCTCATTACTGACAAAGGTAGGACGTCAGTGTTAGACATGAGCCAGAGTAATTGAATTTGCCAGGTGCCTAATCATTTGAGCCTTTTAATAGGATGGCAGAGGTATTAGACAGCTAAGCCACTAAGCATCCAAACCCTAAACACCTTGGGCTGAGATAACACTTATAGCGAGATAACAGGACACAGTTCAAATACATTAAAGAGAAGTAAATAGATCATGCTGTATAACAGACTGCAGCTGCGGCAGGCAGTCAAATATGATCATCAAATGCTTGTGGGAGGCAATTCAGACAACAGCTGCTGACTTGTGCTCCAAATATGTGGATTATGGGAAGAAAAACAATAAGCGGACTATAATGTGCCTTTATAAGGAGAGACATTGAGACAAAGTCAATACAGGTGTCTCGAGTAGGAAAGCACCTTCCTAATACGCATACCAACGTGAGAGTCCTGATAATAGCATTTGTAGTAGTATTTCAGCACACACACAACGGGTCCTGCTGACTCAGACAACGCTGAAATGTAAAGAGCAACACTATCAGCACTGGCCTGCTTCCAAACTAATGCTCGGTGAACTTTGGTACACACACAGCCAACTGATCCACAATCAGTTGTATGCTCCAAATCACACTTGATGCGTTTTAAGCATTAGGAAAGCTACTGACCTTTTCTGAATAGATTCGTCAGTCAGAACACATTGCAGGCTATGCTTCTCATTTAGTCAGCCTGCAGTCACTCACAAAGCAGAGACCCCGGAAATGGGAGTGCCAGCAATGACGTAACACTTTTCAAACATCAACCCGAGTACGTTACTGCAGGTAAAAGGTAACTAGGAAGGACAGGGAGCCCGGTCTCTTCCTGTAATGACGTTGACTGGGATTTGAAAACCCAAAGTATAGTGCGGTAACCACTGAGGAAAGGAGGAGGATGTGCTAATTTTAAACTGTGGAAGCAATGCTTGGAAGAATATTGCAAGCACCGTGTCTCTCCACATAGTTCTTTCCTTTGGAAGGACTGTGACAGAAAAAGTGGTCCTATTTTTTTCTTCGCAAAATTGGTTTAACAGATGTAATTCAAGTATTGAACTTGACTGCATACAACTGGGGAAATTTATATCCTATAAACAATTATGAGTACGAAGGAGTTCCCTGTACATTTGGGAACCGAACACTTATTAAAGCAAGCCCCTATCCTCCTATTTAAACCATATTAAAGCTAGAACTTAGCAGTTATTACTAACAAACTGGGTGAGAGGTAGGGCTGGGCCGATAAATGATACTATATTGATATACCGCGATAACATTTATGCCAATAGCAATGATTTTTGCTTTATATTGATACAAGAGCCAATCACACAGCAGAAATGCAAAATTTTCAGCCACCGAGATGTAGAGATTTGAGATGTATCAAATTCGAGATGTATCAAATTTTCAGCCACCGAAAATTTCTTGGCCAAAGATGTTATGCTATTTAATGGACCCTCTGATTTCTGTGGCTTCAGTCATTGTTGGGGTACTCTTTTAAATCTGAAAGATTTACCAATCATATCCAAATATACATCATTGTCATTCAATATAAAAATAATTATTGAGATTACATTTTTGCCGTATCGCCCAGCCCTAGTGACATGACCCCAAATTTAGTGACAAAATCCATTTCTCAAAAACAAAATAACCTTTCAGAGTCTGCCATCGCCAGTAGAACAGTGGCTGGTAGACTCGCTTGAAATATTTTATTAGAAGATAAGAAGAGGTCCATGGTTCAATTTTACACATTATTTATTCTGACTGTTCTTTAATCACCAAGTAAACTTACTGAACTGATAAGACAGATGGAGTGCAAAACCACACCGTGGACCTCTTTTAACTCCAAAACATCGACATGCATATTTAATGGGACAGTTCACCCAACAAAAAATCTCATTATTTACTCCGCTCATGTCATTTCAAAGCTTTAAAGCCTTCTTCGGGATAGAAAATATTTTGGAAAATGTGTTTTTCCAGTGGCAACCAAAAGTGTTAGGTTACCAACATTCTTAAGCAGATATTTTGTGTTTTACAGAAGAATGTCATGCAGGTTTGAAATGACATGAGGGTGGGTAAATAATAATTATTTTTGGGTGAACCCATAGACACTGTCCCAACAAAAAGCATATACATTTTGATTTTAAATTATCATGGTTAGTATTACTTGTTTCTTTTGTCTATCATAAGCATACCAAACGTACAATGTCCTGAAATATTCTATTAGAAAATCATTCTACAATTTAAAATGGGAATAATTTTAAGGCACGATAGTTTATTTAGGCACTGATGTACAGTATAACAGAATGCTCCATCATATACTAGTAAATCACATAAAATGAAGAAGTATCTAAGCAATAAACAAACTTTAATCCTGTAAGCTTACTATAACTTAACTTATTAATCTGTAATTTTTACACAAACACCCTGAGTGTATGATCCAAGATACAGATTTCACTTTAAACTTTAGTAATAGAACTTAAATCTTTAAAACATAAAATAAAAATTACACACACTGATAAACTTGTACACTACAACTCGAATATTATGCACTAGTATGCTACTTTATACACGGTACTTCAGGAATGATTAAACAAAGTTTCCAATAACAGTGCTGTGTCCTTCCGCGTATGAAAGACACACCCTGGTGTTAACATTAGAGCTGGTCATTACCGTGGTCAAACTATTTGGTTACCCTGAGTCGTAGTGTTCAAAGACACACCTCCTCCCCTCACAGTTTTCAGTAATTCCTCCCTAATTCGGTTTAGTATCGTTTGGGAGGACCAAGCTTCCTCAATGGGTGGGGGGCATCACATATTGGGCAAGTGTACACATGTACCGGCTTTTGCAGGTAGACAAGCGTAAAAAAATCCCAAACATTAAGGCTTTTTGTTTCTGCTAGGAATCTGATAAGCATCAGGAGCGGGTCTGACTCACGCTGAGTCTCGTTGGACTCGGGTCGTGAGGTAAAAAAAAAAAAAAAAAAAATCACACACACAGTGTAAAGTGTAACCTGCTGCTTCACGCGGGTTGTGTGTAAATGAGAGTCACTGTTAACACACACACACACACACACACACACACACACACACGGAACCGCGCCTTTCCCTTCCCCCACCTACACACCCTTAACCAAAATACTAACTCAACAGGTTCCCAACTTTTTTCGTAATGGTTATTGCATACATTCAGTGAGTTATCTGACCGAATTTCGCCCTCTTCTGGGAAAAAACGCTTGAAGTAAAGCAAACCGGAGAAATGCGGTCATGTGGCACCTGTGAGTAAGTACAGGTAAATCAGCAGAGGTGAATGCAAAACTACATTTTTGGGGGAAAAACGGAAGCACCTCACGCAAAAACAAATACCACAATTATTAAGGCTCGCTTATAAATAACAATAACAATACTTAGATTTCCATATAAGCCAAGTTCGTTTTGAGTAAATGGATTTATTAGATAAAATAATAATGCTAACACTAAATATTATGTCTACCAACGGTTGTTATTTTCCAGAAACAATGATTTAATAGAGATCTATTGACTTCCGCAAACTCAGGTGTGTTCGTGGGCCCTGACCTGCTTTGCTTCACCGCAGTGAACAATTAACCCCCATTGCTATAAACTCACACACACACACACACACACACATGCATTAATAAACCACATCAAATACACAAAGACATTATCATGTCAACCTACAATTATATCTAAATACATTTCAGTATTGAACGTGCAAATCAGCCAAGTCCCACTGAGGGGTTTAAACTGTCCAATATAAATCAGTGAAGCTAATCTAAATCAGTGTATGTACTCACTTGCAAAATATTATAAATTAATCAGGAGCAGATTTTTTTTACAGCTTACAATTTTACAAACGCACATAAAAGAAAAGAAAATTCTCAACCCAATAACTTTAACTGCCCTGTTTATCCTGGATCTGCTTTAAGGCTGGAAAAACACCGAAACGCTCCGCTACGAGTTCTTTTTTTACGAAACAAGCTTCACGACATGAACAACAGACTCTGCACACGATTTCAAAACCAACTTTGAGGAAATTCGGGGAAAGAAGCTTCTCTGTCCCGGTGATCCTCACGCTCGTGCCATTGCGATTAGCACGGCAGCTAACTCCACTAGCCTGCTAACATGGAGAGCTGGCTAACTTTGTTCTACTCCTCAATTACGAGGCCAAACAGGGAAAACCAGAGGACAACAAAGAAAACCATCAGAAAGATCAGAACAAACAGAAGAGTTTGCATAGAGTCTACCTTTGTTTTTGGTTTGGTTAAAGTCCCGATGTGAGGTCGTGGCCTATCGAAACGGGCTTCTCTATGGCCAGTTTCAGATTTTCCAAGCGGTAGGAAGTGATTGTAATTCCAAACGTTTGCTGCTCTATATTTGGGCGTTTCAGCCCCACGCTACGCCAGACGCATCTGCCCTATTTATTATGAGTTCGCTGTCTAACTTGAGGCTTGTAACGCGTTTCTCCCGACGAAACAAAACAAAGAAGAAACCTGATATTGACAAATTTAAGCAGTCTTTTTAAAAACCCACCAATCTATCTCGCTCCCCTTGTTCACTCCTCTTTGCTCGTCGTCCCACCGTGAAGCGTCTGCTCCTCCCCTGTGAAACAGGAGTTCACCGACAGCCTGGGCGGAGACACACCGCCGACTTTTTAATGTGCAAGCGAAAGAAAAACGCACTTTTATACTGCGAAAATGCTTCTTTAAATGTGAACACAGTTTAACGCTGGTGTTTGCTGTCGTATGATGCTTTATAGTAGCTGATATGCCTCAAAAACGGCGACTTTTCGTTGCACCTGTGAACCTGTTATACTTCATGTTGGGTTGATTGCAGATAATTCCGCCAAAATGGTAATCGTTTGTTGGGAATAAAAAAATAGTGCAGATTAAAATCAATGACAATTAAAACTGCACACTTCACACACACTTTGATCCTGATATTTAGGCTTATGTTAATTAAATAAACTTTATTATTATTTTTTTTATTTTAATTTTTATTATTATTATTTTTTATTATTATTATTATTTTATTGCAATTTTAGAACACAGAACATACAAGGGCAATAACAAGATTATATTAACATCCAATCAAGTACAATATAAGAACTAAATAAAAAATAAAAAAATACAATTATTCAAAAAACAAAATTTAAGGGTTTAAAATAATTAACAGTTCTTTTTGCTTTGGTATTTTTTTGTTTCTTTTATCGTGCATAGGTAATGAATTATTTCTATTTTAAAGTGTGTAAAATTTGTTTTTTACAGCCCATTTACATTTAGGAATAAAAAAATCCATATATATTGAGCAAATTAACAATATGCCAAATTTTGAAGTCGACTGTATCCTCATAATAAAATAAAACATCTTTCTCTTAAATTCCAATGCAATATTCGTACTCTGCTTAACAAAAAAAGAAAAGGCCACACCAAAACAATTGTGTCTAAATACAATCATAAATAAATGAACAATACTCTCTTCTTTATCGTTACAAAAAGCACATTTTAAATCAATATCTTTACAAAATCTTGCAGTTACCTGTTTTACAGGATAAATACAATGAACAGTTTTAAATGATACCTCTTTAATTTTATTCGTTATATAAAAACGTCTGGAAATCTTAAAAGTCTCGTTCCAGTTAACATCCTGAAGTTGTGATCTAAAATACCCAATAGCTGAAGGAACATTGAAATCCTCAAATCATTCTAAGGTAATTATTATTACATTTTTTGCTTTTATATTTATACCTTCCAATTTAAGACTAAAATCTAAATTTGTATATTGAACTATATCATTTACTAATCATTTCTTAAGCTCTGAGGGAATACCATTAAAAACCATCCAATAATCTTTAACAGGTATATAAAGAGAACATTTTTCTTGAAACTCTAAATAAGTTGGCACATGACCATTACTATTTAAAATAAAATATTATTTCTAAACCAATTAATAAAAAAAGAGATTTATTACAGTGTGTAATATTCAATTAAATAAACTATTTGTGAATTAATTAACACTTTCTATTCTTTTTTTGTTTACATAACTTGCTTGTGCATATTTTTATGTAGGGGACAGTGGGGACAGTTATAACACTTTTTGCTTTTCTTTCAGTTTCTCAGAGGCAATTCTTTTCTGGAAACCCCAAATTTTAATATAATAAACCCACATCTATTGGACACCCACCCACATTGCTATAATATGTGTATATATGATAATATATGCAGAATGTTTGCAACAACCCAAAGGGACAGTTTCAACATTCAATAAAATGTAATAATAATAATAATAAATTCTAAAACATCAGGTTGGATTTTATTTTTATTATTTTTATATATATAAAAAGACTAACTGTAAATCGGTTAAATCTGTTAAATTTGCCATATAAATACAGACTATTAAAAGAACAATCAACAAATAATTATCTGGCCTAAAAAATGAACAAAAATATATATTTTTTTACTGAAAATCTAGAGCTCAACCTGGACCTCAACTAAACTACTTCTTTAAACTTTAGAATTATTTAATCAAATAATTATTTTTTCTAAATGAAATTACATTGAAACTGATAAAATTGTACATTGTTAATATGCAGACTCGTAGACAGCCCCTTTAAAGCGGTGGTTCTTTTTTTAATCAAAAAGTAGATCTTTTTGCAGTTATTTGCCCTTATGTTTGCTGAATTCTCATCTACTAAGTTATGAGTTTCAAATACTGCATTTTTATGATTTTTTATGCACTATTTTTGCTGGATTAGTTTGTCAGATGGTTATCATAACCACACTTTTTGATGCAACAAAAATATTTCTTACATTTTTGTCTTAGTGCTTTCCATGCTATTTTGTTTACAAAATATTTTTATTTACTTTATTTACAAATGTGCATTAAGTTATTATATATATATATTTGTTTTTTATTATCATCCATCATTTAAAAAACAATTAGGAATCTGTTAAAACTTGTTTTAATTAAAAACTTTAGCCTATAGGCAAATAACAAACTGGCCAGGTCATTTCCTCAGTCAGAATTTGTCCATTTGAATAATTAAAAATCTAATTTGTCTTAAAGCCTTCTTCTATCGGTTATTTTCACAATTTATGATGGCGTACTGTCAAAAATGTGCAAATCAGCTCATATAGGAGCCAAAATCTGAAATTTGTCAGTAGAGGGTGAGTCTTTAAAACCACCCAATTTCTCTCAGATTGTAGAGGGTGTAACTGAGAAGATGTATGAATATCACCACGCTCATTTCTGAATGGAGGAATGATCTTGTTACAACAGCCCCATGTTGAAACCGTCCACTCTCCTCTATTTATTTTATTTCCTCAATAATTTAGCACCCTGTGTGATGACATATTAATAGACCTGAAGAACAATTTAGGCCCTTTTCCAACATGTTTTTTATCTGCAGTGAAAAAAAGTTATTCATTTGCATTTACACATTTTTAAGGTGAGTGGTTGCAAACAATTTATAGGCTGAATTTAAACAAACATATTTAGGCAGAACATTACTAAATTTAATTTGTTTGTTTAAATTCAGCCTATATAAATTGTTTGCAACCACTCACCTTAAAATATTGTTAATCCAAATGAATCATTTTTTTCAATGTGGTCAGTGGTTCAACCAAAATGCATGACCAACTCCAAATGTTATAGCATGTGCTCAGATATGCCCCTTTTCTCTTATTTTGTCATGCTCTACATGTGCTGTCATGCTCTTTCACAGCAGCACTCAATGTGACACAAGTATTGTACGAATGAACCAAAGATTTATGTCTTACGTATTATGTAAACTTAAATTTTTTGACATTTGTGTGCTTTTTTGAGCAGCAACATTTGAAAACATTATTTTGGGTGGGTTTCCTACAGCATATCTAATAATGATCAAGTTGGGTCAACTGTTTTCAAGTACCGTCGCAAGTAGTTTAAAGTGGACACACTCAAATTAAGCGATTTGTTTTAGTTTCATCCACTAGTGATCAGACTGACAAAAACATATCTTAAAGAGTAAATTCACCCCAAAATGACAATTTACTCAGTATTTACTCACCATCAAGTGTTTCCAAACCTTTATAAGTTTTTTTTTCTGTTGAACACAGCTCTATGTCTTCAGAAGAGGATATACTGAAGAAAATTGTGACCATTGACTTCCACAGTAGGAAAAACAAATACAATGGACATCAATGGTTGGATGGATTCGATCATTATGTTTTATTATCTTGACAGACATTTGCTTGTTACCACTACAAAGAACTGACATTGCATGTGAAACTATTCTGAATTATTAATGCCTCTCGGTCAATTTAAGTCCATCTCATGTCTGTATTTTGCTCTCTAAAGGCTTCCTGCGGTCAACACATGGAGGTTATAGCGAAACCATTTTGAAGACCATTTTTTCATATTTTTATTTCATAAAGACAAAACAGTCAACCCTAATATTTGATGTTCATGATGAATATATACTCACCGGCCACTTTATTAGGTACACCTGTCCAACTCCTTGTTGACAAACATTTTTAATCAGACAATCACATGGCAGCAACTCAATGCACTTAGGCATGTAGACATGGTCAAGATGTGTTCAAACCGAGCATCAGAATGGGGAAGAAAGGGGATTTAAGTGACTTTGAACCTGGGATGGTTGTTGATGCCAGACTTGCTGGTCTGAGAACTTCAGAAACTGCTCATCTACTGGGGTTTCCTCGCACAACCATTTCTAGGGCTTACAGAGAATGGATTGAAAAAAAAGGTATCCAGTGAGCACCAGTTCTGTGGGCGTACATGCCTTATTGATGCCAGAGGTCAGAGGAGAAAGGCCAGACTGGTTCCAGCTGAAAGGAAGGCAAAAGTAACTCAAATAAGCACTCGTTACAACCGAGGTATGCAGAAGAGCATCTCTGAACACACAACATGACAAACCTTGAGGCGAATGGGCTACAGCAGCAGAAGACCACATTGGGTGCCACTTCTGTCAGCTAAGAACTGGAAACTGAGGCTACAATTTGCACAGGCTCACCAAAATTGGACAGTAGAAGACTGGAAAAACGTTGCCTGATGAGTCTCGATTTCTGCTGCCAGACTCGATTGGTAGGGTCAGAATTTGGCATGAACAACATGAAAGCATGAATCCATCCTGCATTGGATCAACAGTTTAGGCTGGTGGTGGTGTTGAAAAGGTGTTTAGGAAATTTCTTGGCACACTTCTGGCCCATTAGTACCAATTGAGCATTATGTCAACACCATAGCCTACCTGAGTATTGTTGCTAATCATGTCCATCCCTAGTAAAGTGACAAAGCCAGCTGGTAAAAATTCTCCATATCTTAACAGGACAAACAAAATAAATAAACGATTCAGCATTTTGCACAGTTACTTAGTTCACATTGATTGAAAAGCATTAACAATTTAATTACATGCCTTCATTTGTTTTTAGATATGCTAATTGTGTGAGGGTTCATTCTCAGAAATAAATGTACAAGAGCTGTCACTGGGGTGGAACCTTTTCAAAAGGTAAACATAACTAAAGGGTCTATATTGATAACTCAAGGGTACATATTGGTACCTAAAAAGTACAAATGTTTACCTTTTTAATTGTTTAGACACTAATATATACAGTGCTCAGCATAATTGACTACCCCATTTTGAAAATGAATATTTTTATCCATGTCGCAGTGAATATAGGCAATGTATTTTGGTGCATTTAAACAAACAAAAAAAAAGATTTATTAAACAGATATATTTATTAAAATAATATTTTAGTCACCAAACATATTGAGAAATTGAAAATGTATTTGTCATTGAAAAGATATCGATAAATTAAATTCAAGCAAAATATTGCACAAAAATTACAATCTACAAAATATATACTAAATTTTAATAACATTTTTTTTTTTGCTTCTTTTAATTTTTCTTCTTTTTTAATTTAGTATTTAATATTTTTCTATAACATATACATTTGGGTGTACTAGTTTTTTGACCATTATCATAAGTTATTTTGTAAGGCTCTAGATTTTGGCTTTAGTGCTGACTAATCTAATGTATTTGTTTAAATATAATATTAGCTTTCTATTAAAAATATGAATTTAAAAGATAGATTTGTGAGGGGTGTACTCTTTTATGCTCAGCACTTTATATTTGAGTTACCAATATGGTACCAATATATACAAATGTGTCCCTTTTGAAAGCTACCACCCCAGTGATCGCTCTTGTACCTTTATTTCTGAGAGTGTAAGCAACGTTAAAAAAAAATCTCTTCATGTCTTTCTTTTTAAATTGCAAATCGACACCCTGAGGGCAAAAGTTGAAATGATATGAAGCCTATTCTTTCAGTAATATTCAAGTCATTTCCTATATTTATCAGTTAACTCGAACCGGAGTGACTCATGATCAGTCATCACTGGTGTTTCAGTGAAGCATCAGTCACACAGTCATGTCATCTTTCCTGTCAATGTGGGAATGATGAGGAAAACCACCCAAATAATCAAGTTTAGCTTATGCTGAACTTTAAAGCTTAAATCCTGATGCAACTAGTCAGAATGGGAGTTTGTGAAGTGGTTGAGTCAGAGTTGTGCATTATAGCAAGCACATGATGAGCACACATGAGTGCAGCTCCTCCTTCACAGGTCACTCCTTTGACCCTCAGGCACTGAAAAACTTCCAGCAGCGACAACACAGAGAATTCCAGCGGTGTCCATATGATGCTGCACGCTGGTGTGAGTTAAAGGTCACCTGAGGTATTGTTAGCCACCAGGCAGTTTGTTGCCAAAACTAGCCCAAGCATGTTATAGGGAGACGCTTAACTGTTACAATATTGAACCTTTATCTGGGTTTAAAAGTGAACCATATTTTAATCAAATCTGTGTTATAACAGAACAACTTTTTATTTAAGTGTAATCATTTTGTTGGTTAATCAAATGTAAGCAACAAAATATTTTGTACAATCAAGCTTGTATTTTCTTTTCATAATAACCGCTGCCACCTAAATAAATTAACAAACAGGTTAAATTAAAATAAAATTACAACAGAAAGAAAAGAAAAACCTTTACAGTATTGTATACATTATCAGTCAAACAATAACAATTGTAAAAAAAATAATAATAATAATTTGGTAACACTTTATAATAACTACACACTATAAATCATTTATGAAGCATTAGAATCTAGTGAATTCATTAACTCTACAATAATAAACGTTAGTAAGCAGTTTATAATTGCAGCTACAAATGCTCTATTGTTGACCTACAAAAACATTTACAATGTGCTTAATAATTGTACTTTCATACTTTGTTAATGATTTATTTTCATTACAAAATTAAGTATTACATCATTTACAAACCATTTTTGTTGTAGAGTAGTTGAGTAGTTGGAGGTTTTTAAGGAAAATCAGAATGAGTTAGTAAATGATTAATAGACTATTCAAATTAACATTTATAGTTCTTATTATTCAGACATATAATAATGGTTAATATGTATGTTAATAAATGCTTTATTAACTCAAATTCATCCAGTTTTGTGACCTAATCTAAAGTGAGGACTATTTATGCTTTATAAATCTCTTATAAATCTCATTTAGCTGCAGTTATAAACTGCTTACTAACTTTTATTAATGTAGAGTTAATGCTTAACAGATAATGAATTCACTAGATGTTAATGCTTAATAAATGATTTATAGTGTGTAGTTATTATAAAGTGTTACCATTTTGGGTTTCTCTAAATTTTTTGCTATTTTAAAAAAAAATTATTTAAAACTTTTCCCTTACAAATAAATTTAGGCTACAAATTTTTGAACTGTTACAGTGAGTCATTTTTTATATTAGCTCCATATTTGGCTTCAGTACTGACTAAACTAATGTATATGCTCAAATATAATATAACGTAAAGCATCCTATATATATATACATATATATATATATATATATATATATATATATATATATATATATATATATATATATATATATATATATATATATATATATATATATATATATATATTTATTTATATAAACAGAATTCTTTTCTATAGATAGAAAGGCATGTAAAAACGTGCTAGATAAGTTGGCGGTTCATTATGGTGTGGCGACCCCAGATTAATAAAGAGACTAAGGCGAAAAGACAATGAATAAATAAATTAATGATATATATATTCATTGTAATGATATATATATTCATTGTAATGATATATATATATATATATATATATATATATATATATATATATATATATATATATATATATATATATATATATATATATATATATACCATTTTAAAGTATATTTTAAATAAATAATACTAAGTAAAGATAAGTTTTGCATCAGAATTCAAAATAAAACAAAAAGAAAAAAAAAGTCCTCAGGGGTAGCTTAAATAATGTGTAGGTGCTCATTGAATAAGTGATTCATCAGAATAAACAGCAAAAACCAGTTCAAGGAACTAATAAAAATATGAAAAGCCTTTATTGATTTGTCTATACCCTAAAACTGTGACGGTTTTTAGATTAGATTGATCAAAAGTGATAATTACATTTTAAAGAATGTGAGTTCAACCCAGTAAAATAAGGTAAAATAGAGACAAACCAATCGTTAGATTAAAGATTAAAGATTAAACCAACATTTTTTTTGTGTAATGTTTTCAAATGAATGCTGTTAAATATGAAGTAGCACAACTAATTTTTTTCCATGCTAGTAAATATACCTTGAGGGGCAAATTAGATTAATTTCTGAATGATATTTTGACCATCACAGACAAAACAATAAATGTCTATTAAATGAATCATTACAGTTTGAAATGTAGAAACATTTAAAATTGTAATACGTTTTATATTATGTTTTATTTCAGCGTTATTCTGTGTTTTATTGCAACAAATGCTGCCTTAGTTAGCATTAAATCCTACCAACCCCAAACCTTTGAACTGCAGGATGTCCATTTGGGTCTATTGTTTATCTTGTGCCTGCTTCGAATAGCTCCCAGTGCTCTCTCAGAATGCCACAATTAAACGGCAGATAAGGTCAGGTTGGAATCCATTTCAAGGACTGACAAGACAAATAAGCAAGTACTGGCAGGACAACAGAGGCCTTCAAATGTTCTTATAGTGGTTTCGAGCACTCACGGTTTCTTTTATCATTAAAAGGACAATCTGAAATGAGTTCTGCTGTATAAAGTTAAGATGTAGCACAGAAATAAAAATGTACAATTTACTCAATGGTACATATCCCTTATGAGTATGTATTGCTGTTGAACTCAAAGAAAGATACTTTGAAGAATGTTGGAAAGGTTTTCATCATCTTCAAAATATCCTCTTTAGTGTTCACTACAAGAAAGAAAAACCCAAAATAAGTATGGAACAAGTGTAAAGTGAGTAAATGATGACAGAATTTACTCTTTTGAACTTTAACAAGGCAGAACAGTGGCACAGTGGGTAGCTCAATTGCCTCACAGCAAGAATGTCGCTGGTTTGAGTCCGGGTTAAGTCAGTTGGCATTTCTGTGTGGAGTTTGCATGTTCACGTGGGTTTCCTCCGGGTGCTCTGGTTTCCCCCACCTGTCCAAAAACATGCGGTATAGGTGAATTGGGTAAGCTAAATTGTCTGTAGTGTATGTGTGTGAATGAGTGTGTATGGATGTTTTCCAGTGATTGGTTGCAGCTGGAAGGGCATCCGCTGCTTAAAGCATATGCTGGATAAGATGGCGGTTCATTCCACTATGGCAACCCCTGATTATTAAAGGGACTATGTCGAAAAAAATAAATGAATGAATGAAAGAATGAACTTTAACAAAACTGAAAATGTTTTTTTTTTTTTAAAAGGACAGATGTACTAGGCACTAGGATTAAACAAAAGTTAGCTCTCAAGCAATATTAAAACTTTCAACAACCTCATCCAAAGACAGAAGAGGGTTCTAGCTGGTGACATATGTCTGCTGAAGTTTGAAAAGGTTTATATTTATATCACAGCATGAACTCAAACTCAAAGGCTGACACATATAGCTGCCAAAAAACAAATCATTGATGCACAGTTTGACAAGACGAGAAAGCAGAGATGTTGGGATCTGTTGCAGGATGTTTACATCTGTCATCTGTGGCAGTGTATGAAATAATGGATCAAACTCTGCAGGGTGCACGACAGATGAGTCATTGTGTTGCGCAGAGCAGGTGAGTCATTAGATGAATGCTTCGGCTTCTTTTGGCTCCATCTAGTGTCTAGCAGAGGATACTACAGTGTGGCATCAGCTAGTACTGGCACACTAGGAAAACGTCAAGCTAGTGTAATTGTGGGGTGAATTTGTGAAGATTTCTGCAACTTTGGATTGACATGCTGAACAAGCATATGCTATTTGCTTTATATTTATTAAATACGATTTGTTACATTGAAAAAGCATTTTATGTCAAAGAAGCAGATCATTTTAATGTGGTCATGTATTTGGCCATGAACATTTCTTGTTTGTTATCAAACGATTTCAACTGTAACAAGAGGTAATTCAATCATAACCTAATGTTAAAACAGCTATCTTTACATTTTTTATCAATATGTGGCACTTTTTGGATTCTCAGAAGCTATAGAAATGTAAAACAGGAAACACCTTGGGGCCATGTGCTTTTGTTTACATCCCTCAAAACGGTCAATAGGCCTGCAACTAAACAAACCATCTAGTTATTTAAAAAAATCTGATCTGCTGCTAGGACACAAACCACTTTTTAAAGATGAAAATCCCAATTTGATCATGACATAGGATTTCTAAATCCCATTATATACAGTGATATATACATGCTATTATGTAGTGTTTAGCATAAATGAGTATACCCCTCACATGTCTCTCTTTTAAATTAATATATAGGATGCTTCACAATAATATATTTGTGCATATACATTATATTAGTCAGTGCCAAAGACAAAACTGGAGACAATTCAAGAACAATAACAAAAAGGCTTAAGGTTACAGTCCAAAAATGAGTGCACACAAATTAAGTTGTTAAAGAAACATAATTAATACAACTATATTAAACAGAAAAACTCAAGAGGAATATAAGAAATATCAAATATCATACAAATTCTGTAGATTGTGCCTTTTTTTGTCGGTTGCAATAACTGGTTTGAATTAAAGTGTATTATCTGTTTTTCCTAAATGTGTCAGGTGAACAAACTCTTACTTTGATGGATATACCTTTTTAATAAACTGTTTTATTTAAATGCACCAACAATGATTAGATATATTCACTGAGAAATTATTAAAATATCCTTTTTTAAAAGAAGGTGTACTCATTTATGATGAGCACTATATTATCATTTTAATATTATGACTTAATTCAGTATTACACAGTTTGTAAAAATATCTAACAGGTACATATATTTTTTATAAGCATAAAGGACCATAGTTGGTACACGTAAATTGTAAGTCAGTGCATGTTTGTGTGTCAGTGTAATAAAGGTGGATATATGAGTATGGATAATAAAAATGCCCCAGTGTATGATGCTAACACCAGTATCAGAAAGTATTAAAATATGGTTTACGTTTATTATATATTTTTGAAAACATTAGCATTTTCTACAACTTTAGTTGAGTAATAGTGAATTAAAGTTGTCTTTTTATTCTTACACTGAATTATTTAACGTAGAAATTACATGCTTTTCATGTAGAATTTACTTCATCACAGAGTTATTATAATCATTATAATAGTTCAGATGCTAAGATTTTTTTTTGAGAACATATGAAAAGTTCAGATGCAAAAACCTCTGCAGTTTTCTGTAGTTTTCTTCTACAGTGAGCATTTTTCTCTGCCTATTATGTTTATGTTCAGTTATTGCATGTGACAATTGATAAAAAACATACGCACAGAGCCATGTCAGTCCACAAGAGGGAGCCAGACGGCCACAAGACAAGATCTGTTCAACTAGATGTAAGTCAGGAACTGCCAGCACATCATATTACACCATGACTTTGTTTTCAAATGTTGAGCATCTCTTGCCTTTCTGCTTTAAATTAAGCATTTTTTTCTTTTTAAAACTAAGGGACAATGAACCTTCAGCAAATACTATATAATCACAACAAACCAAGATAGCCTACTACTACTGTATATATTGCATAAATAAGTTGAGAAAAAGTCATCGTAATTCACTTAAAAAGGTAACTAAATTTGTTACTACTTTTTAAAATATATTTTTCAAATCTAACTTTAAACGATGAATTATTATTTGAGAGATCTATTTATGTTTGCTTAATGCAAATGTAGCCTAACTACTGTATAATGTGTAAACAAATATATCTGATGTAACTAATTTATTTTAAGATAATATTCTAATTAGCGTGGGCTGGTGTTGATAATCTATAATTTGTCATACAATCATGAAGTGTCATCATGTTCTTGTTCTGTTGTGATTACCTTTGAGTAATTAGCAGGCTCATGAACGCGCACACACGTGCACAGTTTCAGTGCTGTTCTTCAGCACAAAACGGGAACCGACAGCGCTTCAACAATCCAGCCGTTCACTTCAGCGCGAAAAGACTGTCGTAAGTAGACTATAACCAGAACAGAACAAAACGGAGTAATAAATAAATGTAACTACAGCTAGATTACTTGACTGATGCTTACTGACTTTGATAAGACTCGGAAAGACAAGAAGTTTCGTAGGCCTATCCATTTAAAGTCAGATGGCTTTATTTTCTTGTGACGTTTTTTGTCATTATCTCGGATGTCTCTTGTATCTGTTATATCTTTAACATTATCCGCAGAAACGGTGGCCAAGGTAAATTGTTGTTCTTGTCTGAGAGATTAGAGCGCGCAGACATGATAATCTGGATTAGTGAACTGTCCACGCAGTGCGCGCGCATGTGTGCCATCATCAGTGATCAACAACCCCAGTTTTACCCTAATGTCACATTTCAAGAAAACCAAACACTACTGCGTCAAGTCTTAACTGCTAAATCACAATTATGTAAGGGGATGTCATTATTAGAAAATAAACCTCTTCATCGGCATAATCCAAAATTCGGGGTCCTCGTAAAACTATATTTTATGCCTGACAGTGTCATTCTTTTTACTTTATAAACAAGGGAGCAAATATTAATTTTGGGTACTTTTAGTCTTTCATTATAGCCTAAACAACACAGCACATTACACAGTTTACATGCCTGTCAAACAATTTAGTTTTTTATTAGCAGGGATTTAGAAAAATACATTGAAATGTATTTTAAAATAAAATACCAAATACTTCAATTTTAAGTGTATCAAAATAAACTACAAAATAAAGCTGCCACTAATGTATCAAAATAAAATACTCTATTTTGTAATTTGAAAATGCTACAAAATAGTTTTAAAATGGAGCATGAAATTTCTTCACAAACCTTCTGTCAGTAGGCCTATTCGATGAATCTCTTTATCATTCAACTGTAAAGTAAACATTTGACAGCAACATCGTTTTTTGAGAAAGTTTAAGTAGGCTTCTGTCATCTCATTCAGTTCTACTAAACATTAAAAATCTATCTCCTGTTTCTCTTTGATTTCATTATAGATTTTGTACAAATTTCATACAGAACAAATTGTCTTGAAGATGATCTCTTTAATCATTGTAAAAATGATTTAATGCAAATAAGGAGTTGGACTATTATACTATATCTCTGGATGGGGAAATTTGCCACCATCTCTTAAAAGTCTTATATTTTAAATTTTTTTGCAATTGAAATCTTCAAAACTTAATGTAAAATTACGATTTCTGAAAAATTGGTTTAGGTAATTTTTATATATTTTTGAATTGTATTCTTCAATAAACAATATAAAACATACTGTACTGCACATGAACTTTACAAAATGACATTTACAATACTATCTAGATGCAATTACAATGTTACAACAATGTAAATACAATGTTATTACATAGTAGTTATAATGTAATGACAATGTAATTACATCCAAAATAAAAGCTTAATTACATATTAACTGTGCATATTACACAAATATCGTACATGAAATATACAAAAACAACTTACAATACTATCGTAGATGTACTTACAATATGATAACAATGTAATTACATCCACATTAAAAGCTTGAAGTTACAACTTTCTATATGTTTTTACATGAAATATACAAAAACACATTTACAATACTATCTTAAATGTAATTACAATGTTATAACAATGTACTCATAATGTTATTACTAATGTAGTTACAATGTTACAACAATGTAATTACAATGTTGTAACATTGCAAGTACAAAGTAGTAACAATGTAACTACTATATTATAACAATGCATTTACAATGTAATGACAATGTAAATATATCCAAAATAAAAGATTGTAATTGCATATTTATTGTGTATATTTGTTTTAATACACAAGTACTGTTCATGAAATATACAAAGAATTATTTACAATGTTCTTACAAGGTTATTACAATGTTATAGCAATGTAGTTACAATATTGCAACAATGCAATTGCAATGTTCTAACATTGTAAATATAATGTTATAACAATGTAAAAACAATGCAATGACAAAAATACAACCAAAATAAAACATTGTAATTACAAATTTGTATTACACACAAATACTGTACATGAAATACACAAAAACACATTACAACACTATTATGGATGTAATTGGAATGTTATAACATGGTAATTACATCCAAATTAAAAGTTTGTAATTACAACTTTATAGATGTTTTTTTTTAAATACACAAGTACTACACATGAAATATAGAAAAACACATTTACAATACTATCCTAGTTGTAATAACAATGTTATAATAATGTAATTGCAATGTTATAACTATGTAAACATATTGTTATGACAATGTAATTGCAATGCAATGACAATGTAATTACATCCAAAATAAAAGATTGTAATTACATATTTATTGGGTATATTTGTTTAAATACACAAATACTGTACATAAAATATACAAAAACATTTACAATATTATTATAGATTTAATTACAATGTTGTTACAATTTAAATACAATATTATAACATAGTACTTATAATGTAATGACAATGTTATTTCATCCAAAATAAAAGACTGTAATTACATATTTGCTGTGTACATTTGTTTAAATACGCAAAAACTGCACATGAAATATTAAAAAAAACACTACAATACTTTCGTAGACATAATTACAATGTTATAATAATGTATTTACAATGTTATAACAATGTAATTACAATGTTATGACATAGTAATTATAATGTATTGACAATGTAAATCCATATAAACTAAAAGTTTGTAATTACAGATTACTGTGTATGTTTACATATTAATAAACTACTGTACATGAAATATACAACGCAACATTTAAGTTAATAAGTATTATCTTTGACGTAATTACAATGTAAGATCAGTGTATTTACAATGTAATGATGTAGTAGTTGATGTAGATGTAATAACAATGTTTTAACAATGTAATTACAATATTATAACAATGTAATTAAAATGTAATGACAATGTAATTTCAGCACAAATACAAGATTGTAATTGCATATTTATTGTGTATATTTGTTTAAATACACAAATACTGTACATGAAACATACAAAAACACATACAATACTATCATAGACGTAACTTCAATGTTATAACAATGTAATTACACTGTTGTAACAATGTAATTACATCCAAAATAAGAGATGGTAATAACATTTATTGTGTTTGTTTAAATACACAACTAGTGCACATGAAATATACAAAAACCTATACAATACTATCATACATTTAATTACAATGTTATAACACTGTAATTACAATGTTCTTGCATAGTATTTATGATGTAATGACAATGTAGTTACATGCAAAATAAAATATTGTAATTACATAATTACTGTGTATATTTATGTTTGAAAACACAAATACTGTGCATGAAATATACAAAGAATTATTTACAATACTATCGTAGATGTACTTACAATATTTTTACAATGTTATAACAATGTAATTGCAATGTTACAACAATGTAAGTATAATGTTATAGCAATGTATTTACAATTTAATGACAATGCAATTACATCCAAAATTAAGCACTGCAATTACATAACTACTTTGTATATTTATGTTTAAATACATAAATACTGCACATGAAACATACAACACATTTACAGTACTATCGTCGATGTAATCACAATGTAGTTACAATGTTATAACAATGTAATTACATCTAAAATAAAAGATTTTAATTACATATTTATTGGGTATATTTGTTTAAATGCACAAATACTGCATATGAAATATACAAAAAACATTTACAATACTATCGTAGAAGTAATTGCAATTTTATAACAATATAATTACAATGTTATTACATAGTAGTTATAATGTAATGCTAATGTAATTACATTCAAAATAAAAGATAGTAGTTACATATTTACTGTGTAAATGTATTTTTAAGAACACAAAAGTACATGGAATATACAGAATTATTTGCAAAACTATCGTAGATGTACTTAAAATGGTATTGCAATTCTATAACAATGTAAATATAATGTTATAACAATTTAATTACAATTTAATGTACATATTTATTGTGTATATTTGTTTAAATACACAAACACTGTACGTGAAATATGCAAAGAAATTTACAATTATATTGAAAAAATTACAATGTTATAACACTGTAATTACAATGTTTTTACAATGTTATTACAATGTGATTACATCCTAATCAAAAGTTTGTAATTACAAGCTTGTGGATGTTTTTGTTTAAATAAACAAATACTGTACATGAAAGTTACAAAAAACACTTTTACAATCCTATCCTAGATGTAATTAAAATGTTGTAATAATGCAATTACAATGTTTTTTCATAGTATTAGATATTGTAGTTACATCCAAGCTAAAAATTTCTAATTACATATTTACTGTGTATAGTTACATATAAATACACAAATACTGTACATGAAATATACATGTACATTTAAGTTTATAACTATTATCTTGGATGTGTTTGCAATGTTGTTACAATGTGATGACATTAAGTTTGTATTTACATGTGAACTGTGTATATTTTTGTATACAACTATAAATAACCAAAAACTGCACATGCCATACATTATGAAACATTTACATTTATAAATATTATCTTGGATGTAACTACAATGTAATTAAAATGTAAAGTCATAGTAATAACAATGTTATTAATGACTCAGTAAATGCACACGATAAAAGTTTGTAATTACATATTACACCATAAATACATCAAATAAACTTGGTATTTTTGACTTAAGAGCTGTATTTCAGCTTCATTCGAATCTGTCTCTATCACTGACTGCTGTTTATCTGACATAACACATGATGAGAAGCAGACACACATGGGAATGTTGAGCAGGGAGAGGCAGCTCATTAGAATTTAAAACCACAGTCTACAAAAACAGCTACACTGTACTCAGACACCAAAATTAGCAGATTCTGGAGGCAATAATAAATAATCTGATGTGTATTTTGAGCTGAAACTTTACAGACACATTACACACACCAAAGACTTACATCTTGTAAACAGAGGTAAAATATGTGCCCTTTAAATTAAATTAAAAAACAGTTATGTTCAATAGTAACAGTAATTCAGTTTTAGCCTTGGTGAAAATAAGAGATTATTAAATTATAAACTATATAATCTTTCATTTATAAAAAATCATTTACCATTTATAAAAAATAATAATGTTTCCAAACTCTTGACAACTACTCTATAACAGTACTTTCTCTGTCTCTTTTTGCAGCTCTTCATAAACACCAGACACACGTGCCACTTTATAGGGTAAACATTTTTTAGGGATACGTCCTCAAACTCAAACAACAGCATCATACAAAGATGCTGACAAAAAACATTGATGAATATCATCGCACAAAAAGCTGAAGACTCATGTTGTGTCATGTTGTTTTCACCATCAGATCTACAACAACTCCCTCCCTTGAGAGGAGCATGCACAACTTCAAGTTAGCTCAAACACGTGGAAAGCTTTATCTCGACCACCACATAACTGACATGCATGGTGCGTTTCTGATCAAAAGTGAGCAAGCGGTGACAAAAACAGGTGGAGTGTATCACAATTTAATTTAGAAACGCAATGCATTCAAAAATTTAAATTATTTGAAAAAGAGAGTAAAGCAAGCATATACTGTCTACATTCCTACACAAGTGGATAGTTTTAGAAGTGACCCTAATAAAGAGGATGATGGCATACAAAGGATCATCGGGGAAGGTTGTGAGATACAAACTGACTCTGGCAACTGGACTTCTAGAGTGTTTGTGCTTCGCTGGGGTCGTGTTTGGTTGGGCGTCTCTTGTGTTTGTCCTCAAGACAGATGGTTACTTTGGCGACCTGTGCAGCAACGTGACAGATGCTGGTGGAGAATTCAGCTCAGGTGAGGTCTTTTAATACATTTGATGGTTCACTTCCTTTAATGCCTTAATTTTTGTCTGCTTTTCTCTTTAGACTGCGGTCTGCAAGATGAGCATTTCTCATTGGTCTTTACCGTGGCCTCCTTCATGAACAACTTTCTCACTCTGCCCAATGGTTTCCTCTATGACCACTTTGGCACAATGGCAACACGACTTTTGGCTATGTGAGTTCTTGCTAAAGAGGCAATGTGCGAAGTATACATTGACTATTTTTGGGGATTATATTACTTTATGTATTATCAACCTGATCTCACAAGAAAATGTAACTTTTTCGTTTTGTCAGTTAAGTGGCTAATTCTTACAAATTCGTACAAAGGAGGCATGGCCCAAATCCCACCCCTAAACCCAATCACCATTGGAGGATGAGCAAATCATACTAAACTATGGGAATGAGATTGTACAAATTCATACAAGTTAGCTACAAAATAAAAAAGTTACAAATTGCCGTGAGATAGCATTGATAGTACATGCTTCATTGAGCCAAATTCAAAATTCAAATTCAAAGTTCAAATTCAAATTCAAATTCAAAATTTAAAATTTAAAATTCAAAATCAAAATTTTAAATTTAAAATTCAAACTCAAATTGAAATTCAAATTGAAAATCAAATTTAAAATTCAAATTTAAATTCAAAATTCTAATTCAAATTTAAAATTTAAATTCAAAGTTCAAATTCCGATTTAAAATTAAATCAATTACTTCTGATTTATTTAACAAACTTATTTAAATTATCATGGTTTTGAGGGATAATTAATGTATTCAGTACTAGGGCTGGGCGATAAATCGGTATCGGTATATATTGACCAAACACCATTGTCAATAACGATAAAAAGTAGTTTCAGTATGAAGTTTCGGTATATAGCGATATAGTTTTATTAGAATGTAGCTGCTGAGCCTGCGCCTTGTAAGCAATGGCAATAAGCTGAGGGTGTTAGTTTGTCATTTCCAATGGAGCTCACCAATGATGGTTAGTTCCCTTACTAAGCTCAGATTTGATTCTCATAATTTGTTTTATTTATTTATTCATTATTTATTATTAGTTTGAGGTTTTCTGTATCATTATTATTCACATCTTACATATGTTGATCTACTTTTACTATTGCACTCTTTGTAACATTTATTCATCAAGTTTAAGAGTCTCTTTAACACTCATGTTTATTTTATTATGACGATATCAGATATTTTGTTTAAATATTTTTGTTTTTGACTATTAAAACTATTTGCCTTAGTAATGTCAGTAAATTTATATAAAATGGTGTAAAAAATTCTAATATTCCTAAGTTAATTAGCTTTTTACAAATGAAAGTGCATGGAACATAACACAATCAAGTTGTCCCCCAAAAACCTTAAGAATTGTGTTTTTTCAGCTTATTTTAAATAAGTAGTTTGAACAAACTGCAAACATCATTGTATGAGTGTATTAAAATAACTATTTGACTAAATTGGCTTAATTTAAGGCTGTATGCACCTATTGTACTAAAAAGTGTTTTGAGAACACCTACAGTGTCTATAGGTGCTCTAGACCAGTTGTTCTCAAACTGTGGTACGTGTACCAGTAGTGGTACGCAGGTTTCCTTAGTGGTAAGCAAAATAATCGCTGAATACATTCATTCATTCATTTTCTTTTCGGCTTAGTCCCTTTGTTAATCTGGGGTCACCACAGTGGAATGAACCGCCAACTTATCCGGCATATGTTTTACGCAGCGGATGCCCTTCCAGCTGCAACCCATCACTGGAAAACATCCATACACACTTGCATTTACACTTATACACTACGGACAATTTAGCCTACCCAATTCACCTAGTGCATGTCTTCCGACTTGTGGGGGAAACCGGAGGAATCGCTGAATAGTTAAATTAAAAAATTAACACACTTTTAAACCTTTAACAGGGTTACATAACACTGATGTGATCAGTAAATTTATTTATTAGGCTAAACCTTTTTATTGTATTTTCCAATGTTTATGTATGTTATCATTTGAAGCTAATCTCCAGTCCATATTTGAAACGGTTGTTGGGACCGTATCCCGTATTTTAATATCTCAATGTTGACAGGTGGTTTAATGACTTGCTTCTCTAACACACAGCCTGCCTTAACATGCAGTGAGCAGATATTTCTAATATAAATGTTAATGTAAATGTACATTTTATGTAAATCCAAACCTTATGTTTAAATTACAAGTCAATGTTTAGATTTTAAAGATATAGAAAGTCATATATACATGCAACATCTATTTCAAATTGTATCAAACATAGTGTTACGGGGAGACTGACACGGAGGGATCCATTATGCAGTATTTATTAATCAAACACACAATATGCACCAAGGTGCAAACACACATCAACAGTAGTATGAAAGGTTTCAAGGCTGGCGGCAAACAGACACAGAGTGATTTACCAGGCATGGGTCAAAGGCAGGCTGCGAGAATCAGAGTCCGTGTATCAGGCTTGGGTCGAGGGCAGGCAGCGAGTATCAGAGTCCGTATATCAGGCTGGGGTCGTGGGCAGGCAGAAGGCGAAGCAGAGTCAGAAATGGGCTGGAGTTGTACACAAGAGATCAGGCAGGGAATACCGCTCAGTAATGCTGGCCGGGGCTAAACAAGACTTCGCACTGACTGAGTGTTTGAGTGCGGCTTATAAGGGGTACGTGGGTCGTTAACTAGATTCAGATCAGGTGTATGCACAATCAGCGTAAGTGGATGATGTAATGCTAGAGGTCCGGAGATGGCGGCCTCTGCTGGCCAGCGAGGGGAATAACTGGGATCGAGTAGGTGACACATAGTTTATATATGAATATGATGACATATAGACTATATTTATGTGGTCAAAGAAACATTTCCAGGTTTTGATGATAAAGCTATATGTTAATTTACATTTAAGTAGCAGTGTTCTGTTTACTCTTTAAGAAACTTTACTTTTAGAAGCACATTATTTTTAACATTAATTTAATACTGGTCATATATATATATATATATATATATATATATATATATATATATATATATATATATATATAAACCACTGACTAAATGTTTTTTTTTTTCATTATAAGGGTAGTCAAATATATATTTATATGAGCTGTTATTTAAATAATTAATGCTATTATTTAAGGTGAAGATCAGAGCAAACTATTTCTCACTAATCAAAGGACGGAGTTGTTTTGACATCCTTCAGGGAGGATCTAATGTTAACTTGCACACTGCATGTAGTGTGTAAAACACGTCAGGAAGAATTAACCGAATTGCTGTGTCTCTGTTAAGTGCACCGAGACAGGAAGTTTATCAGATTGTGAGTGGGGTGTGCTGTAAGCAGATAGTGGAACTCATCGTGGGCGTTTGACTGGACTCCAAAAAAAGGGCTTTGTGGATTGCATCCATTAAAAAACAGCTCACAAGTAAAATTTGTTGAGATTACCATAAATATTAGCAAATGTAAGCTGATGTTCCTTACAAAAAAGCAGTATGCTTATATACTTCATTTTGTACTTACATCTATGTACTAGTAGTATACTTGTAAGTGTACCACTTGCAAACTGCTTGAGACTAAAAATGAAATGTAACTATTTTGCTTATTGTCAGAAAAGTGGCTAATAGGGAATGAAACAGTACGATTTTTAAAAAGAAGCACGTCCCCAAAGTTAAAAATAGACAGCTCACACTTTACAATAAGGTCCATTAGTTAATGTTAATTAATGGATTTACTAACATGAACAAACAATGAACAATACTTCTACTACTGTATTTGTTCATGTTAGTTAACGTTAGTTAATGAAAATACAGTTGTTCATTGTTAGTTCATGTTAACTCATGGTGCATTAACTAATGTTAACAAGCATGGACTTGTATGTTAATAATGCATTAGTAAACGTTCAATTATGATTAATAAATGCTGAACATGTGTTGTTTATGATTAGTTCATGTTAGTAAATGCATTAACTAATGAACCTTATTGTAAAGTGTTACCAATAGACATTGTGTTGTACTAAATATGCCCACTATTTAGTATATATAAGTATATTTTAGGTAATAAATATATATAAATAGGCAATAAGTCTAAAATTGTAAAACTGTACATGCGCAGATATTCCACAATTAAGTTTTTCATTTGTAATACAAGTAATTTCCTTTTGTAATGCTTGTTGTAAGTAGTTCGTTTGTGAAAGTATATTCTCATTAAACTCGTTTATTAGTTTTATACTGTCATGTTTCTTTAAGCATTTGTGTACATAAATAATCTAAATGTTAATTAATAATGTAATAATATATTTACATTTAGCAGACACTTCTGTTCAAAGCGACTTACAATTGAAGAGACACGATTCAGCAATTCAAAAAGGGGTCCTGGTTTAACTAAGAGTTTAACTAAACTCTTAAGTTAGCTAAAACTCTTTAGTGTTTTACTGCAAGTGTAACAAGTTTACTCCTACAGTATAGTTAACTAGTAGTGTTTTAGAGTAGCTTGAGAGTGAGTACATTTTTCAACAAAGGCGCATTGTGAAAATGTACCCCTGTATACATTTCTGGAGAGTGCAAATTTTGTAGCCAGAGCTACAGTACATATGGCTGCATTTCATCTTTAAAACAAACGACAAAGGCGGTATCTGTTTCTTTTCGTGAAACCAGCTGATGTGGACCTCCATGTGGACGACTTTTTCGCTGTTACCAGTTTGCCCAGTTGTTCGCCATGTACATCGGCGGACTTGAGACGCAGAGAGGAGTTGACCGCGACAACAGGGTTCAGGTCTGGTAAAGAAAGCAGATAAAACAAAAGGCAAAAAAAAATAAATAAATAAGCAAGTAAATAACAGGGTGAGAATGTGGTAAGATGTGAAAATGTGGTAAATTTTTTTTTGGATTTCTTTTGAAAACATTATCAGTTGGGTTTAGGGAAGTGGGTGGGAGATTGGTCAGTCAGTCAGTCAGTCAACAGCAGCCTCTGGTGGATTTATGCAAAAACAGCAGGTATAAATGGCACTCGCAAGAGAAATTTGGGACCTCAAAAAGCGTACAGAGCAGCCTCTGGTGGATTCGGATAAACAAAAACTGCAAAAAAAAAAAAAAAAATCTCCAGAACTGTATATGCAGCAATAATGACTCTGGGTTATAATTTTTGCATGATTTTAAATCACATTTTAAACCAATACCAATTGTATCATCATTGTTTTGTAGATTTCTTTATACCACCGGCACATTAATTGTGGCATTTTCCAATAAAGGTAAAGTCAGACTTAAAGTTTTCCTAATAATCACGCATGACACATGTCGGTTTGATGTTTAATTTTTTCCTTTTTTTTCCTCAAACAGCTCTATCTGTGCTGCTTTTTCCTGCTCTGTCCTTCATAGCTGTGGGCGGCATTTTATTTCTAATGACAAATATGCAGGTATGCTCATGTATGATATTAATTCATACATTCATTACAACAAGGGTATGATGAACTGATCTTATATTTGTTCTCATTACAGGTGGGGAACCTTTTTGGTTCTCATAGATCAACTATTATCACAGTTTATAATGGGGCCTTTGACTCGTCATCAGTTATCTTTCTTATCATTAAAGTAAGGATTTACTATCTATCTATCTATCTATCTATCTATCTATCTATCTATCTATCTATCTATCTATCTATCTATCTATCTATCTATCTATCTATCTATCTATCTATCTATCTATCTATCTATCTATCTATCTATCTATCTATCTATCTATCTATCTATCTATCCGTCATTCCATCCATCCATCCATCCATCCATCCATCCATCCATCCATCCATGCTATCTATCTATCTATCTATCTATCTATCTATCTATCTATCTATCTATCTATCTATCTATCTATCTATCTATCTATCTATCTATCTATCTATCTATCTATCTATCTATCTATCTATCTATCCGTCATTCCATCCATCGATCCATCCATCCATCCATCCATCCATCCATCCATCCATCCATCCATCCATCCATCCATCCATCCATCCATCCATCCATCCATCCATCCATCCATCCATCCATCCATCCATCCATCCATCTATCTATCTATCTATCTATCTATCTATCTATCTATCTATCTATCTATCTATCTATCTATCTATCTATCTATCTATCTATCTATCTATCTATCTTCTATCCATCTGTCTATCTGACACTCTGTATATTCATTTCTGAAGGTGCTTTATGAGAAAGGTGTCTCTCTTCGCTCTTCATTCCTCTTCCTCTCAGCCTGTAACCTCATTCATCTCATCCGGACTCTCTTCCTTATGCCAAAATCACACATTCCATATCCCATCCCACAGGACTACCAGTATGGGTGAGTCAAACTGTTCTGACCACACGCTGCAGTTTGAGGTTTGTTAAATGTTTCCCTTTTTAAAAAAATATTTTTGTTCCTTTGAATTGTCATTAATTATTACAGTTTTTCTCAGTGGTTTTGGTGCATTTCTCACAACACTATTTGCATTTGCACAACAGTTCATGCATTTCTCAAAACAATTAGAACAAACTGCAAAACCTAGTTGATAACCTGCAAAAGTGTGTCACATGCTCAAAATGGAGAGCTCATTCCTCAAAACAAGTATTGATGTCAATGAAAGTGTCAGTGTCATCAAGATGAAAAGTCCCGACACCATTGTTTATGAACAAGATAGTCAAATGGCTTTGTCTTGTTCTCATTATGACACTTTACTCTGTACATTTATTTCAATGCAATGCAGATTTTGGTGACACTTTCTGAAAATGCTCAAGACGGAACTATATATATACTATTTGCACAGCCATTTGAAAACTACGGTAAAGTTAGACATCACTGCAATTAGTGAGGTATCTGAGTACAAGTCACTGAATATGTATGTTTCACATTTTTAATGCATTTGCTCTTTGCAATTCTAATTTATTCACAGCATTGTGCAAAAGACTAAATACACCCTTATTTACAACAAACATAAATTCACTTTGGGTAGAGCTGTGCACAACTGCATACAATATTGCAGAACATATAGGAACTGAACCTACAACACACACAGGTTGGTAAACTCTTCATGGAATTGTTCAATTTATAAGACATTTTCAGGAAAAATAAAGATTAAATTTTTTTTTACAATATTTGCTTGACAGATTTTGACAGCTTTTTCAACATTTGTGTATGTAACGACTCAAGTAATGAAATGAGGACTATTCCTTTTATATGGAATGACTATTCAGCATTCACAAGTTTAGTTAATTTTGACTGATATTAAATAAGCAAATGATAATGTTATAAAACAGCAGAGAGTTGTATGAAAGCAATTGATGCATGTCCAAAAGCATTTGCAATTTGCTGGAAGGAATGAGAAACTGCTACTAGGGTGTGCACAAATGACTAATTGTTCAGAGAAATGCATTAACTGTTGTGCAAATGTCAATAGTGTTTTGAGAAATGCACCAAAGCCAATGAGAAAAACTAATAATTAAAATAGTATGTTTGTGTCACAATGCTTGGTAATGCATTGCACTTATTAATTTCTGACAATTTGTAACGAGGAGACTGACACGGAGGGATCCATTATGCAGTATTTATTAATCACAACTTCACTCAAACACACAATATGCACCGGAGTGCACACACACATCCACAGTAGTGGTAAGGGTATCAAGAATGATGATGAACAGACACAGAGTGAGTTACCAGGCATGAGTGGTGGGTAATGAGCGAGAACCAGAGTCCGTGTATCAGGCTTGGGTCGAGGGCAGGCAGCGAGTATCAGAGTCTGTGTATCAGGCGTGGGTCGTGGGCAGGCAGAGAGAATCAGAGTCCGTATATCAGGCGTGGGTTGTGTGCAGGCAGAAGGCGAAGCAAAGTAAGAGACAGGCTGGAGTCGTACACAAGAGATCAGGCTGGGAATAACACTCAGTAATGCTGGTCGGGGCTGAACAAGACTTCGCACAGACTGAGTGTTTGAGTGCGGCTTAAAGAGGTACGTGGGTCATTAGCCAGATTCAAATCAGGTGTATGCACAATCAGTGTAGATAGATGATATAATGCTAAAAGTCCGGAGATGGTGGCCTCTGCTGGCCAGCGAGGGGAGTGACTGGGACCGAGTCGGTGACACAATTACTGTACATAACATGGACAATTCTATTTCAGATTTTTATTTTAGGTTTCAGATATATTTTTTTGTATTGTTTGCAACAAAACAGCAAAATACAGTTTGTAATACATTATATAGTATATTATACATTATTTAATATATATAAATATATATATGAGCAATATCACATGAGTAGCAGTGCGATATGGCTGTATATTGGCACTGATGGGAGGCGTGCATTGTGTCCCAATAGTGATGATATACAGCCATATCACACTGCTATAAGTGTGATATTGTATTTACACAACAGTTCAACGGCATAATCGTGTATATAAACCAGAAAATCAAACACGGAGAGTCTTAAAAAAACCCTTTTGTATGAGGAACTACTTTCTTAAGCAGCTGACCTCAGAACAGCAGAAGCCATTACTAATTCACCATGCTATTTGAATGATTCTCTCTGGATGGACACCATTAACCATTAACTATATTCTCGACTAAAAAGCCTCAAAAATACATTATGTTGTCCAACAGCTGCAATAATTGTCAAACTGTAGCGAGTTTATTGATCTGCAGTCACTATGGGCAGAGTTGTGGACGAAAGTGAAGAGGGTTGGGGTGTCGTGAAAGAAAGTGATAGTGAACAGCGGACAGCATATATATATATATATATATATATATATATATATATATATATATATATATATATATATACATACACACACACAGGAGGGCTAATTTCTTCCTCAACTGTGTATATTATTTCTTAAAAATAAAGTAAATATAGTGTTTATTCTACATTTGCTGTACAAGCAGTCATATATAGTCTTACTACTACATATTGTATATGTAATACTCATATCATATCCATAATAATAACTCAAATGCAAATCCTTAATTACAGGATAAGCTGTGCTAAATCAAATAGCTACAATGTTGAAGAGTATGAGGCAAAGCGAGAGGCGAGTTCAGGAAGAAGCAGAAGAGCAGAAGAAGAGCTGCTGGAGACGGACTCAATAAAGCTAACCGACAACCCTGAGAAAGGTGTTGCTTGATCCTCAGAGATTTTGTTTTTGTAGAAAATATTATTAAACCATTTATTTTAACAGATGAATCAAAAAGAGAGGAATAATAAAAAGGTTCTTGTTTATTTTTTTATAGACAGTTTTAGGAGCTGTGTCCTGTCCTGGTTCTTCTTGTGGCACCTCGTATGGCTGTCAGTCATGCAGCTCCGCCATTATTTCTTCATCGGTACTCTGAACCCAATGCTGAATAGACTGGCCAATCAAAACCCTGTCACTGGTAAACAAACTGTTCTTTTAATAGATTGGTTGTTGAGTAAACAGTAAAGTTAGTGGCATTATTGTAAGTAAACACTGCTATCAAACTAGTACCGTCATGTAGGACTTTCGCCATATTTTCATTGCATCGCTGAGTGATGCAATCTCAGCTTGCATCATAAAGGCTGCATCCAGATACTACTTATATTTTTCTAAAAGATCTACACATGCGGCTGTCAGTAAAGGACCACACACGCGCACGCACGCACACATACATCGTAAAATGCCGAAGTCGTGCAGTTTTAAATTCTATAACACTTTCACCAGTCCTTACTCCTTATTTGTGTCTAATACTCCAGTTTGTCATGGGGGCATGTATGAAATGTCCATGAGTTAAAGTGACGGCCGAACTGCAGTTAAAGTCAGGCATCCTGCTGATTTAAAAGGGCACTTTTTGTCAGACATAGTAAGTTATCATAGTTTGCGTAGAATAGACCCACAGCTCCCAACCCAACTTTGACAATAGATTAACTGCAATATTTTTTTATCACACGATAAGAGTTTCGCATTAATGCAGCACGTTAACACCGATAACGGCCTACCACTAAATAGTTCCCAAATTATGTTTTACAGAGCAAGGAATTTTTTCACTATTTCTTATAATGTTTTTTTTTCTTCTTGAGAAAGTCTTATTTGTTTTTTTTCAGCTAGAATAATAGCAGTTATGAATTTTTAAATAACTTTTTTAGGTCAATATTATTAGTTATATATTATTATTAGCCCTATTAGCCCTTATTAAAGCAATATTTTTTTTCTATTGTCTACAGGAAAAACCATCATTATACAAGGATTTGCCTAATTAGCCGTAATTTGCAAAATTAACCAAGTTAAGCCTTTAATTTGCACTTTAAGCGGAATACTATAGTATCTTGAAAAATATGTTATTAAAATATATTGTACTGTCATCATGGCAGAGATACAAGAAATCAGTTATTTGAAATTAGTTAATAAAACTATTATGGTTAGAAATGTTGAAAAAATAAAGTGAATTGAAAAAAATTCATTCGGTTAAACTGAAATTGGGAAAAAAATATATAGGGGGGCTAATATCTCAGGAGGGCGAATCAACTATTAAAATGTTTACAAATTAGGCTAAATGAATTCAAATTGGTCACTTTCGGTTTGTGAGATGGAATAGGAATGGTGAATACATGTACCAAGATATGGCTTAATATAACATAAATAATGTCTCTGAATATAATATGATGTGAGTAAATCTGAAATTTTTACATTTCTTTTGGTCTATGTGGGCCTACCATTATTTTGGGTAAGAAGTCAAACGGACGCACACGTTAAGATACAGCCCCTCCGAACTGTTCGTTGTTAGTTCATGTTAGTAAATGCATTATCTAACATTATTGTACAGCCCTCTGGAATACTAGATTCTGATTGGTCAGTCATGGGATTCTACGGTATGTCATTCCCAAATAACAACTGTTTAAACTAATAACACACTCATAATTTGAATAATCTTGTCTGTATTAGTGAGTATATTTATATACATATTTATTTACTTATTGTTTTTCATGCCGCTGTTTTGGGCTGTTTAACACCATCTTGTGACTGAATAATACGTACGTTAGTGTATGCTCTAGTCAGCCATTTTTCTTTTTTAAAAGCTTAATGAAAAAAAGTTAGTCAATTATTACAGCTAGTAGCCATGTAATAAGTGTGATAATGTACAGGTGGTGTTTATGCAGAAGAAAGCCCTTCAGTCTTGTACAAGTTTGTCAGGATTTACTCTGTAAGAAAAAAACACCTAGGTGTACGTTATTCCTTTCATAACTAATGGAACCTCATTGTAAAGTGTAACCGATTTACATGTCTCTTTTTCATTCTCAGTGAGCGAGTACACCAATGCGTTTGCTTTCACCCAGTTCTGTGGGGTCCTCTGCGCTCCCTGGAATGGCCTGCTAATGGACAGACACAAAAGAAAACCCCTAGATCCAGGTCAGTCGACGCAAAATGGGAAAATTTGACATTAAATGCAAACCTTTAGTCCTCACCCCCATCTTTTTTGTAGATGTATCAGAGCGGGAAGCAGACCTGCGCTCGTCCATCCTTTCTCTGCTCCTCACTTCTCTGCAGTGTTTCTTGTTCTCCATCTGTGCGAGCATCCCGTTCCTCCCTCTCCAATACCTCACATTCATCCTGCAGGTCCTTAACCGATCTTTCCTTTACGGAGGGAATGCTGCGTTCATCAGCATTGCGTAAGTAAATGGTTGACTTAAAGGGGTCCTATGACGATTTTTCCACTTTTTAAATATTAGTCAGTCTGCAGTGTGTATGTTTGGACATTAAAAAGATCTACAAGGTTATAAATCTCCAAGTCCACTCTAAAGGGTGATACACTTACCAGCCACTTTATTAGGTACACCTGTCCAACAGCTTGTTAACGCCAATTTCTAATCAGCCAATCACATGGCAGCAACTCAATGCGTTTAGGCATGTAGACACCATCTGCTGCAGTTCAAACTGAGTATCAGAATGAGGAATAAAGGTGATTTAAGTGACTTTAAATGTGGCATGGTTGTTGGTGCCAGAAAGGCTGGTCTGAGTATTTCAAAAACTACTGGAATTTTCACGCACAACCATCTCCAGGGTTTACAGAGAATGGCAGTTCTGAAAGCAAAAAGGAGTCCTACCCGGTACTAGTAAGGTGTACCTAATAAAGTGGCCGGTGAGTGTCATTCATTCATTTTCTTGTCGGCTTAGTCCCTTTATTAATCTGGGGTCGCCACAGCGGAATGAACCGCCAACTTATCCAGCAAGTTTTTACACAGCGGATGCCCTTCCAGCCGCAACCCATCTCTGGGAAACATCCGCACACACATTTACACACACACTCATACACTTTGGACAATTTAGCCTATGTAATTCACCTGTACTGCATGTCTTTGGACTGTGGGGGAAACCAGAGCACCTGGAGAAAACCCACGCGAAGGCAGGGAGAACATGCAAACTCCACACAGAAACGCTAACTGAGCCGAGGCTCGAACAAGCGACCCAGCTACCTTCTTGCTGTGAGGTGACAGCACTACCTACTGCGCCACTTCTTCGTCTGCCGGTGAGTGTATATTGTTTTAAATATTTATATTTTTAAGAACTACAACAAATGGCTTGTTTGAAGTACAAGCATTGTTTTCCAGGATTTATGATGTCACAAAATAGCCCAAACGGACTTTCATTTATCTTGCTGCATGCAAAAGTTCTGTACGATCCTCTTGACCAATTGTTTTGGCTCAGATTGATTATAGTGTGATATATTTGATACTCCGATCCTTAAATACGTGTAACAACACCTTTTATCGAACATCATAATAAAGATCATATTATCTGATCTATGACGGCTGATGGGAGCTGCTACGTTAGTTAGATTAGAGCTGCTGGATTTACAACATGCAAACTTATCAACTTCTCTCAAAATACATGAAGGTAACTTGGAGAAGAACAAGCGTATTTGGTTAACTGTATATCTGTTATCGGTTGTGAATAACACATAAGTTTATGTGAAAATAATTATCATTGCTGCCTCCATATACATCAGCATGTATTTGACAAGCCATGAATACTTAGTTTTTCCACTACAAGTTTATTTAAATGTCTGCATTCCAAAACAAACTGTCACCTTGGAATTATAAGGTTCTCTCTGCGTTCTGGATAATTTTGAGATATTGAGCTTCAAAGTTTTTGCATTCCATATAGCAAACAGGATGTGTGTAACATTTGTTTTTAAATAAAAAAGTATTAAAATGAAAACAACTGATAAAAAACATCCCATAATGCAAATAAGTTGTCATTAAATAAGAATATGGCAATAACTCAATTTTGACAAAAATGTCATAAAGAACCTTTTAATTTTAAGGTAACGAAATGTTGTTTTATTGAATCAACTGCTAAGTTTTGATGGGATTTGTTGCCTGGGCAAGAGTTGGGGTAATACAGTCTTAACCAGTGCTTAATTATCAATGAATAATTCTCTGAACAAAACTAGAAAATAAAAGTTACTGTGACCGAAATCCACCTAACAGTTTCTGTTTTCCCGGAACATGACGTCATTAAACAGTGATAGTATAAGATTATAATAGGACCTCTTTAAATATCTCAATTATGGCAGTTTATTCTGCTGTGGCGACCCCAGATTAATAAAGGGACTAAGCCGAAAAGAAAATTAATGAATGAAGTTATCTAAATTGTCTCTTGACTGGCATCCTAAATTCACAGGTTTCCTGCCAGACATTTTGGGAAGCTGTACGGTCTGGTGATGTCTTTATCAGCTGTGGTGTCATTGCTTCAGTATCCCTGCTTCGCCCTCAACAAAGCTCTTGGAGGAGACCCACTCTATGTAAATCTACTATTCTTACACCCCTTTATCAACTAGAAAATAATAATAATAATAATAATACATTTTATTTGTAATGCGCTTTTCTTATACTCAAAGCGCTACAGGCAAAACACTAAAACACAATACAAGCAAAACAGCACAACAATAAAAGATGCAATAAAACAATAAAAATATGAACCATAAGATTTAATTTAAACAAAATGATCATCCTAAATTAAAAGCAAGGCTAAAAAGGTGAGTCCTAAGAAATTTCTTAAAACAGTCCAGAGAGGCAGCATTCCTAATGCTGATGGGGAGTTCAGTCCAAAGCTTAGGCGCACTGTGTGAAAAAAAGAAAGAGCTGTTGTAACTTGCATTACATTACATTAAACTTAAGGAATTAGGTTACACATTTTCAATATACTTTGCATTAAATTAAACAGACTTAAGACAAGCATGAACAAATATCCCCAGTTCTTTTCTCTCTGGGCTGGCTGCTTGTTAGCTCACGGATTTTAAATGATTAATGTTTGTTTATAAATCCCTAAATGGTCTGGCACCATCCCATTGATCAGATATCATACGTGTATCCAATCCTGGTAGGTCACTAAGGTCATCTGATCAGTTTATTCTTTCTGTATTGAGGTCCCGGTGTAAATCACCCCAAAATATTGGAAGAAGCTTCCACCCCACATTAGACATGTTCCATCTCTTTCTGTTTTCAAAAACTTTCGCATCTATGTTTGTTAGCATTTGAGTCTTTGTTGAGGGTTTTGTCTTATGTTTTAATTGTTATGTATGTGCGGTATGACTTGTTATTTTCATTAGTATTGATTGTGTTTAGCACTTTGGGCAATGTGTTGTAAAAAATGTGCTATATAAACTAACTAACTAACTAACTAACTAACTAACTAACTAAAGATGCAAAATTAAGGATTTAAGTATTAACTTTTCCCCCTGAGAAACCGAACAAAATAAAGTGACCTTATACTTAAAAATTACTTATGAATTAATTCAGTTTTCTTGTTATTGATCAGTTTTATATTGGCGATGATTGTGAGTGGTAGATGATTGTGTTTCCCTCTGTTTTTTCTCTTTTGGTCACAAAAATGTCAATTTTGCCTTCCTGAATCCTGCAGAATCCCCTCTCAAATCTAATTAGACCATAATTAAAAACTTGCCTCTCCTCAGTTTATTTGTAATCAGTGAGTGGTACTGTTTTTATTTCTTTAGGTGAACATCATATTGACTATCCTGACTCTACTGGCCTTCATTCATCCAGTCTACGTGTTTCTCCACTGCAGAGAACTGGCAAAACACAGAGAGAATTCTAGGAATTTGGAAGCGTCAATACAGGAAACATCCATGTATTAATTTAAACCACAGTACTTGAATATGCAAATGATTATGCAATTCTATATAGGCCTTATAGCTTTGGTAGGTGACAAAGGGAAAATATTAAAGGGAATGTTCACCCAAAAATTTACTCACTGTTTATTCTCAATTGGACCCCTTAAGTGGATCCTTCTTTTCTGTTGAACGCAAAAGAATATATTTTGAAGAATGTTGGAAACCTGTAACCATTGACTTCCATTGTATGAAAAACAAACACTATGGAAGTCAATGGTTACCAGTGTGTCTTCTTTTGTGTTCAGGTTGTGATGAGTGAAGGGTTAGTAAACGAAGAAATTTTTTATTTTTGGTGAGTGGACTACCCCTTTAAGAATTGTAATTATTGTGTGTTTTTACCATGAAAGTGTTTTTTAGAGATGCAGTCATAAACTCAAGAGTCAATTGTAATGATTTCCATTTAATTTAATACCTTGTTGAATATATACAATCTTTACGTGTACAGAAATAACAATAAAAATATTAAAGTCTTTTCACTGTTGTTTTCAAGAACATATATAGTAAGAAAAAGAAACATCGGTTTAAACACAGACGTAAGCAAGGAGAGATCAGAAACAGTCAGAAACATAGGGATCTCCAGGCAGTTGTGTTCAATAACTCTAAACCCTTCCAGTTTTGCATGCTAATATCCCGTTCCCTTAGGGAAAGCTATTAACACAGTCCTAAAAGCCTCATCCAGGAACTCTAGATCCATTAGCCAGTGGTTTACTGTCCAAAACACACATAATACTAATTCATATCAGCTGCTGACTTAAAAATCATGTACATTCGATCATATGCATCTTTCAGTAGTGAATGTTATTGTCCAGTTTTTTTATAGCATGATTATATGGGTAATGTGTTTTACAGATTGGTACTCTTACAGTTCTTGTGTGTGTGTGTGTTTGTGTGTGTGTGTGTGTGTGTGTATGTGTGTGTGTGCGTGTTCTTTGGTCTGGTTTAATTTGCTATTTTTTAGTCATGGTTGGTAAAATTGAATACCAAATGTTTAATAAATTATAATTATTAGAAAACTGTTTTCTTCATAAAAGCAAACGTGTGGAGTATGAAGTTTTTAATAGAGAAATATAATTTATTATATATTTTTTAAGCAACCTACAAATATAGACATCTGGGCTAAAATAAGGCTAAATATGGGCTGTCAGTGAAAACCTAATCGACATATAATTATACAAAAATAAACTAGCCATCAAATAGACATGAATGAATGACTACACGTGGGAAGTCTATCTATTTTAGCCCAGATGTCTGTGTTTGGACGTCTTTTTGATTTTTTTTTTTTTTAGAAAGAACATTAATTGTTGGGTAATTTAAAGTAGGAGACGCATATTTCACTCTTCACAGTAAGAGTTGGCAAAGTGCTTGTTGTCTTCCTTTTTCGCGCGTCCTCACAGTTAGCGAGACATCATTCGGACAAACTCTGTGAAGGAAAGAAGAAAAACAGGTCAGTTTGATGTAAAGTAGAACAGTTTTCCCTCGTTAATCATTTAGATACAGCCTCAAAGTGATTCTTCAGCTTTATACGAGCAGATACGCCTTTGTTTCACTTCCAGGGTGTCGAATATTATAAAAAAAAATTTGACAGGCTAACGTTATAGCTCATTTTACAACGGTCATGAATTTTGTTTCAGAACGTTTGAACCAGTTTGAAACAACTGTAAGATGAGTAATTGATGACAGAATTTAGCTTTTTGGTCGAATTAAGCTTGAGTTATTTTTATCATTATTTAATAACGTTAAACTCTAAATAGGAAACTGAAACTGCCACTAGGTGGCGGTAAATATACGATGATCCGTCATTTAGCCATTCAAATCAATGATTCATTAAGAAATCAAATGAATGGCTCTATTTCCAATTTCATTTTTAGGCAAAACATTATTGTTATTTACTGTTGTACAGAATCAATATCACATTTGCACTTTTGCTATTCAGGAATAAAACAGCTCTTGTGTGAAGTTGTTTAATTCACATCATATGATAAAATGTCAGACAAAACCTTCTAGGTGCAATTTACCTCAGTATCTTGAATTTTAAAGAGACAGTTCACCTGAAAATGTGCTTCTTCATTTACTCCCCTTCAAGTGGTTACAAATGAAGATACTTTGACGAATGTTGGAAACTAGCCACTGATATCCATAGTAGAATTTTTTTTTATGTCAATAGCTAATTTCCAACCTTCTTCAAAATAAAATATTGTGTTTGTATTCAACAGAGGACAGAAGCTCAAATACTGACAGGTAAAAATACACACATTTTTTTCATTTTAAGGCACGCTATAGGCATCATCATATCATCATGTATCATGTTCATCTCCAAAAGCAAGATGACTTAACTGTATTAAAATGATGGTTCTGATGTCTATGAAATGAATATGCAAGAATCTGTTTAAAATTCGAGAGCTTGAAGAAAAAAAGTAAAAATCTAACCTTCAAAGTCAACTAGGCCGTCTCCATTGAGGTCCACATCCCTGAGGATCTCATCAATCTCTCTGTGGTTGAGCTGCTCTCCCATCAGCTTCTTCATGGCTTCCCTCAGTTCAGCCAGACTGATCTGACCGTCACCATTGGAGTCAAACTGAGAGAAAGACATCCCAGAGATTACAGAACATTAATGCGATGTGTGATGATCTGGCAACAGTGTAGGCAACTAAACTTATTTGTAGCTTTTGTAAAAATTTGATTGTACTATAGATTTTAAAGTCTAAAAGACACCTTAATATGACACACAGTTTTAAAAAGTGTGTTAAGTACAAAGTTGGCAACAATGGCAAGTTTTAAAAGCATTGGGCATAAGAATTTGGACAATTTGTAACTTTAATAGCAATTAATTTTATTTAATTACTTTACACAGTGAAGACTATACAGTACAATTTTACAATTGTTTGCTTGGTTATAATCTGAGTACCCTTTGACCAACAAACAATGTTTATTTTATTTGTATATTTTGCTCTATTGCACTTTTATGCTTGTAGATAGGGCTGGGCGATATGGCTAAAATGCAATTTTGATAGTTATTTTCCATATTGAATGATAACGCTATATATTGATATTAGTTGATAATGCTTCCAGATTAAAAGAGTACCCCAGCAATGACTGAAGTCTCAAAAATTAGGAGGGTCCAGTAAGTGGCATAACATATTTTCAGCCGATAAATTTTCGGTGGCCGAAAATTTGATACATCTTAAATGTATCGAATTCGATAAATCTCGAAAATTTGATACATCTCAAATCTCTACATCTCGGTGGCCGAAAATTCCATATCAACACGCTTTTAGATTCCATTGTTGCACATTTGAAAAGGTCTTAGATAAATATAGAGTAAAAATGTCCAGAGCTTATCATTGCTTTTGACATAAATTTTATTGCGATTCGATATAATATCATTTTATCGGCCCAGCCCTATTTGTAGATCATTTATTATATTGCAGATGGACACCCTGACAGAATCATCCTAATCAATCTAAATTGATGAATTCTTTCAAACTAGAGCAATTTAAGTCACCTGGTGAAATTGTATTCATATTAGCATAGACATTGCAGAAAAACTTAATATCACAATGTCAGATTTTTCCAATATCGTAAAGTCCTTCTACACTATGTGTACATTATATACTATATGTGTTACTTTTGACAACAGGACAAATCGATTTTGCACACTTTAACATTAACTTAAAATTAAAAGCATTCAATATTAGTAATAGGATTTCACCATCAATTTATTTACCACCCGTTTTTACCGTCAAATCAGCATATTAGAAACATTTTGGATTTTGTAGGAGGATTATGTAAAGCTAATTGCTCCTTAAAGTTTGGAACATGAATAGCCTATATACGTATTACATTAGAAAACATTTGTTATTAAATTTTAATTGTTAGGTGATTTTATATTGCAATACTGTTTCACAATAGTTTCACAATTTTTACAGCATTAAACAAATGAATGCAGTCTTGATGAGCGATAGAAAAAATCTTAACAAACATTTAAAACTCACACTGAAAAAAAACATTGTTATTATAAAGGGGTTAATTAATTACAAACACAGTTATTGTGAGCATTAAACAGCGACAGTACCTCTCTAAAAGCTTCTCTGAGTTCTTTCACTCCAATCATATCTGCCGTTTCAGCCAGCATCTTTGGTCCCATCAGGTCTACAAAGTCCTCAAAGTCCACTCTTCCGCCACCTAGTGCACAAACAAACGACAGTATTGTCAACACGAGTAGTTCAGATATGAATTATGTCCTTTAGAAAAACACTCATAAGATAAGTTTGTCACTTACAAATCTGCTGACTAAGTTCAATCAGCTCCATTTCTGTGGGCATGTAGCCCATCGTCCTCATGCACTCGCCCAGATCCTTACAGCTAATGAAGCCGTCTTTATCTTTGTCAAACTCTCGGAAAGCTTCTTTCAGCTCTGAGGGCAGAAAACACAATCTGAGAGTAAGACAGCATGCTGTGTAATCTGTCACTAAGAGGATTCTGAAGGAAAACGGTACGGTAACCGCTAAAATCATTTGCAGAATGAATAGTTGGTAAACATTATTCACACTTATGCAAAGTAGCCAATGTTATGTTTTTCTTGTGTAGACCACAAATGGTGACAATAAAATCATAGCAGGGTCTGTCGAGCAAAAAAAAAATGATGTACAAAAGATCATATAGGGCCTTAAAGGGTTAGTTCACCCCAAAAATTTGCTATTAATTACTCACCCTCTTATTCCAATCCCCTTAGACTTTTGTTCATCTTCAGAACACAAATTAAGATATTTCAGATGAATTCTAAGAGATTCTCAAATAGACAGCAACAGTTTCCTAATGCAGTGTTTCCCAACCATGTTCCTGGAGGCACAACAACAGTACATATTTTGGATGTCTCACTTATATGACCCATTCATTTCAGATCAGGTTTTGGAGTCTAGTGTTCTAAAGAGTTGATTCAGGGGTGTTTGATTAGGAAGAGGTTGAAAATACTGTTGGTGTGCCTTCAGGAACAGGGTTGGGAAACACGGCCTTAATGTAAAAAAAAAAACCCCAAAAACATTATATTCAACTGTCATGACATTAACCACACTTTTTACAATTATTAATAAGCCTTCATATTGGCAATATAAGCACACAACCTTATGTGATGGTAAAGATGTATGCAAATAATGACCAAGTTTACATGGAGATCAGTAATCAAATTATTTCCTTTAATCTAAATAAGACAATGATATGATTAAGGTGTTTACATGAGTTGCTTTTTGAATGCTTCTTTCATGATGTCATTCTACATGTTAAAGCACATCATTAGATTAACATCATTGCGTCATCATGATATCCACATTTCCTCCAGAGTTTTATGTAATTTCAGGTGTTTCATTTTTAGTTTCTTGACTTTAACTGCAGTTTGGCACTTTCACTTTCATTCAGGAACATTTCATTCATGCCCTTGTGACAAACGAGATATTGGATGCGAGTATAAACTGCTGGAAGAGTGCTGTTTTAATAGAATTTTATACAGCATGCTGTATGGAAAAAACCTCCACATTTCATGATGCAGGTGTCTGGTCTTTTAGTGACTAGGTGCACAGAATAGTGTCACACAACCGTGTGTGTATAGAATATTTTAAAGCAAAATGCGGCAAAAAGGTAATAGTTTGATTAAGGTGTTTACATGTCTGTATTGCACTTTAATAATATGACCAAAATGGGCACACTCCACATGTCTTAATTCCATTTCTGTTTAGTTCGATTATGACTTTAGTCGGATTATGGTAATCAAAATTCGCTATTTACACGGTAGACTCTTAATCAGAGTATTGTCTTAATCATATTAAAATTGCCTCACAAAAGTGTTCTTGTAGCTTTGTATGATTACAGTTAAACCACTGAAGTCACGTGAAATGTTTTTGGTTCCTTTTCTAGACTCTTTTTTAACTCTTAATTTCCATATTTTGTGATTCACAAGGGTTTCTGTTCATTTACGGTTGTGAATTGCATTATGGGAGCTTGATTTCTGCTCTGATGACTTTTGATGCTGAAAATTCAACTCTACAGTTTACCAAAGTGACTTTTATTAACATTTTAGTAGTTTGAAATATATAGAAAACCAAGTCTCTGGAAAAAAACAGGAAATGTACTGGCAGTTTATTGCAAGGTTTTTGTACCATAATAAACAACACCAACCCAGACAATATATCATTTTAAACAATTAAAAATGTTAATAAAAGTCACTTTTTCAATCTTTTGAAGGTTAAAAGTTGTTGGAAGAAAGATCAAGATCATGAAGCCTAAATAAAAAACATAATAAACAGGAAAAATAAAAACATAAATCACAAAATACAAAAAACTGCCAATTTATGCATATTTTTTAGTGTACGACATCTCTCAGATTTCATCCAAAAATCTGTAAATACTCATTTTAATTCTTTTTTGGTGAAAATAATCTTTTAAAATGCTGAGAAAACTGGAAGTTCTCGTTTTTTGTTTCACAGAATCAACAAAATCATTTAATTATATTGGTCATTTATCCATTCAGTGCATATGACTGAAGGATTTAGAGGAGACTGAAGGTAGACATTGATAAATACGTCAAGTTAATGGCAAGAATCGGTGTGGATGGAGGGAGAGAAGTCAATAAAAGTAGGAATTACAATATTTTGATTGGTGGGAGGGTTAATCGGTGTGACATAAAAACATATTAATAATGTCAGATATTTCTGTACCTTCAATTTCCTCTGGCCGTAGATCTCTGTCCTGTAGTGAGTACAGATTTCAAAGAGACATGCAGAGACAGACTATTAGGACAGACACAGATATAGACAGGCACATACATAGAGAAACACACAAGAACATGCAACACTTATTAATAAATAATACAATATTTAGTATAACATAAATATTAATAGACCCCTGACTAATAAAGGGACTAAGCTAAATGAATAGTTGAATGAATAATAATAAAATATGAAATTGTATTATTTATCAGAACAAATCAAATGAGAGTATGATCCTGTATGATAACATTTGTTTTTATCTGCTTTGCATTTGAAAAAAGAGTGCCCACACACAAAATTAACGTCTACCTGAAATCAAAATGAACTATTCTGGAATACTTGATTCTGATTGGTCAATTGCATCATCCAGTGCATGGTTTGTCATTCCCTGAATGCTGTAAGTAAAAACTATCGGAAGGGCTCATCCCTACACCCTAATCCCTTCAAAATTACTCTCTGGAGTGACAGCTTCGAAGGGATAAAGGGTGTAGGGGTCAAAAAAGCTATTTTGAGTCTATAATGAGACCATCTTGATGGGTGTCTCACTTTTTGTCTGCTGGTTGACGCTATAATTTAGATTTATTTTATAACTCATAACTATTACAGCAATAGGTAGAAAAATTCTACACAGCAAAATCCTCTGAGTCACATTTACTCAGTTCAGAGAGTATTTGGTCCCTCTTTAAATAATGGGAAACAGGTTGGTAATAAGTAAAGCTGCTCTTTGTGGAGTTGTTTAATGATCCTCTGCTGAGATTTTGAGAGAGTCACTGTATTATGAGTTAAGAGTTACTGTATTTCAGCTGATTTCATCTAATGCTTTTGTGTTTCTCTGTTGTGTTTTTGTTTTACAAGAAGGTGTTCAATTTAAAAGAAACTGAGTCAATTTTACTCAGAGGATTTTGCTGTGTACACATAGCCTAGATCTTTAGGTAAATTTGAACTCCGAGCTTTCAGTTGTCAACTGAAATCACTGTTGCAAATAATCATGGGGGTCTAAAATCTACATCATTTAGGCCAGTTGTGAGCACTTGTGTTTGGATGTGGCGGCACTTAAATATGGCAGCCATGATTGTTTTCACTCCAGAATGTATTGTGTTTTGGAGCACACTATAAGAACACAGGCTCATCTGGGTAACTCAACATGGTATTTTTAGGTCATCCGGCTGTCACAGACTCACTCTCTCATTTCATAAACGAAGCTGTTGATATAGCTTCCCCTCTAAAATAAATATGTAAATAAACTAAACTGAGAATGAAACTGGGCGTCATGATGGCCTCACAGCAAGGTCGCTTTTTTGAGTCTTGGCTGGGTCAGTTGGCATTTCTGTGTGGAGTTTGCATGTTCTCCCCGTGTTTGTGTGGGTTAGCTACGGTAACTCCGGTTCCCCCACATAGGTATAGGGGAATTGGGTAGGCTAAATTGTTCATAGTGTATGTGTGTGATTGGCAGTGTATGACTATTTCCCAGTGATGGGAAACTGGAGAACTTTTATTCGGGATGAAATGAGAATACATTTATTTGCTTGTTCATCACAAAATCCGATTCTGAATATTGGCAACTTAAAATAGGCTAACAGTCAGGAAGGAGATTAAAGATTACAATAGATTTTGAACAAATGATTCAATGACTCACTTGTAAAGACCCTTTTTTTCTTGATTAATAATTTTTTATCTTGTCTTTATCTTGTTCGTGTGGGTTTCCTCTGGGTGCTCCGGTTACCTCCATAGTCCAAAGACATGTGCTATAGGTGAATTGGATGAACTAATTTGGCCGTAGTGTATGAGTGTGTGTGTAAATGAGTGTTTATGGGTGGTTGCCAGAGCTGGGTTGTGGCTGGAAGGCCATCCGCTGAGTAAAACATATGCTGGGGACTAATAAAGGACAAAGCTGAAAAATGAATGAATGATTCACTGAAATTCAATGAAATTTAAAAATGTACTTGTTAAATATATATGAAAAGGGGGCAACACCAAAAGTTCCAAAGTATTAAATTTATTCATTCACACAGTGCATGACGTTTCGAGCACACAGGCTCCTCATCAGCTTAAAATACTCAAAACATCATACACGCTGAGATAGCCTTTTAAAGTGAATACATTTGTTTTTTTGGCCACTTTTCATACTTGCGTACTTCAGTTTTAGCTGAGCACCCAATTAAGATTGATGTGCAAGCTTTTAAAAAATGTACAATGTAGTTGTCGCCACCTACTGGAGTCCTAATGAAATTGACAATTCAATTGAGGCCTCGAGGCTCGAGTTACTTAGAAGTCTTATAAGTTATAAGAAATTGTCTATTTTTAGCACTACAGTTGACATCAGTGTGTATTTCCAATCTGATATTCAATATCCAAATGAAAATATGAATATTTGTAACACAGAAATAACGGCAGACCTACTGTGTGGCTAAAAAGAGTTTTTTTTAGCTACAACAACTGTTGTCTCTGGATCAGTGCCAGTGTAAACCTATCTTCTCTGTTCCAAGAAATGATTCATTTGATTCTGAATGACCATCATGACAAAACAAATCCTGCACAGGGGCGGCATGGTGGCTCAGTGGTTAGCACTGTTGCCTCACAGCAAGTAGTGTGCTGGCTCTATCACCATTTGACACTTCAGTCTGGAGTTTGCATGTTCTCCCCGTGTTCGTGTGGGTTTCCTCTGGGTGCTCTGGTTTCCCCCATAGTCCTAAGACATGCACTATAAGTGAATTGAATAAACTAAATTGGCCGTAGTGTATGAGTGTGTGTGTGTGTGTATGGATGTTTCCCAATACTTGGTTGCAGCTGGAAGGGCAAAAAACATATGCTGGAATAGTTGGCGATTCATTCCACTGAGGTGACCTCTGAAATAGAGACTAAGCCAAAGGAAAATGAATGAAATCCTGCACATATGCTATAAGATCGACTTTTATACTATACTTTAACTACTTTTTTTGTCCCAATCTTCACTTCAGTATGGAAATGTATTTTATGTTTCTACTTTTAATATAAAGTATTTCTATTATTTGAACTCTGTGTTTCCTAGTATTACGATGAGTAAAATATCCTTATAATAATAATAATAAGCATCGTTGGTAATAACCCTTTGATAATATCATGTCTTCATGCAAAAGCGATCAAGAACCACAGTGTTATGATATTATGGATTACATCTTGTCCAAGGACAGAAAAAGCACACACACGTGGGATTGCCAGATATTCATGTTCGTGGAAATGGCGAAAGTCAGTCATTAAAAACATTATCATCATCATAAAAAAGAACATACAGTGCTACGAAATCTAGTCTGAATCAACATTTACACATTACATAAGTAAGATAATAACAAATGGTGGAGTGATTTAGATTTTGATCTGATCGACTGAGCCTGTGTTTTGGCAGTGGTCAGACAGAACATATTCACACAGCTGGCCAGTATTTAGGCTGATTACTAGTGTGAATTGGCAAGCATGATGCAAGCAGCAGCAGGATAAGGTCACTATGGTGAACAGATTACAAGAGTCTGCATTGCCAGGCAACAAATAGAGTCAAATGTAGTTCACTTATTATTGTTTTTTTTTGTGTGTGTGTGTAAAATTCAGGTATGCACTAACCACTGGAACATATTTACCAATTTATGTAATAAAGATTACTCTAAACATACAGTATTGATGTACCAGCCAACAATTTTAGATTCTGAAAATGTTCCCCTGACGCTCCCATTAACTTATATAACGTTACTTTTTAATGTTCTAATGATGTTTAAAACATCAAGATTTTATGCTAATGTTCTTCAAAACATTTTCATGATGTTTCTGTTTCATGTGATGTCATCATTTAACATTATTTAAAACGTTCTAAGAAAATTCCATCCATATCAATATTCTAAGAACATTTTCATAATGTTTTCAGTAAGTAAAGAAAAAAAATATTATTGGGATTGAAACATTTAAAACAATGTATTAACGTAATTTTGACAATGTATTAACATAATTTTTTTTGGTAATCATAATGTTATTCAAAATGTTTTCTTAACATTTTAATCTCATGTTATATTATTGTTCTCAGAAAGTTACTTTAAATGTTATAAGAACATTGTATTTACGTTATAATAATGTTATACTGTATGTTTTTCAATCAGCAATTGAAACAGTTACAGGAATGTTCCAAAAAATGCAATAGTGTTACATGCTAACATTTCATTCTTACGCTATATTATTGATCTCAGAAAGTAAAACGTTTTTAGAACATTGCATTCACATTATGTTAATGTTATATGTTAACAAGAACATTCCAAAAACATTATTTTAATTGCTTTACATGCAAACATTTATTCTCATGTTAAATTATTGATCTCAAAAAATTAATTTAAATGTTTTTTGAACAATTGCATTCACGTTATATTAATGTTATGAGCATGTTTTTCTTATCAACGTTACAAGAATGTTCCAAAAAGCATTATTTTAATAGCTTTACATGCAAACATTTTAATCTCATGTTATATTATTGATCTTAAAGTTACTTAAAATGGTATTGGAACATTGTATTTATGTTATATTAATGTTATACTGTAAGTATGTTTTTCAATCAACGTTACAATAATGCTACAAAATTTGTTTTATAGTGTGACATACTAACATTTTAATCTCATGTTATATTATTGATCTCAGAAAGTAAAACATTATTAGAACATTGCATTCACATTATGTTAATGTTATAAGTATGTCAACAAGAACATTCCAAAAACATTTTAATAGCTTTCCGTGCAATACTTTAATCTCATGTTATATTATTGATCTCAGAAAGTTACTTTAAATGTTATTAGAACATTGCATTCACGTTGTATTAACGTTTTAAGCATGTTTTACTATCAATGTTAAAAGACTGTTCTAAAAACACTTTTTTTTCAATAGCGTTACATGCTAACATTTTAATCCCCTTTTATACTATTGATCTCAGAAAGTAATACCTTATTAGTTCATTGCATTCACATCATGTTAATGTTATAGGTATTTTAACAAGAATGTTCCAAAGACATTATTTTAATAGCATTACATGCTAACATTTTATTCTCATGTTATATTATTATATATATTATATTCTATATCTCAGAAAGTTACTTAAAACGTTATTAGAACATTGCATTCACATTATATTAATGGTATAAGTATGTTTTACTATGTTCCAAAAACATTGTTTTAATAACGTTACATGCTAACATTTTACATAACTTTAAAAGAACGTTTCAGAATAGTCTGAATATTTCATTTTTCTTGTTAACTGGCTACTGACATCGAAAACTAATATTATTTGCATATTTAGTAATGACTAGACTTATTAGAAACATTTTTAATTTTCAAACATGTTTTATGACTCACTTTATGTTGCATGTTTAGAAGTAATAGTGGGATTATCCACTTTAAAATGTATTTTTTAACACTATGCTGTCACTAAAAATATAATTTCCTTGCACATTTTGGTCTATCAAGTCTTCACCGATTAAGCTAACAATAAGACATCTTTTATTACTAAAATAATAAAAGTGCATTGATAAGTATCCTCAAGATTTAAACTATTCGTAAATGTTTCTCCTTAAATAAATAGTAATAAAACTGTACCAAATATTATAACACTGTTCCTATAGCTGTCGCTCATACAGTACATAAGTATTATAGGTATTAACAATGAGAACAGGCTGGTACAGCACATCCCTGACCAACTAAGCAGATAAGACCTATATAGAATATTACTTAGTGATATTGTTTGAGAAAAAGGGATTTAGCTAAATAAATATGTCACAAAGAATTCCAGGGAATATTTATATCGGGTTTGTTTTTGCATCAGTTTCTACGGCTCTGCATCAGTTTCTACGGTTTAGAGACAAAAATAAATAAATAAATAAATAAATTCTGGGATTATCAAGACAGATAGACATTGATATTAAACATTAGGCTTCTAAGAAACTACACAGTTGCACACTTTTTTTCTTCAGGCTTTTCTGGTATTTTTTATCGCCATCAATCCAGACATTTCCCTGCTCATTAAGACATATGAGGTTTTACAGAGTGAAAAAGACATTATACTAATGGCATATATAAATCAATGCCGTTAGTAATAATATATATATATATATATATATATATATATATATATATATATATGTGTGTGCTATACTTGGAAACAGAAGGATATTATACTTTGTCAGTCCTATCCATCAATATTGTAGGCTGCTGGATCTAAATTGCAATCGTAAAACAACTAATTTCTCCACTCCCCAAAAAACCGCCTCACTATCAGACAATACGTTATGTACATTAATAGTGCTGCATTTGTACATATGAATATCACTTTAATGTGAAGTGCTGCTTCAGTTATGCATTCTTAACAAATGTGGCCACATAAGAACTCATCTGACTTTGACTTTTGTAACCAAGAATGAATCATGTGATACAGCGGCATCCATTTACAATAGAAGATATAATGTGTGATCAGACTTAATAAGGAGTGATGGGAAGACAGGTTGTGATGATTTGATTGAAGATGTAAAGACACACAGTGATTATATAATGTAAATTGTGACTGACTAAGAAAGTACATACGAGTTGAGCCTGAACGAAGCTTTGTCGCAGGAAGATGCAGGCCGGGCCCACAATGTTGTGCAACATGGTGCAGTTCTGAACCAGAGCACATATGGGCTCCTCAAATTGCTTTCCTTCCCTCAACTCTTCATCCTCGTCATCCTCAGCTGCCGCGTCGCCACTGCCTCCTAGCATGGCCTGTGCCAGTGGCAGACCACTGCCCTCCAAGGGCGGGACACCCTTTACAAGGAACCATTTCATTACGTACCAGAGAAGTTCCCAGACTGACAATAAGGTTTAATGCTGACTAATTTCAAAACATTCCTGAGAACTAGTTAAAGGGATAGTTCACCCAAAACGGAGAGTTCTGTCATCATTCACCTGTTTATAAACTGTTTAACTTTCTTTCTTCTGCTGAACACAAAAGAATATAATTCATTCATTCATTCATTTTCTTTTTCGGCTTAGTCCCTTTGTCAATCTGGGGTCGCCACAGCGTAATGAACTGCCAATTTATCCAGAATATGTTTAACGCAGTGGATGCCCTTCCAGCTGCAACCCATACACCCATACAAACTCATTCACACACATACACTATGGAAATTTTAGCTTACCCAATTCCCCTATAGCGCATATCTTTGGACTGTGGGGTAACGCACGCGGAGGAAACCCATGCAAACATGCGGAGAATATGCAAACTCCACACAGAAATGCCAACTGACCCAGCCGAGGCTTGAACCAGCAACCTTCTTGATGTGAGGGGATCGTGCTACCCACTGGGCCACTGTGAAGCTCACCAAAGAATGTATTATACTTCCATAGCATTTCTTTTTTTTTGCCTACAATGGGTGTTAATGGTTACTAGTTTTCTTCTACCTTCAAAATCACTTCTTTTGTGTTCAACAGAATAAAGATACGCATAGATTTTTGGAGTAGATAGTGAGTTAAAGGTTTTTTTGGGGGGGGGGGTGAACTTTAAAGGAACACTCTTTCTCCAAAACAATCTCTGCTTTTCTTTTGGGGAACTCGAAAAGAGATATTTAGAAGAATGTCCAACCTGCACTCTAACATGCAACGGATAACAATAAAACAATTAAAGCTTCTTCAAAGTCCATATGAGGTCTTGTATAACAATTAGACACTAATAACACTAAATTCATATTTAAGTTGCTGTTGCCTGTTCATTTCAAAATTTTAACTTGACAGTAATGGGAACAGTGCAACTTGTACTTAAATATGCATGGATAAAAGAAAGTCATGTTTGAAGCTACATAATGGTATGTAAACGATGACAGTTTTAATACATTGTTTTATACACTCACACTTAAAAGTTTGGGGTCAGTAATACATTTTAAATGGAAAAATGGTACAATAATGGTTATTAGTTAATGCATTCACTAACATGAACAAACAATGAACGATATTTATTACAATATTTATTCATGTTAGTTAATAAAAAAACTCACAGTGCATTAACTAATGTGGCTGTTAATCATGCATTATTTAATGTTGAACCATGATTAGTAAATTGTTCGTAATTAGATCATGTTAGTAAATACATTAACTAATAAAACCTCATTGTAAAGTGTGAGCAAATAGATTAATACTTGTATAAATCATGTATTTAATTAATTAATACATTTTACTTTATTTTAACAGTAGAATTGTGGTGGAATTACCCTGATTTGCATTCACAATAAACAATACATTTGTTATTCTGATTGTTTTATGACCAAAAAAGCATTAAATGACAATATTTGTGATTGAAATTTTCAGGAAATCACTTTTTAGGTAAATCAAACATACATGACACATCTTTCAAAAACAAGTAAAATATCTGTCTAACCCCAAAACTTTTTAGCGGCAGTGTATTTTTTTTACATTGTTGGGTGAACTGTCCTTTTAAGTTGGCACATTATAATAAATCCTGTTACTAGTTCACACAATCAATTAGTTGACCAATTTAGAGGCCAAGTATAAGCATAAATCATTTCCAGCAATTTGCTACATCACTGCTCTACAGCTTCAAACCTAATCTAAAAATAATTCAAAAGCATATCTCTTACCTTCTTCATACTGCCTCTTTTAGATGGTTTCGTTCCCATCATTTGTATTTCTCTAATTCTCCACTGCTGCAACTCTTTCTTGTTATCTGGGCTCCTCCCCCTGTCCCTCCCCTCTCTCTCTTTATCAGTCACTCTTCGTTCCTGTCCCCAGATTATTACATAAACTCCATCCCCACCGTCAGAATATCTCAACAGGGGGCAGAGTTATGGGCTTGATGGGTGGCGATGTTAATACCACCAGCACAGTCACGACAGCCTCAGAAATAAAAGCACAAAAACTGGGCCACTACCTTTAACTTTATATTTATCTTTAGACAACAAAATACTAATGTTTTAACTTCAGAAAAAGACGACAGATTATTAAAATCACAATTTTTTTATTTTTAAAATGAGCACGTAATGTTATCAGACCTTTATATAATAAAACAAATATTAACATATTACTCGAACCCATAAAAAGCTACACTTTAATACTTCTCAAACGGATAGTTCACTCTAAAATTAAAAATGACTCACTATTTACTTTCACTCAAGTGATTGCAAACATTTATTTTCTTTATGTGTTTCTTTATTCTGTTAATAAAGAATATATTTTTAAGGGTGTTAGAAATCGCTAACCATTGATGACTTCCATAGAAGAATAACAAATACTTTGGAAGTCAATGGTTACCGATTTCTAACATTCTTCAAAATATCTCCTTTTGTGTTCAACTGAAGAACAAACTCAAACAGTTTTGTGCTATTGAATGGTGAGCAAATGATTCAAATTTAAGTGAAACATCCCTTTGAAATGTAGTTTTTAGGTGCCGAAATGCACATACCTTTTATTTTCATTTTTCTTTAATTGGGCAAGTAATGTTATCAGACCTTTATATGATAAAACAAATATGAAAATTTCACTCAAACCCATAAAAAGTTACACTTTAGTACTTTTGAAAAGGATAGTTCGCCTAAAAATGAAAATTGACAATTTACTTTCCCTTAAGTGATTGCAAACATTCATGAATTTCTTTATTCTGCTGAAAATAAAGAAGATATTTTGAAGAATGTTAAAAATCTGTAGCCACGGACTTCCATCGAAGAAAAAACAAACACTGTAGAAGTCGATTGCTAACAAACATTTCTGAGTTTCTTTATTTTGTTGAACACTTAGATTTTACACTTAGATAAGAAGATGTTTTGAATATTGTTAGAAATTGGTAACCATTGGCTTTCATCTATCAAAAAACTATTTTAGTATTTTTTTAAATGGTCAAGTAATGTTATCTGACCTTTATATAATAAAACAAATACTGTATGAACATTTCACTCCAACCCATAAAAAGCTACACTTTAGTGCTTTTGAAAGGGATAGTTCACCCTAAAATAAAAATCGACTCACTATTACTTTCCCCTTAAGTGATTGCAAACATTTTTTGAGTTTTTTAATTCTGTTGAACACTAAAGAAGATATTTTGAAGAATGTTAAAAAATTGTTAACCGTTGACTTTCATAGAAGGAAAAACAGACATTATGGAAGTCAATGGTTACCGGTTTTCAGCATTTTTCTAAATATCTTCTTTTGTGTTCAATTGAAGAAGAAACTCAAACAGCTTTGTGCCTATTGAAGGGTGAGCAAATGATTCAGTTGTGGGTGAAAACCCTTTAAAATGAAGAGAAAATAAAAGAAGATAGTTAAAAAAATGCTGAAACCTGTTAACCATTCACTTCTATGATGTTTGAAATATGCCTTTAAAATGTAGTTTTCAAATTGTAAACCTTGTTAAAAGGTACCACCTTAGTTTAAATCGCCTTTATGTTTTGAAAGTGAACAATCTGTTGGTTTTTCCAGGGTTTTCTGAGCGCTCTTTAATCCTGAAGTTCTGCACGTTTTTCCCTCCCCCTGCCTTTTCCATATGGTTACCGGTTTTCAGCATTATTCTAAATATCTTTATTTGTGTTCAACAGAAGAACAAACTCAAACAGCTTTGTGACTATTGAAGGGTGAGCAAATGATTCAAATTTAAGTGAAACATCCCTTTGAAATTTAGTTTTTAGGTGCCGAAATGCACATACCTTTTATTTTCATTTTTCTTTAATTGGGCAAGTAATGTTATCAGACCTTTATATGATAAAACAAATATGAAAATTTCACTCAAACCCATAAAAAGTTACACTTTAGTACTTTTGAAAAGGATAGTTCGCCTAAAAATGAAAATTGACAATTTACTTTCCCTTAAGTGATTGCAAACATTCATGAATTTCTTTATTCTGCTGAAAATAAAGAAGATATTTTGAAGAATGTTAAAAATCTGTAGCCACGGACTTCCATCGAAGAAAAAACAAACACTGTAGAAGTCGATTGCTAACAAACATTTCTGAGTTTCTTTATTTTGTTGAACACTTAGATTTTACACTTAGATAAGAAGATGTTTTGAATATTGTTAGAAATTGGTAACCATTGGCTTTCATCTATCAAAAAACTATTTTATTATTTTTTTAAATGGGCAAGTAATGTTATCTGACCTTTATATAATAAAACAAATACTGTATGAACATTTCACTCCAACCCATAAAAAGCTACACTTTAGTGCTTTTGAAAGGGATAGTTCACCCTAAAATAAAAATCGACTCACTATTACTTTCCCCTTAAGTGATTGCAAACATTTTTGAGTTTTTTAATTCTGTTGAACACTAAAGAAGATATTTTGAAGAATGTTATAAAATTGGTAACCGTTGACTTTCAAAGAAGGAAAAACAGACATTATGGAAGTCAACGGTTACCGGTTTTCAGCATTTTTCTAAATATCTTCTTTTGTGTTCAATTGAAGAAGAAACTCAAACAGCTTTGTGCCTATTGAAGGGTGAGCAAATGATTCAGTTGTGGGTGAAAACCCTTTAAAATGAAGAGAAAATAAAAGAAGATATTTAAAAAAATGCTGGAACCTGTTAACCATTCACTTCTATGATGTTTGAAATATGCCTTTAAAATGTAGTTTTCAAATTTTAAACCTTGTTAAAAGGTACCACCTTAGTTTAAATCGCCTTTATGTTTTGAAAGTGAACAATCTGTTGGTTTTTCCAGGGTTTTCTGAGCGCTCTTTAATCCTGAAGTTCTGCACGTTTTTCCCTCCCCCTGCCTTTTCCATATGGTTACCGGTTTTCAGCATTATTCTAAATATCTTTATTTGTGTTCAACAGAAGAACAAACTCAAACAGCTTTGTGACTATTGAAGGGTGAGCAAATGATTCAAATTTGAGTGAAATATCCCTTTGAAATGTAGTTTTTAGGTGCCGAAATGCACATACCTTTTATTTTCATTTTTTTAATTGGGCAAATAATGTTATCAGACCTTTATATGATAAAACAAATATGAAAATTTTACTCAAACCCATAAAAAGTTACACTTTAGTACTTTTGAAAAGGATAGTTCGCCTAAAAATGAAAATTGACTATTTACTTTCCCTTAAGTGATTGCAAACATTCATGAATTTCTTTATTCTGCTGAAAATAAAGAAGATATTTTGAAGAATGTTAGAAATCTGTAGCCACGGACTTCCATCGAAGAAAAAACAAACACTGTGGAAGTCGATTGCTAACAAACATTTCTGAGTTTCTTTATTTTGTTGAACACTTAGATTTTACACTTAGATAAGAAGATGTTTTGAATATTGTTAGAAATTGGTAACCATTGGCTTTCATCTATCAAAAAACTATTTTAGTATTTTTTTAAATGGTCAAGTAATGTTATCTGACCTTTATATAATAAAACAAATACTGTATGAACATTTCACTCCAACCCATAAAAAGCTACACTTTAGTGCTTTTGAAAGGGATAGTTCACCCTAAAATAAAAATCGAATCACTATTACTTTCCCCTTAAGTGATTGCAAACATTTTTGAGTTTTTTTAATTCTGTTGAACACTAAAGAAGATATTTTGAAGAATGTTATAAAATTGGTAACCGTTGATTTTCAAAGAAGGAAAAACAGAAGTCAATGGTTACCGGTTTTCAGCATTTTTCTAAATATCTTCTTTTGTGTTCAATTGAAGAAGAAACTCAAACAGCTTTGTGCCTATTGAAGGGTGAGCAAATGATTCAGTTGTGGGTGAAAACCCTTTAAAAAGAAGAGAAAATAAAAGAAGATAGTTAAAAAAATGCTGGAACCTGTTAACCATTCACTTCTATGATGTTTGAAATATGCCTTTAAAATGTAGTTTTCAAATTTTAAACCTTGTTAAAAGGTACCACCTTAGTTTAAATCGCCTTTATGTTTTGAAAGTGAACAATCTGTTGGTTTTTCCAGGGTTTTCTGAGCGCTCTTTAATCCTGAAGTTCTGCACGTTTTTCCCTCCCCCTGCCTTTTCCATATGGTTACCGGTTTTCAGCATTATTCTAAATATCTTTATTTGTGTTCAACAGAAGAACAAACTCAAACAGCTTTGTGACTATTGAAGGGTGAGCAAATGATTCAGTTGTGGGTGACAAAAAACCCTTTAAAATTAAGAAAAAAAAAGAAGATAAGAAAAATGCTGAAAACCGGTAACCATTCACTTTTATAGTGTTTGGATAAAATATCCCTTTAAAATCATACTTTTAAGGTTCTGATATGGACATACCTTATAAAAAGGTACCACCTTTTACGCGGTATCGCCTTAATTTGAAAGTGAACAATCTGTTGGTTTTTCTAGGTTTTTTTAAGCTCTCTTTAATCCTAATGTTCTGCACGTTTTTCCCTCCCCCTGCCTTTTCCATATTATTTGACATCCTCGTTTTGCCTTGTGACAGACTCTAATCACCCTTGTTCTGCAATTGACTGTTCTGGCAGAGAGAGAGAGAGAGAGAGAGAATGACTGGGGGTGAGGAAGATCTTCATAATCCGCAACATTCCAGATTACATGGTGAGTGCGGCGCAGCTGGCAGTGCTGATAGAGGGAATGTGGGATTGTGCAGCAGGTAGAGATACATCAGATGCTTTTTAAAAGCTGCAGGGACTGGGGGGGTCAGAGGTCACTAAGGGCAAAAGAGAGGATAGAGATGGATGAGTAGATGAAAGCATATCAGGGCTTATTATAAATGACAGTGGAAAAATGAGGAGAAAAGAAGACACTATTATGTTATTATGATGATGGAGATAATGTGGTAGTAGCAATCGAAAAAGAGTTTAGTTGTTACACTTTTTTATTGTGGCAAATTTAAGTCAAATATTGTTAATTATATTTTAGTCTATTTACCTTGAGGTAAAAGATTGCTAATCAATTATTTCAGTAAAATATAATTTTATATTTCCTTTTTACATTTTAAGTTTAGTTATATATAATTCAAATTAAAATGTAAAAAGATTATACACATGTTGTAGTTGTTTGTGTATTTATTTGATAAATATTTTATTTGTTAACAGGTATTTTTATATTAGTTTCACCTAGTCCTTTTCACCTTCATTGTTTCACCTTCACAACAATTCCGACTGTTTTTGAATGGCCCAGCCAGAGCCCTGAATTACACCCAATGGAGCATCTCTGGAGAAACCTAAAAATGACAATCCACCAATGTTTACCATCCAACCTGACAGAACTGGAAAAATTTAAGGGGGTCTAAACATTTTCTGTACCCACTGTATATACTACTTAAATAAATACATAAACTTAAGTTTAAAATTAAGTGTGGAAAAATAAAACAATAACAAAAAAAAAGTGTGATAACATTCAAACCCATGAATATGAATGAATGTATGAATTAATTAATATTTTTACGATTTAAAGAGTAGTACAAACAAACAAATAAGTGTATTTCATTAACTAAATTTATTAATTAATCAATTATTGTTTCAAATAAGAGTAGTTACAACAAAAAATAAGCAAATAAATGTGTGACCACATGCCCCAGACATTATAGATGAATGTTAAATGAATGTATGTATTTATATTTTATACATTCAATCATTTTCCTTCGGCTTAGTCTCTTTATCTATTAGGGGTCGCCACAGCGGAATGAACTGCCAACTTATCCAGGATATGTTTTGTACAGTGGATGCCTTTCAAGCTGCAACCCAGTACTGGAAAACATCCATACACACTCATTCAAACACAAAGACATTATGGCCAATTTAGTTAATATAATTCACCTAAAGCGCATGTATTTGGACTGTGGGCGAAACCAGAGCATCCGGAGGAAACCCACATGTACACGGAGAGAACTTATATTTTACATATTAGTTGTAGTAATACTTTACAAACATGTCTATGACACCAAGCCTATATAGTTGTTTTGCAACAGCTTAACCTCAAAGTATGATTATTTTCAGGTCATAAATCATACTTTTGGTATTAAAGAAAGAAAAAGCACTTACAGCAACTTGTTTGTTTTGATCAACATCAAAATGAAAGGATGACTATGAGAACTACAAGAGGGTTTTAACATGGAAAAGTGAGCAAAATAAACATGTTTTTCCCCCCACCAAAATCTTTTAGCCTTTCACCTCCTACCCAAAAGTAAGATGAGTTTTTGGTTCAGATCAAGGAATTATTGTATTCAATCCCACATTCATGCAATATTACCGTGTAATCTCTTCAGAGTCCACGCTAGATTTTATCTTTTCTTTTAAAAGTCTCTCACTCACTTTATCCACAACGAAGATATTTCAAGATCATATTAAAAATAATTGTGCTAAAAGCTCTCCGGGGAAAGGAAAAGCAGGCATGTACAGATAGAGGTCAAATGATGTTGTATAATGTAACAATATGGCATTTCAATAAAATTACATGGTGTTTGGACACAGATCCTAAAAAGGCTCCTAGCACAAGAGTACTGTGCTAATCTAGTGAAGGCTGTGTAAATGATTTCAATATTGATTGTGAAAAAACTCGTACACCCAGCAAATTAACACTGTGAACTATGCATAATTTAGTTATCTTTTTGCTTTCTTTAAGACTTTTGTTACGGCAGTTGCGCTATGAAAATATAACCACTAGAGGGCGCCAAAGCTGTTAGACTGCACACACGGTGAAAATGTGTGGAAAACCCTAAAGAAATGTGCGTATACCAAATGTGAAGGCTTTTAAATAAAATATACAGCACATAGAAAAGTATTCAACTCACCTTACGTTCTTATTTGAGCCATTTTAAATATATTTTATCGTGTATAAATGTTTGTTTTAAGGACAGATGGAAACCGTGTGGACACAGAAAAACTGTCAATCAGCATTTTAACTGGATGAGTTGGACGGACGCGGGGAAGCAGTCGACCAATCAGGATCAATGTTCAAATCAACCGACCCCATCACCTCAGTCCATAACAAGGCAAAAATTCAACGCTAGAAAAATAATGACTTTCCAACAACAAAAAACATCAATGACCAGAAATAACCTACCAGGCCACTTATCTTTAAATGTACCTCACTAGGTCATAAAGGCTGCTACTGTTGAACGCTAGCTGAAGAAACGCTACACGTGGATGCTGAAGCCTTTAATGAATGAAAACGTGGGAAAAGACGTTCCTCTACACATACGTAGGTGAGCTTGTTGTTATTATAGATTGTTTTTCAAAAATCATAATAAATTATACATAATAATGTCCAGAATTGGCAGTTTTGTTCTTCTTTTCTGAACAAAAAAAAATTATAAATAAATATATACAGTTGAAGTCAGAATTATTAGCTGCCCTGAATTATTAGACCCCCTGTTTATTTTTTTTGAAATAATAGTTTTAATAACTCGTTTCTAATAACTGATTTATTTAATCCTTGCCATGATGACAGTAAATAATATTTGACTAAATATTTTTCAAGACATTTTTTAAAAATCTTTTTCATAATGACAGTAAATAATATTTTACTGGATATTTTTCAAGATACTTCTATACAGCTTATGGTGAAATTTAAAGGCCTAACTAAATTAATCAGGTTAACTAGGCAGGTTAGGGTAATTAGGCAAGTTATTGTATAACAATGGTTTGTTCTGTAGACTATTGAAAAAAAAAGCTAGTAAGTTTGTCCTTCAATGGTGTTTGAAAAAATAATAACTGCTTTTATTCTAGCCGAAATAAAACAAATAAGACTTTCTCCAGAAGAAAAAAATATGATCAGACATACTGTGAAAGTTTCTTTGCCCTGTTAAACATAATTTGGGAAATAATAAAAAAAAAAGAAAAAAAATTCAAATGGGGGCTAATAATTCTGGCATCAACTGTGTGTGCATATATATATATATATATATATATATATATATATATATATATATATATATATATATATATATATATATATATAGACCCACTAACCATTAATATGGCATTCAGTTTATTAGTTTGGAGTAAAAGTTTATAGTTTGTAATAAAATCTTGTCAGGAAATCTTGTCATATTACAGAAATCATTTAATTTCTTCAGTAAATAATGATTTATTAATTAAATATTTTTTCCACTTTACTTTAAACAAGTTTTACACATTTTTTAGACCTTTTCAGCAAGAATATGTATGCAGCGCTATGTAGTTTGATTATTACATTAATGTGTGTTAAGTGGAATGTCTGTATATAACATTATTTCACTCATATTTTGACTATTTAAAAAAAAGTATCATTATTTGTATCATCATTACAAATTACTTACATTTAACATCCTTTTTATGTATACTGCTTAAATTAAAATAAAGGGAACACTTAAATGACACAATTTAACTCAAAGTCAATCACGCTTATTTGAAGTCAATCTGCCCACTTAGGAAGCAACACTAATTGACAATCAATTTCACATGCTGTTGTGCAAGTGGAATAGACAACAGGTGGAAATTATTGGCCACTTCACTTTCATTTACTTTATACATTCACTGTCTTGAAATTAATTTGATGTGAAGATAAGTCAAATTTCTGACCCACATTTTTAAAGGAGAAAGGGCACAAGATGAAATACTCAAATTAATATGTTTATATTATTATTATTGTATTATTATTATTATTATTATTATTATTATAGTATTATTATAGAAGAATAAGAACATTGTTTACACATAAACACTTCATATTGTTGTGTTCCCACATTACCACACTTATTATGCAATACCATATAAAGCAAGTGTTCCAGTCGTATGATCATGAGAATGAGTCTCTGAGTTAAAAACAAAATTGTTAAGTGTTCTATAAATAAATGTTCTGTTAGTAAATGACTAGAGTAGGGAAGATGAAATGCTTGTGAATTAACCGTAAACGCATCCAACAGCAGCCTTTACTTTCATTTATCAATTAAATTTAAAAAGCCAAAAGCTATTTTAGAAATGTGTTAAATGCAGTTGCAGAAAGCTCTAGTCTAATCATATAAGTGTTAATAATATGCGCATAAATGCAAGAAATTTGAGACATTTATTACTACATTAAAATACTAACATCCACTTTTCGTACATCTCATTTACTCACACTTGCAAATTTTAATCTTATATTAAGCACTAAACTGTGACAGTAAAACGTCATATATACATTATCAAGGGCAGTTTGTTCAACAGTAAGAGTTGTGAAAAAAAAATCATCCTTATGTCAGTCCAAACCTTTATTATTTTATTTCTTCTGTGACACTCAAAAAATATTTTTGTTCAAACAATAAAAGCAAATGGCATCCAAAGCAACACTGGACCCCACTGACTTTTATCTGAATATCTGCTTATGTGTTGCACTGATTCATCAGTCATAATTGTTTTTTCTATATTAAAGAAGTAGATGGCTATGTTGCAGAGAGCGTCTCCTAATTTGGTTACCCATGTAGACGTGGCCTCTGATTGGTGGATTAAATTATTCTATTGTAAAACAGCCAGACAACTGACCTACAGTCGGTGAAATGTAGAGCGTCTTGTTCCTGTTGATTCAAACAGCTTCTGGTGTTTACGTGTATGTGTGTGCTATAGAGGAGATTTGGGTTGTCTGCTGTATATCGGTGGGCTGCCGATGGATTAAGGCCAAAGCATGAGAAGAGCAGTATGAAGACACAGAATCAAAGAGGAGACACGATTAACTCTTACAGTTGTCAGCATGTGTTACATACAGATTTCACATCAGTAATAGTTAACATTTTTCACAGTTTTATTTTTTGGCTAAAATTACAGCTTGATGGAAATGACTTACAGATTACAAAAGCATTTCAATTCCATATGATCGTTTCCAAAATGATGTGGTATTCAAATAATCAAAACTGAATGATATTGATTCAACTCGTTTTTTTTTTCTGAGAAAAAAAACAAAGGTGATTTTCATGCGCATTTTGTCAGTAAAGCAGATTCTATAAACCTCCAGCAGATGATTTCACATGGAGCAGCATTTGCTACTAAAAAAAGCTGTAGTTCACTTATAAACTATGCAAAAATTAGTTTTACCATCCAAATCAATGGAATCGGACGATAATGATAATCATTCTTTGAAAATTACAGCTGTTTACAGAGTGAAGCTTCTCAATGAAACCGTACAAGGTGAGCTATTGAGCAAACTGACCATGCTGGAAAAGTTGTCCATATGGAAAAGTTGTCCATATGGATATAGATAGATAAGGCAAACGTATTCAATTATAAATAATAGACACTGTCAACTTGCTTTGTGGTACTTATTTTGTGTTTTATCATTTGTAATAGGGCTGCACGGTATTGGAAAAAAAATGAGCATTACAATATTTTCTTTTTCTGTATATGAATATAATATTGCGATATGAATATAAATTCACAAGATACCTTAAGTAACTATTTGTGAAGAAATCTTAATTTTCCTTTGCTTGGGACTTTGTAGGTAATTTCATCTGCATAAAACACATATTATAACTAATTAAAGCACAGCTAAAAACAATAGCACAATAATAGAAATTAAATAAACAGCACTTTAGGGTTTTTGGTGGGGTATTGAGGTAACAGAAGTTCAATCATCAAATGTAAAATAACTTCGCTTGGAGTCTTCATTGTACACATAAACACATTCACTCTTTGTTCAAGTGGCAGACTTTGGCCCAATCCCTATTCTATTTTTGTACCCCTACCCCTTCCCCTTGGCGCTTCAAACAGAGTGATTTACTACCAAGAAATGGGACAGCACTACAGCACCTGCACAAGTCATCATATGTCATCACAATCTCTTACTTCAAATAAGATCGAGGATTGCGATTGGTGTAGTTATTCCAGTTGGTTTATTTTTTAGTTTTTATCTTAAGGAAATCACTGAAGGGATATATCACGTTATCATGACGATATAATGTGGCGAAAAGCTTGTAACTGTACTGTGAATTTACAGTTACGAGTCCTAATTTATAATCTTTTATTTGTTGATAATATTTCCCCATAAATATCATTAGTGTGAAAAGGAACAAGAGGTTTGTTGGGGTCATACTGCCCCATACATTTCATTCTACCCAGAAAGTGCAGTAAAATGTATTTGAAGTCCGTTTTTACAAAAACGTAGGCTAATGTGCCTCACATGCTGCTGCAAACTAAAGTGCCCAAGTGCCCCTTTCCACTATAGAAAGTGTATATGTAAGTGTCAGAACTAAACTTTGTAGTAAGTGTAAGAAGATTTCTTGGACCAGGAAGCGCCATTTTTGTTTACAATATGTGGACAGGAGTGAATGCGTTTGCTGTATCCCAGTAGAAGTGATGGCACCAGGATCCAATGAAGTCAGTAGAGAGATGTGTGATGATGGTCAGAAAAACTTTCGAGTCCAGTGTACAAATTATTAACGGTAGGGGGAACAATCTTTCCAGCATAGTATCACAATATTCCCGCAGCAATACTATCATTACACCGGCGCCCATATAGATAGATGTCCAATATATTAATATACTAGTTAGTTAAATAAATTCAGGACTCAGTATATTTCAAATGAAATCGAAAAAAGGACTTAAATGTAATTTCCAACAAAATCTGGCCAAATTAAAAGTTTGAAACAGCCCACTGAATTCATTTTACTCCTAAACACCTTTGAGCTTTTATTGGTCCGTGATGATTACACAGTCAGAGGGTGTGTTCTGGAGCTCTGCCTTCTTAGACTTGTGTCGTTTCCTCTAAGTTCAGAATCTGACAGAAAAATATCCAGCATGACAACACCAAGAAAGCAACGTAAATACACTGGAGGGGCGAGTAGCAGAGCTGGTACACGTGTCCGCACTATTACTATCACATGCATAAGGAATCAAAGGGTTTCACACACCAGTCGAAAAGCTCAACCGCATCGTGCCACATCTAATAAAGTTCTAAACATAGTTTTTATTCTGTGTATAAATATAATATACATATAAAATATAAAGCAACGTGATGTGCTGTGGTGCTGCTTCTCACGGAGAACGATGTATGTCAGATGTGTAAATAAATTGGTGGCTTCACGAAAAGGTTTATGAAGGATTTTCATTAACGTTGATCAATTTTTCTGTTTGACAATCTCATTTTGCCACAGCTTTCCTTTGGGGATGTAATCTTAAGTTAAAAATGTAGCAATATATTTACAATCGCACTAAAATTGTATTGTATCCTATCGCATCGTATCTTATCATGTCGTAATACTATATCGACAATAGCCCCTTTCACACAGTGATACCGGTAAATATCTGGAAAATTTCCGGAATGACTTTACCGGTATATTCAAAAAAGCGCTGTTCACACAGGCGAGGACGTTACGGAAATTTTCCGGAAAAGAGCATTCACACATCCATTCCAAAATACCGGTAAATTCTGACATCATTCACCACAAATGAGCTTTAAACGGCTGCGCTTGTATTTGTAAACATTTGACAAAATTACAAACTCTGTGGAGGATCAATATTGTGAACAACTTTCGCAGGATCACTTTCGCATGTCAGGATGTTCATAATATGTGCGTGTGCTGGCGCTCACAGGCTGTTTCACAGGCACACGCAAAGCTTGAAGGTAAACAAACAACGGCTTATCATAAGCATCTCATCAATAATTATTTACACAGTTGGCATTAAGAAGAACATAAAAACGTGATCTGACTAACTTCTAGCAGCTAAATGTGTCTGGAAAAATATTCAAAGGCTTTTATTCTCACAAACCGCGCGGACGTAAATGCGTCTGACTGTTGTGATTGGCTAAAGCAGACGTCTCACGTCAGCACGTTCTAGACGTGCACGCGCTTATTACGGCAATCTTCCTTCTGCATTCACACAGCGCAGCATTCCGGCAAATTGCCGGTAATGTTACAACTTCTCTTTCCGGAAAATAGCCAGAACGAATTTACCGGTATTTTCAAAAAGGACCTGTTCACATATACAACGTGTGAAAGGGGCTAATATTCCCACCTCTACATATTAGACTCATTGGTGCACATTTTTTACACATTAAATAAAATTTACTAAGAGTTCAACTGTTTGTGGCAAAATTGTTTGGTGTGGTGGAAAACTGACAAACCACAAATGTGGGCGAGTTCTGGGATTTCATACTTTTCAATTTGCAATGAATTAATAATTTGCTAATGTATGGGTATATGAAGAAGGTGATGCCATAATGTGTGCTTTTACAGCGAATGATTTGTCAGTGAATCAGTATGTTTTATAGGTTATTTTACGCCAATAAGGAAATGACGAGGTGAAGAGATTGGGAAAGGCTCAGGAAATGACTTCACATGCCACATCTTTCACCTATATGTCATGAACGCACAGACTATGGGTTACAGCTCTGACGAGTGAATCGGTTTTTACATCTGATCTCTTGAGTCGTTAATCTCATCCCTATAATCCTCTCTTTCTCAATCAATCTCTCTCATTCTTTGTCTTTCATCCCTCACTCTCTTCTCCCACCCGCCCTCTCTCAGTGGTGCTGTTTTCCTTTGATTGAATGATATGATATGCAAGATTCAGTCCCTGCTCTCTAAACTAGTTTATGATCCGAGTTACGTTTTTCTGAGCAAGTTTAACCTACACTGAAAAATAATGATTCATTGGATTTACTAAATTCTTTTAAGGTACGTGGGCTGAATTTAAACGAACAAATTAAATGGAGTATGTTCTACTTAATTTATTTGTTTAAATTCAGCCCTTATAAAGGGTTTGCAACAACATACCTTAAAACATTTTGTGAATCCAGTGAATCTTTTTTTCAGCATAAGACAATATATTGTTAATGGATTCTGACACATGCCAGAAGACGCTTTTATTTTGCTCTTCATCATTTATCAGGTTTCAGGGGGATGAAGTACAATTCAAATGCATTTAACAAAAACTAAATGACAGTCAGGGTAACGCGGTTGCGCAGTAGGTAGTGGTGTCGCCTAACAGCAAGAAGGTCACTGGTTCGAGCCTCGGATGGGTCAGTTGGCGCTCCTCTGTGGAGTTTGCATTTTCTCCCTGTGTTTGTGTGGGTTTCCTCCGGATGCTCCGGTTTCCCCCACAAGACATGCCTTACAGGTGAATTGGGTAGGCTAAAATGTCCATGGTGTATGTGTGGTAATGAGAGTGTGTGGGTGGTTCCCAGTGAAGGGTTGCAGCTGGAACATATGCTGGATAAGTTGGCTGTTCATTCCGCTCTGACGACCACAGCTCAATAAAGGACTAAGCCGAAAAGAAAATGAACGAATGAATAAATGACAATCATCTGACTTAAATGGCGTAGTGCGTCGACACATGGCACTCACAGTGCTCACAGTGACCATTCCTGTCAACATTTATTTTGATGGTCCATTTGAGTATTAGTAGACTGTCTGCTTAATATCTGTTGATACTGCTTCTTCAACAGACATTTAACTGACTATAAGACACTTTGTAAGTGCATGTCCACTCATACTGTCCCCAACCCAACAGTCTACTTATAATCTAATGAGAATTAGTTGGCATGTACATGCAATTTAACTTAAATTCAACAAATGGACCCTCAAAATAAAGTGTTACCTATTATTATTATTATTTTTATTTATTTTTTTATTATGTGTGTATGTCTGTTTAAACACGCACTCAAAACCCAGAGTGTCCACTTTCGCTCCACTTCAAATTGCGTGAACAGAATCTAGAAACAGTGTCTATTTATCACTATGGTGCGTGACTAACTGTCAACGCTACATGAACTGACTGTTTTAAGGATTGCGTAGAAAGGGCAACGACACCTGTAATGGAAAGGAAGGGAATCCCGCCATTTTATATTTATTTTAAAGTGCTTTCATGCCTAAATAAAATAAAAGCACAGAACAGATTCACAGTTAAGAGCAAGAAGCGTTCGGCAGTGGGTTGCGTTTAGGGAGGATCAGCTCTTTAATGTTTATTGCCACCCTTCATAGAAAGATTGAAATACGGGAGACATATGGGAAAATTACCTTTACGGGATGATAGCGGAATATAAAATTGTAAAATACAGGAGAATCGTTGGAAAACGGGACGGTTGACAGGTATGTTCAATTCCCACCTCAAGGTGCCATGCTGATCCTTCCCTTCTCTCTGCTCCCCACATTGTCCTGTCTAGACTTTCCTACTGTCCTATTATTTAAAGGTGAAAACTCTGAGAAAATAATGATAAAAAAGTATTATTAGGATTTTTAAAAATGTTTTATCTACAATGTAGATGTTGCCAGGGTTAATGAAGTTCTGAAATTAGTGTGTTTGTCAAAACGTGTCTTCATGCCTGGTTTTTTTTTTGCCTCTCCAGCTTAGTAGTTGAAGAGTGAGAAGTCAAATACTGTTAGGGGATTTACTGAAAAGCTGTGCTAGTTTTGCATGCAGTGCATTCATTATTTTAGCAAACACAAGCTGAATGAGGTGTGGTGCATTGTAGATAATACCTAACACACTTGCACCTTTTCCACCAGCACAGCCCATAATCCCCTGAAAGCAGAGAGTATGTAGGAAAATGATTATTATGATTACTGTTGTGTGAAAGGGTTTAAGAATGAATGAATGGTGTACTGGAAAGTGTGTGTGCATGGGCCTGTAAATAAATAAATTCTGTGTTTCATTACAGATTTTGGAGAAAAAAGCTGCAGTGAACTCCAGTGATGTGGTGTCGAACAGCAGGGTAAGTTCTTATTCAAACAAACATTAATATTCTTTCTTCTGACCATGCACATTTTAGCTGTCAATTAGTAATGTAAATCAATAGCCTACAATTGTCTGACCACAACCACAAATCCATTGTTTAAATGAATGAACAAAGCGAAAAACAAAACTGAAAGCACATTTATGCTGAATGCACACATGGTCTACACTGATGAGAGTGAGGAAAGACAAGATGGGCTGTGTGGAAAGACCTTTTATGGAGATGGGTTTGGGCATGACCTTGCTCACATGGGCACGTATTTAAATACTTCAAATTGATAAACACTCAAAAGTGCTTAAGGACAAATGTGTCTATATAAACATGTTGTGAATTAGGTGAAATAAAAAAAGAATATGAATTATTTACAGTTTTTAGTGAATGAGACAATATTTATAGAATGTCTTGTTCCAGAATTGCAGGTACATTCCAAGCATTTTCCTTGAACTTTAATGATATTCAATAAATATTGTATAACAAAACAGAGTTGAGAATAACAGAGTTGATATTTTACAACCTTTTGTGCTTTAGCTCAGGATGATAACCTCTTTTTAGCCCTTTTTTTATTTTTATTATCATTATTTTATTACTATTATTATTTTTATTTATTTTTGCATACAGTTTTTTTCCCCAATTTCTGTTTAACAGAGAGCAGATTTTTTTCAACACATTTCTAAACATAACAGTTTTAATAACGCATTTCTAATAACTGATTTATTTAATCTTTGCCATGATGACAGTACATAGTATTTTACTAGTTATTAAGTATAAAGACACTTCTATACGGCTTAAAGTGACATTTAAAGGCTTAACTAGGTTAATTTAGTTAACTAGGCAGGTTAGGGTAATTAGGCAAGTTATTGTGTAATGATAGTTTTTTCTGTAGACTGTTGAAAAATATATTGCTTAAAAGCGCTAATAACTTTGACCTTAAAATGTTTTTTAAAAAATTAAAAAACTGCTTTTATTCTTGCCAAAATAAGACAAATAAGACTTTTTTTATTATCAGACATACTGTGAAAATTTCCTTGCTCTGTTAAACATAATTTGGGAAACATTTAAAAAAAGAAAAAAATATATAGGGGGTTTAATAATTCTGGCTTCATCTGTATGTATCGCATTTTTTTCAACTTTTGGAAAAAAAAATCTAAGTTAAAAATGGTATAATCTACTATTTGTTTATCTCAAAACATTTTGTACAAATTACTGAGAGAAGAATAATGAAATGCATCAATAGGAAGAGGAAGTGACATTAATTGAAGTAGCATGCTTTTTTTTACCTGTGCTTTAAAGATGCCTTAATGCCTTTCTAAAACCAATGCAAAATTAGTTGAGCAGAATATGTGGACAGATACAAAATGCATTTTTTTAAATGACTGAAATGATGAATAATTATAAATATTATTTAAAAATGATAAATAATACAGAAAATAATGCAGATGTTTTCAGCAAATGTTTATTTAACTTAGTTGAGTAAACACACAAAGAGCTGATTATTTCATGACAACTAAAGCTGAATGTAAAGTTCAGGAGGCAGAGATAGCGGGAGTCTTTAAGTGAATATTTGTCATGAGAATATGACCTTAAATACGCATACAAACGTTGTTTTTAGAGGTAACTTTATATACTGTGTGTTATTCAAAACTGTTTAATTAAAGTTTTTTTAGTTTATGAAAAATAAAAGAAGTCGACGCAGTAGCGCAGTAGGTAGTGCTGTCGCCTAACAGCAGGAAGGTCGCTGGTTCTAGCCTCGGCTGGGCCGGTTAGCGCTTCTGTGTGTGAGTTTGCATCGGTTTCCTCCAGGTGCTCCAGTTTCCCTCACAATCCAAAGACATGCGGTACAGGTTAATTGGGTAGGCTAAATTGTCCGTAGTGAATGAATGTGTATGGATGTTTCCCAGAGATGGGTTGTGAATGGAAGGCCATCCACTGCGTAAAACATGCGCTGGATAAGTTGGCGTTTTATTCCCTCGTGGCGATCCTAGATTAGTGAAGGGACTAAGTCGAAAAGAAAATTAATGAATGAAAAATAAAAGAAGGTTTATCAAGGAGATGTACAATGTACCCGCAATTACATCATAATTACATATGTATAGAGGTGTATCATTTTGTCAGTGTTTGGCAGTAAGTGTTTAACATTTTATTCCAAAAAGGCTACTTACAGTAGAAAATTGTTTTTTTTTTTTATTATTTAATGGATCTCTTATGAACCTTTCTTTGGAGCACCAGAAATAATTGTTTTGGGCATTTCTACAAAACATCAAATATATCTTCAAATATACTTTAAACTTAAGGTGCAATATACTGCATTGGTTTAATATGTTTAATTGTTTTCTGAAATCTAAATAGTAGGCATATGGCTTGGGTAAATAAAAATAAAATCTCCAGAAACGGTTTTATATGCTTGTTTGTTACTCCATAAAACACCCCTAGAATCCGATGGTCCATAATTGACCTTATTTGGATCGTGTTGTGAATATTAATGAGCTCTGCTTTGATGTGCAGGAGACAAACATATCATAATGTATCCATAGTACAAAATCTGAGTCTCTCGTTTTCAAAGTAAAAGTCCCACATACATAGTATATTAAATATAAGCTTAAAAATAGCTAAAGGAGGAAAATGATCATTGTTGTCTCACTAGAAAACCTTGTGGCTTATCAAGTGCATAATAATGATCTAAGAGCTACATGTAAGTCTGTGTTCACCTGATTGCTTATATGCAAATGATGAGGGTATGGGTTGCGCAACAGTCTGCTTTGTGTTCTGATTGCTCACATTTTATCGACCAGGGATTTACACTTATGGAATTTACATGAGAACGAGAAAACAATGCTGTTAGAGGCTCACAGTATGGCTATTTCCATATACTGATCTCTTATTATTCAACTATGTATAGATTTACCCATATTTTCTTTAAACATTTATCAACCAATCAGAATCAAGCATTCCACAGCTCTGTAACCTGTTCTCCAGGATTCGCTAACAATCACAGCAGCTCCTTTTTTGAATAGATGAGAGATCTTCTGTTCAAATAACTCATTGCATTCTTAAATAACCATGCCAAGTCAAAGCCAAAACATAACTTTCACAGCAGCTTACAAATAATCTAAGCTCAACACATCACATAATGTTTGAAATAATTCAATAACGTCTACACGACTCAGCGCTTCTTACCTGACCAAACACAGATGCCACGATGGGCCTGAGCTTCCTGCGCTCTGTCTCCACTCTTAGGGGCTCGGGCTCCGGGTCAGTGGGCGAGTTCAGACTGAGCATTTTGGTTTTGGGTGGCCGTTTGAAGCTGCCGCCGCTAGAAGAGGTGCTCCATCTCCTCAGCTTCTCGATCTTCTTCCTAAATGACCCCTACATTTACAGAGCATTTTAGTATCACATCTGTCAAATATGAACAGATGGAGAATATAGTTGTCACAAATGGGAAACGATTCAAAAGCTTTTTTATGTAGTTTTTTAAAAATCTAATCATAGGTTAGATTAAAAAATAGTTAAATTTACTATTTTTGATATGATCCTGAAAAAATGCATTGTTCAGTTCATTAACTGCCATGGTAACTGTAAAAAAATTGCTGTAAATTTTACAATTTTGGTTGCCGGTAATACTGTAAAATGTACAAGTGAGCTATAGTAGTAGTTGTTTTATACTGTAGTTTTATAGCACAATTTTAATAATTAATTTACAGTGCACTTGTAAATTTTACTGTATTTCTGGCCATTTTTACAGTATTACTAGAAAAATTTACAAGCACCCTGTAAATTAATAATTACAACCAACCCAGGCTCATTCTGAAAACGTAGTCCTGTAAACGTTTCTGGAGACCACGAAATACGTCCCGGGAGGTATGTATTTTTGTAGTTTTTGTGTTCGCGAATTCACGAGAGGCCGCTGTGTGTGCTTTTTCATATCTCAAATGTCTCTTGCTAGTGTTCTCGCGTAAACCCATCGGAGGCCGCTGTCGAACAACCGTCTGTCTGACTGACTGAATGATTGACAGGGCGTGTGGCCAATCAGCTAACCCACCCTCCTTTTTCCCTAAACCCAAACATTTTTACCAATTAACCCGCCTACTCTCTTTCTTACCTAAACCCAACCAAGGATTTTCAAAAGCCATCCAAAAAAAGAAACGCCCTCGTCTGATTTTTACCATGTTTTCGGACTTTACTACAGTCTCACACTGTTACTTGTTCACTTGTATTTTTTGGATTCTGTTTTTGTATTACCTGATTTCTGGAACCGCTCTCTCCCAGACTCAAACCAGGTCATCGTCATGGTCAGCTCCTCTCTGCGTCTCAAGTCCGCTGACGTACACGATGAGCTAACTGGACAAACTGGTTGCAGCGGGGAAGCCCTCTACACAGAGGTAAGCGGTCAGCCGGTAAGCGCAAAAAGGAATGGCGTCATACCGCCCCGTACCGTTTGTTTAAAAAATTAAATGCAGCCATTTGTCTTCAGAAACGTCCACAGGACTTTGTTTTTTGTAGAAAGAGCCTGGGTTGATTACAACTATGCTGTAGTTTTATAGCACAATTAAATTTGTTAATTTAAATTGCCCTTATAAATTTTACAGCATTACTGCCACCAAAAAATGGCCAGGAATTCTGTTTTTAAACATACAATTTTGGACATAACCAACATTTGGGTTAAAATGTCACTTATATTTGTCTGTGCCAATAGCCCTAGTGCTCACTGTTCCTAGCTCGAGGTCCTTTGCCGACCTTTCCCTCTCTGCTCCCAACTATTTTCTGTCGATTCTCTGAACCATTCTATCCATTAAAGGTTAAAACTTTCTAAAAATAATGATTTAAAAAAGTTATTTATATTTAATAAACCAAAAATGAACACAACCTTTGCTATGTCTATATTTGAAACAGCTCAGCATTTTTAGAGTATAGTAACTAAAGACTGGTGAGAATTGTAACAAGAGAAAGATACATGAAAACCACGTCTATGAAAAGTCTATAAAAACCAAACCAAAACAGACTAAACTGTGCATAACAGTGACAGCATGAACATTTTTCAAAACATTTCATTTTGTGTTTCACAAAACATGACTGTTCAAACACTCTTTAAATGATTGTAAATCAAAAGTAAACGAGTTTTTAGCATTATAATGTGATATTTTGAACCTTTACATTTTAGATGATCAAATAGTTGTATCACAGCCAAATACACCTCCTATCATATTAATATAAATATTTATTCAGCTTAGAGGTGATCCATTAACCTCAATAAAAACATTGACCCGTATGTTTGTGATCCAGTGTCACAAATGAAGGATCATGTGACATTGATGACTGAAATCATAATGCTTGCAATTCAGCATTGAATCAACAATAATCACATTTTAAAATAAATTAAAATAAAACAATCTTATATGAAATGAAATGAAACGTTTTTGCTGTATTTGTTGGAAGTTATTTTTATTACAAGGAAAAATATAATACAAAATAGGTGTAGTAGTAAAATGATTGTTGAATATATATATGAATTACAATTTCTGGTTATCAATATAATATAAATATAAAATATTCATCTTTAGTGGGTTTATATTGAGAAGCTACCCTACTGTACACTCAAAAAAAAAAAAAAAAAAATCTGCATTGTATTCACCCAACATTGTATACACCCAACCATTGGGTTAATTTGTCAATCACACTTTTTCAACCCAATTGTTGGGTGTGTCTATATTTGTCACAACACTGTACTAATACAACCCAGCATTATTTTCTGACATACTGCATTCCCAGTCAATCCCGCATTGTCCAGTGACCCAGCTCACGTACCTTTTTGACAATGTTGCCTTCAGGAACCTCAATGGTTTCCATGCTGCCTGCTTCCATTGACATTGTTCTCGATGATTACTGATGAGCATCAATGCTTTCCTATAACTCTGTGTTTCCGTATCGCACTAAATCTCTTTAGATTCTGTTGCAGAATTACATTCACTGTTTCCATCGCTGGATGTCCGTCGCTCCTCCTCCTCTCTCTCTCACTCTCTCTCTCATTCATTCAGCCTCAATCTGTTTTGTCCATCTCTCACTCATTCATGTGTAGATTTATGTTTTTTCCCCTTGCTTTTTGCTGTGTTTATGCTTTGTGAAAGATTAACATGATGAATATTAATATATTGCAAGACTGTAATTTCTATAAAAAGTATGCATTTGTAAGAAACAACATTTGAAAACATCATCAAGGGAACATTTTTACTTTGATCCTAATAGTACTTTTTTAATAATTTTACTCTCAAGAAGAATGAATAATTGACATTGAGGGTCATTTTATATCTCAGTCTTGCCTTTTGTGTTGTGACACAATTTTGAAGGCAAATAAAATGTCATTGTATTGTTTTGTTTATATATTTATTTCTTTATTCTCGCTAGAATTCTGTCTGACTGATGTACCGGCCGTGTGTGATTAGACTGTGGATAAGGAGAAATGTTTCATCTCTCATTCTTTTTCCTGATTTACATCTGATTTAATCCTTTATCCTGTCTCCTGCTCTCCGCAAAATCCTCTTACACGTTCATGTTCTTGTCTATAATTTTTCATCCTCTATTTCCACCCAACACCATTTATTTACATCACCGCATTTATATGGGTCATTCAAAATTAAGTCATTGACCTATTGAAAATGTCGTTTTCTTTCTAATATAGACTTCCTATTCTTTTAAAGTAAAAATAATTATGCAAATTAATATTTTGTTAATATTATATTTTGTGTTGTTATAAATAATAACATTATACATTGTTGTTATTATAAAAAAATCAATGTATAAATATACACAATACACACTTATCAACACTTTAATAGGTACACTTGTCCAACTGCGCGTTAATGCAAATTTCTAATCTGTCAATCACATTGCAGCAACTCAATGCATATAGGCATGTAAACATGGTCAAGACGACCTGCTGCAGTTCAAACCGAGCATCAAAAAGGGGAAGAAAGGGGATTTAAGTGATTTTGAATGTTGCATGGTTACTGGTGCCAGACTGGCTGGTCTGAATATTTTAGAAACTGCTGATCTACTGGGATTTTCACACACAACCATCTCTAGGGTTTACAGAGAATGGTCTGAAAAAGAGAAAATAATTCAGTGAGCGGCAGTTCTGTGGGCGCAAATGCCATGTTGAAGCCAGAGAAGGTCAGAGGAGAACCACCAGAGTGGTTTGAGCTGATAACAAAAAGACTACAGAAAGTCAAATAACCACTTGTTACAACCGAGGTATGCAGAAGAGCATCTCTGAACGCACAACACCTGGAACCTTGAGGCGGATGGGTTACAGCAGCAGAAGACCACTGAGGCTACAATTCGCAAAGACTCACCAAAATTGGACAATAGAAGATTGGAAAAAAACATTGCCTGTTCTGATGAGTCTCGATTTCTGCTGCAACATTCAGATGGTCGGGTCAGAATTTGGCATTCACAACATGAAGGCATGGATCCATCCTGCTTTGGATCAACGGTTCAGGCTGCTGGTGGTGGTTTGATAGTATGGGGGATATTTTCTTGGCACACTTTGTGCCCATTAGTACCAATTGAGCATCATGTCAATGTCACAGCCTACCTGAGTATTGTTGCTGACCATTTCTTTATGACCACAGCACACCCATCTTTTGATGGCTACTTCCAGCAGGATAATGCACCATGTCATAAAGCATGAATCATCTCAGACTGGTTTCTTGATCATGACAATGAGTTCACTGTACTCAAATGGCCTCAACAGTCACCATATCTCAATCCAATAGAGCACCTTTGGGATATGGTAGAACGGGAAATTCGCATCATTGATTTGCAGCTGACAAATCTGCAGCAACTGTGTGATGCTATCATGTCAATGTGAACCAAAATCTCTGAAGAATATTTGAAGTACCTTGTTGAATCTCAGCCACAAAGGATTAAGGCAGTTTTGAAGGCAAAAGAGGGTCCACCCTGGTATTAGTAAGGTGTACCTAATAAAGTGGCCGGTGAGTGTACATATATGTGTGTGTTTATTTTTATTATATATTCAATTATAATTATACTTAAATATTAATATTAACAGAGAAAAAATATTAAAAAGAAGCTATGTGTTGTCATTTTCATTATTAATTTTATTTGTGGAGTTCTGTAATGTTACCTAATATGTTATTCTTGAATGAACGCATAAATATTCCAAAAACTATATTTTGTGAGGTCAATAAATAAATATTCTTCTTATTTTATTCTGCTTAATTTTACCACCCCTTACAAACCTCTGCATGCATCCTCGGAAGTCAGGCCTCTTTTAAAAAGCAGATGTGCCCACAAGCAGCAGTCGAAGTAAGTAGGGTGGGCTGTAAGCATCACATTCCACACAATACTTTACAACAGTTTATAGGCGAAGATTTTCAGCTTGTATACTTACTACTTAACACGCATATCCCACACATAAATGATAACGTTATGTAAGATTATAAGGGAAGAGTTAAAAAAAACAATCCTGATCCCTATGATCTGCATGGTACATTTTGTTCTGTTCTCGAGGAACTTATGTCACTCGTCATGTAAAAAATATGTTCGATAAATAATCTGAATGTTGTCTGCAATCATCAAAGACAGATTGCTTTAATAATAATAATAATAATAAGTATTGTGTATATGTGGGTTTCTGCTCAGCATGACAGCATTTGAATTCATGTCAGTGAACATGTAACATGGTTTCTTGATTTGCCTGCTGGATCCTCATTTGCTTTGTCCCAGTGGGTTCAAGCTGCCGGTGACGCATACAGTGACTTTTAATACCACTAAGAGCATCTGTTTCATACTGTAACAGCCCAGAGCTCACTCTTTTTACAGCTTAAAACGTGAACTGGTCCGTCTGTGCGCTCTCCACTCCATCCGTTCACCAGTTTACTTTGTTTTCCTCTCACATGATCCTTTGCTAACCACTGCTGCTGCTGCTGAAATCTGGGTCAGCACTCATTCAGTAGTGGCTATGTTTATATGCACACTTCTAGTTTCACTCAGAATTAAATCTTTTTAGTTGGTTTAAAAAAGACTTAATATGTGACTGGCTTTAGGAATTTAGGAGCAAATAGCGTGTACATGCACACACATGCATACTTGTATGTGTGGTTTATTTTCCTATCTTACAAAAAAAATAACTATTTTGCGTATAGCCAGAATGGTGGATAATACATTAGATTGAATTCACTGTAAAACTCAGCAGTCAACTTTATCAAATGAAATGAGTATAGTTAACTTAAAAATTACTAAAAGTTACTTCTGCTCATTTGAAAAGAGTTTTGAACTCAGTGTTAAAGGTAATGAGTTAATTAAATCCCTCAGTACTTCAACTTAAATGGAGTAAGTTCACAGTACTCAGATTAGTTTCAAATGGTTTGTAGCAATCGGTTTTCCTAAACGGTTTGAGTTGCCTTAACTTATTGGGTTTTACAGCTCTCTGTTGGTTTGAGTTCTCTTCATTTATTGAGTTTTAGGGCGTACTCACACTAAATGTACATTACATTATACAAAATAAATTGTACACACACACACAAACACAGAGGGTCTTTGAGCAGTTTTTTGGGGGTGGTTGCAGTGTTTTATACAATGGGGCTGTTGAATACTGGATGCTGATTGGCTGATGAACATTCAAAGGTGTGCAGTTATTTTCAGATAAATAGCAGAACTGGTGTGCAAACCCTCAAAGAAAACAACGTTTACAGTTCTGAAAGATGCGGCGTGGTGTGCTGTGGCACATCCTAGATGCGTCCCACCTAAAAAGCACATATTCTGCAAACAAGCACTTTTATAAGTGGTTTAAACACAGTTGAATGACACACAGTCTTTGAATATAACCAGCTAAAATGATACAAATGTACTCATTTTGTTTTTTTAATCAAACTTGTCTGCGGAAACACTTTGATTGACATTCTCCCTTTGTAGGTGGCATTAGCAGGGGAAAGCCCCGCCCATTAGTCACAATCTCTCCCTCATTAGCATAAAACATTAGATATGTTTTTAAATCTGCCACTATGCTGACACATAGGCATTTGTAGCCCCACCGTTTTTTGAAAATAGCACAACCTCATTTAAATTTAAAGTGACAGTCATCAAAATCACCTCAAAAGGTCAAACCCTAAGGGCTCTATTTTAAAGATCTAGGTGCAAAGTCCAAAGCACAGGGCGCAAAAGCATTAAGCACATGTCAGAATCCACTTTTCCTATTTTAAGGATGGAAAAATCTGCTTTGCGCCGCAGCGCATGGTCTAACAGGGTTGAGCTTATTCTTTTAATGAGTTATAGGTGTGTTTTGAGAATAAACCAATCAGCGTCTCATCTCCCATTCTCTTTAAGTGTCAGTAGCGTCAAGCCGTATTGCATTTGCTATTTACTGTGGCGGACTTTGTGTAAAAACTGAGCGCTTCACTAGCGAGAAAACAGTTAAACAGAGCATCTGCAGCGTGAGAATCAGAGAATGAGCCTCCTCATTCTTAACTTTCACTTTCTTTCTCTTTCGTGGAGAAGGAAACATTTTGTATGCACAGACATCCATTAGCCTATAAATAATTTTGTTTGTTAAGCGCAAAGATTTGTTTCAAAACTATTTCTAAATTCAGTTCTAATTTCCAGAAATCGAATAATAATAACGAATACACATGCCCTTCCCCATATGGTCCAAAACCTGAAAGGTGGGCATATCTAAGCTTGTTTTTAATAAAACAAATATAAATATGCATATGATAAATAATACTGCTACTAATAATAACATTATACAAACGCAAGTTGTCATGAACAAACTGAAAAAGCCCTCCGAGATTAAGAAAGCATGGCGGTGGTGGTTTTTATATTTATGTAGAAAATAATTTTTTTTTAAATATTTTAATGATTTAATTCTTTTTTATTCGTAAAGATATTTGCGTATCGCTGCTCATCTTGTGTGTATTAAGCTTTGTTTAAGCGGGGAGCACAACTAACGCGCTCTGAACTGGACTTTAGACCTCCTTTCAGGCGCCGCATTGCGCCGGGTGTATGATAGGACCCTAAAAGGTGCAGCTTCAAAGAGTTTAAAAACATAATTTATGTGGTATTTTTGCCTGAAATTTCACAAACGCATTCAAGGGACTTCAGAGTTTTATTTTACATCAAGCCATATTTTAGAAATGACAATTTCTGTAAACCATAAAAATGTGGGAAAAGAGGAAGACATTCTTGATATTCAGCTGTATTTTGAGCCGGCAAGCAAGTGAATATTGTTGATCATGTGAGTGTGGTTAACACAGGCAGTCAGATGTTTTTGCCACAAAAGGACAAGAGGTGAAAAACTAAAACTCTGGAAAATGTGTAAAATAGTGGCATTGTTGTTATCAAATTGTAATTTATAGAGTTGAAATACTTTTAGGGTTAAATAAATCTCAATATGTCAGTTGAATACAGTAAGATGCACAAAAGTAATAACTATTTTTGTTGGAGAAACAGACAAAAACAGACAAAATTGTGTTTAACATGTCAATGTCAAATTGTAAAGCAGTATCACTTGTGGTATATTTCTTAACATCATACATTAGCCCAGAGATATATTTTTTTGCTTCTATGTCTAAAAATAAGGGTCATTCCAACTTTTTCAAATGCTTTTGGATTCTATGTTGAAATAAGTGACACTCAGTAATGTGCCTCTACATGTATTGTTAAAACAGCAGTTATGATAAATATTGCACATCTCTTGCTGTGACATTCATTAAACCTGAACTGTTGGTTGAGAATAGCATAACCTGTAGGTAGGATACACTAAAATTATTTGTAATGAGCCCTTTCTCAATATGCAATTTCATCTATCTTGGGTTCTTGCTAGTGCTTAGATGCTTTTATGATATGGAGGATGCGTCACAGGCGGACTTTACAAACCAAAATTTGCTTGAAGATCACAAAGTCATTGTGTTGTAAATTTGTTCTTTGTGTTCGTTGGAACTGAGAAGCAGCTTATCACTGCAATGAGGCTTGCACAGCTGTTTTTTTGTATTAAAAAAATATGCACAAACTTTATTGAAATCAGACAATAGTCAACCTAACCACAGACCCTTATCTTCAGCACAGAGGTAAACCTAAAATTTCAGAAGCACATTGCATAAAATGTACAAGTTCACTGTACTTAAAATGTAAGATTTTTAGTCATGACAGGCTTGAGACTTTATTTCGAACATGTAAAGTAACTCCAATAAACAAGTACATTCAACAACCTAATAAACATAACCAAAACAATACAACATAATACAAAACAGTTTTAACTTACATGTCCCCCCCAAAAAAGTAGGAAAAATCTTAATCAGCTGTGGGTCACCATTGGAAGATATAGCATGCAAGTAGGTTTAATTTCTTTTGCTAACAAATTTACCACATTTTAGTTTTTTAACCACATTTAAACTTTTTACAGATTGTCAGTCCTTGGTAACCATAGACTTAATCTTATTGAAAAGAGCATTTAGTCCAAATATGGTAAAGTAGAACATTAATGCAAAGCTGTTTTTTTCACAGTATTGTAGTGTTTTGCAGTCAAAAGATTGGCTCAGTCTTCAAGTTATAAGCTCAGGTTAAAGGACAAATTATGATGTTAAGAATGTTTCAGGCAAACGTTCATACTTTTAGATTTGTTTTCATATTTAACTGAATCTGCAGTCTTCCACATGTGTGTATAGCCCATAGGTTAAAATTAGGCATAATTTATTTGTGTGTATTGTCAGTAATCTGTGCAATGTAAAAAAACGAAGATAGAAATATGGACCATGTTGCTTTGTGATCAAAACGTTTTAGTTTTTAGTTCATTTGTTTTCGGCAGTGGCAAGCACATACTCGTTTAATATTCTGAAAATCACAACCTCAGAGGTAATCCAGCAAGACTGTGGCTTAAATTGAACGTACACAGAAAAAGATAAAGGCTTATAAGGCCAGCCTATGATTGCGACCTCTGTTTGGTAGACCACAGTCCACTCAAAAATACCATTGCAATGCCAGCCTGATCTCACAAGGAAAGGTATTTTATAATTTCTCAGTTTGGTGGCTGATTTGTATGAGTTCAGTCGTACAAAAACGTAAGATTTTCAAGAGTTCACACTTCAGCTGATGATTGATAATGAAGCATGTTTGTCATGCTGTCCCGGGAGAGAGCCCTGAGCTCATAAAATCTTTAAGCCCGGGGCTCCAATTTTTAAGGAGAGAGGTTAGTTTGAGCTCAGGAATGTCTCGAGAACTCCCTCCCTCACTTATTATATGGCTAATGGCAATAAGGAATGGGCAACAGTGCCAACCACTGAGCCGCTGTGACAAAAGGATAAAGGAGTAGAGGTGGAAGGGGTGATTCTTTAAGACAAAGATAACTAAGGTAAGAAACTAATTATTTATAGTGAGTGAGGAATCATCCGATTGGGGAATTCTGCATTGCGATTGCAGGACCAGATGTGGTCAATCATAAGCCATTGATCCTCTCAAATTAGTTAATGAATAAGCTTCACTTAAAACCCAACCCCGCCCTCAAACCCAACCATCATTGGGGGATGAGCAAATCATACAATATTTTACGAATTCATAGGAATTCGCTACTAAATGAAAAAGTTATGAATTGGCATGAGATTGCGTTGGCAATACCAAAAATGGGTCCCATTATGCAGGTATAATAGATATGAATATTATTTTGTTCCTTTTTCAGTTAAATTGATTAATGAGCCATCAAGGTAAGATGGTTAAAATAATAACTTTATTAGCTGGCATAACACTGTACACATTGTATTTTTTATATTATGGTTTTAATGGAACTGTATTTATATTAGGAATTATTTTAGGATTTTTAATTTGTATGTTATATGAAGTGAATTAGCTCAAAGGGAATTGGAGATTCATTTGAATGGGGCTTCAAAAGAATCGACTCTTTAAATCCAAACAAACGAATCATCCAGTGATCATTCGAACAAACAGTTGACTTCAATTATGGCTATTACTATTAAAAATGAAAACCCATTTATGTTTAAGCAGGGTTACAAGATCAATGTTTAAGGCATTAGATTTATAAACACACACAGACACCTTTCTTTACACAAAATTGACTAATCTAACAGAAACAACTAACACAAACACACATTTATACAAGTGTAGAGAGAAAAAAAATAAGAGTATGAGAGAGTTTAATGATGGAAAAAAGTCAAATTTTGGTTCAACCAAGCGAACCAAAAAAAATCTATTTAACCCTTCAGTGGTTTCTTTTGGGTTACATCGAATTGACACCAGTTCAGTGATAATCTGGAGGCGTTACTTGCGTTCCTTGTGTGATGTGAAGATCTTCCTCTTTTTAGCTGATGTTCCCACGTGGTTAGCTGGTCAGCTCTTTGTCCTCGCTAGGCTTGGTGTGTGGTGGAGTCTGTCATTTCAAGTTTTTGAGGCGGCAAAAAGGACTAGTCATGTCAACTTTTGGTCTCGCGGCGTACTAAACTTAAGCAGACTCTCGAAGGAAAAGAGAGAAAGAAAGATATCGTAGATGAGAATGTCTGAGCTGTGCTGAGAAGCTGCCCTGAGCTGAAACGGAACAACTCTCTCTCCTGGGGTCTGTGTCAGTTCTCTTCTGGATTCTGGTCTGGGCGGTGGCCTTAGGCTACCAGTTTTATAAGGGTGGTATTGTGCCCACCCTCCGGAGCCGAGCGGACCAATGAATAGTTAAGTTCCCAGAGGCACGTTTTATAGTCTTTGTTCCAAAGTGTAGGGATTTGCATAGGCATTCTGGGTGTGAACTGATGCTGAAATGTTGAAAGCTGTTTGTAATGGTAATATGTTGCACACACATTAACATAAAATGTAAACAATCATTCAGTACACAAATTAGCTTTGCTGGGATATCAAACATGTAACATCTATGATCTTCTTTATCTGTGGTAGAGTTAAACATTGACTGCAGAAGTATTAAAACCATAATATTAATACATGAGCAAGAGACTTAATAAATAGAGAATAAAGGTTTACATTAAAAGTATAAGACTTAAAGGTGCAGTAGGTGATTGTCTTCAGAAGCATTTTTTTGTGCTGGTTGAAAGTCTTTTCACAGTCTAATAGTAATGATTACAGTAAATGATCTAAAAGTATTTAAATGTATTTTTATATTTTGGGTAAGGCATAAAACAAAAAATGTTCATCCAATTAAATAGAGTCGGACCGTCATCTCTCATAATTCCTATAAGTAGCCCAATCTATCTGTCAGCAAATGCAGATTTGAACAACTGTGCAGCCGTTTGTATGCATCTACGTCGACCGCCGGGCGTTCACGAGAGAGAGGGACTGTGATTTAGAGATTTATGCTAAGCTGTTAGCATTGTGGAAGATCAACTACTGCACCTTTAAGCAAGAAGCTTGTAGGAGTTCTCTGTGTGTCCATTTCTGAGCATTCCTTCCTGTAAATACCTTGGAATCGAATTACAACTGACCATCCAGTCTTTTCTGGATAGGAGAAGTTGATGGTGTATTATTTGTTGAATAAAAACTAAATAATTGTGATTCTGATCGGCCATATTCAATACATATATGTTGTCTTGTGGGTGTCTATGTACAGCAGACCTTTTTTTTCTAACAACAAATCATTCAAAAAGGGAGACAATAAGTTTGACCTTGACCTTGATTGCCAGGATATGTTATGAAGTCATATTTCGGCGTCCTTCATTCCCTCATTTATAGGATGGCTTTTAAAGGCAAAGGGGTCAAAGGAGCCCTGAGATTTGAGCTGGGCAAGGTGGGTTCTAGGAGTAGTGGGGGAGCGGAGTAAAAAAATAGGGGATGATAGATCACTTTTTCTCCTTCGTCCAGCAACCAACAGAGGTCCAGCTTCCTCCACCAACCCCTCGAAAAGAGTCCCCAGACTCTGGCGGATCCTGGTGCAGAAGTCCGGGCAGCTGAACGTGTAGATAATTGGATTCAACACAGAGTTCAGGAAGGAAAATGTCGTCACGAAAGGTAAGTACTTCTCCACCAGGTCCACAAACTCTGTTTTGTACTGAGCCGTCACCTCCAGCAGACAGAAGACGTGGTACGGCACCCAGCAGAGGACGAACGTTGCGATCACCGAAAAGATCATTTTTGTGAAACTTTGTGATAGGCGAGTGCTGTTTTGTCCGTTTGACGAAGAGAGGACACGGAAGAACTTTGAGGATGTCTGTTTGTCATTTCTCGCAACTTTCAACCTGCTTTCAAGCCTCTTTCTGCGAGCCCGTAACTCCAGAACGAATGAAGCGTAACTGACGGCGATGACCACTAGGGGCACCACAAACGCCAGTAACACTTTAGACACCGCTGTTGCCGTTTGACGTACCTTACAGTCTATGTTCAAAGTGTTCGGGGAAGAATAAAGAGCGAAATCGTGGTAGCAGAGTTTGCGTCCATCTTGTTTAACCACAACAGAACGAAACATGAAGTATGGGAACGTGTTAAAAGCAGCCCACGTCCATCCGAGACCGCAGATCTTCCACGCCATTGACACTGTGCGTTGGTTTTGAGTCCACACTGGCTTAGTAACTAACAAGCAACGGTCCAAAGAAATAGCGGCCAGGAGAAAGGCAGAAACAAACATGTTGAGGAAAAAAATGGATGCCTGGGCTGCACACAATGGCCCACCCAACTCCCAGCTGTGTTCGTTTAGCAGGTAATAAGTGAACAGCGGGAGGGTTAGTGTGGTTAGGAAGTCAGACAGAGCCAGATTGAGAACCCACACTGAGGCAACAGTCTTGCGCTGAAGACGCCAACCCAACACCCAGAGCACCAGCCCGTTTTCCAGGATCCCCAGAGCGGAAACCACACCATGCACAATCACCGCCGCCATGTTGAACCGATTGTCATTGTTCAGCCGGTGAATGATCATCATCTGCAGGAGGGGACAGTGGAGCTCTGAAGGGCCGAGGGAAGAATTGGCCAGGAATGAGGAAGTCATTTCTGTTTAAAAAAAAAAAAAACAAGAAGCTTTAAAAAAGAGAAACTTTAATAATATATTATGTCACAGTCTGAAATTAATCATACGAGTAAATTCACTGTTCTTCTTTATTTAAATTTTTTGCCAATCTCTCTCTTATATGACCAACATAGATTTTAGCTCCAAAAATCTCTAGCACACTTGTCTAGAAGTTTGTATTAGAGTTTGTAGAGTCTAAAGGCTTTGTTTAACTAGTTAAACACTTTTCTTTAGAAATAGGCTCATTTTACAAATTCCCTACAGGAAGGGGGGGAAAGTTAGGAAGATTCTAAGGGCCCATGCCGTTTGACCAAGCCCCCCGACTTTTCACAACATCCCCCCTCTTTACTTTTATATGTGTCACCCAAGAACTGCTTTCATTGGGTCCATACCGGCCAGTGGTGCTCCTGTCCGTATGCCATTATCCCATTGGCAAATCCCTCGTAAGGGTTTAGGGCATTGGGAAGAGCCCTTACGAACTTAATACTGTGTGTGACACCAAATAACTTCCCTGCTGAAAGGATCATGGCCTGAAGTATCTATCAGTTCATAATAGCTCATTTTGAATACTTCAATATGGAGCACTTCAATATGGCAGCCATGATTTTTTACTCTATCGTTCTCTTCGGAGGGTGATATATCTCCTTTAGGATGCTCTAATTGTTGATTTGTATTTGTGCTTGTATAGAAGCCTGCAGAAGACAAGTATATACAAGTTTCCCTTTATAAAGTTTAGTACAATGAGTTTGACACTTTAACAAGGCTAGGTGAACTCATGCTATCTAGAAAACTGGTGTAGTTTAATGTAAAATATGAAAACAGAGACTTGAAAATGTGTATGTGTGTACATATATTGTGTTGAAAATACATTTCATGGCATTATAACAGCAAATAAGGCACATTACACATTTACTGTACATACTGTTGCTGTTTACAGGTATTCTTAGGGACTATATTTCTGCTGTAAGGATAAAATGTAATGTTTTACTTCGAAAAAAAAAAAGCTCTTACATTTTAAGCTTCTTCGTGTAACCATTTTTTAAAATCATTAAAGCACTTGAGGTGTATTGTGAATTACCTGCTGCTGAGGAGTGTGACTATTCACATAAAGCCATTCCACCATAGAAGGAAAAAGTTAGTCATCAACATGAGGGTGAGTAAACCATGACTATCCTTTTAAAACAAAGCTAAAGTTCAGTTAAATGTTTCCAATTTCAAAATTAAATGACAAGTATAAAGAATGTAGGTGTCGATGAACTGTTGCTGTACATCTTTAAGAAGGTCACAGATATTGCAAGAAAGTATTTTACAACAGATTTCCTAATGTTTTCAGATAAGAGGAAGAAGAGATGTCAGAGAAATAGGAAGCTGAGGTGAACGATAATCAGATGCGTTTTGAAGTTAAGTAAACTCTATCTACTTAACTGCATTTACAGTAATACCCTAATGAACAGTGGTTATGTTTAATTGTGTTATTCTGTCTGTGAGATTTGTGCTGATGCTATTTTGACTTAGTTTCATCTTATACAAAACAACACCACACTCTCTTCAAGACCTCAATAACATCATCTTAAGGTATGTGGAAATATTTATTCATTTTAGACGTGATCAAAAAGTCATAAAAGTTTTGAGTCACAAGGTTTGTCATGGTCTGTGTTTTGTTTTAGCTTGTTATTTCAGAGTCTTTCATAATAGTTTGTGGTATAGTGTTAAAATTATTGCATTACTGTGCTGAGCAGGAACTTTTTTTCAAGCACGAATCACTGTGTTACTTAATAAATGCTGTTTTGGTGTAAAACCTACTACAGTTTCATCTAAGAGTAATAATGGATCTCATTTTTTCCTGTAAAACATGCAGTTTGTCAAGATGCTGAACCTGAACATGTCAGTGCCTGCCCCATGAATCTCTCCAACTGTAGTATTTACTTAGAAAACAAAGAAAGGTTTGAGGGAAAAGGAAAGAGTTGTGAAAAAAAATGAATACATGTAATTATTATGTATTCTTTCTTTCTTTCTTTCTTTCTTTCTTTCTTTCTTTCTTCAATTATTATTTTAAACGTGCAAAATTTACTTTAAATCGCAATGTGATGTCATCTTTTTTTATTGTTTTTTTTATTGGTTTTAATGAATATGCAAACCAAAAAGGACAAAGACAGGCATACCAGTAAACACAAGTATAGTAACAAAGGTCCTGTACTGTTTAAAAAAAAAAAAAAAAAAAAAAAAAAAAAAAAAAAAATTATATATATATATATATATATATATATATATATATATATATATATATATACATATATATATATATATATATATATATATATATATATATATATAATTATTATGTATTATTAATAATTATAGTCCAAATTGCATGTTTATAAGGTATCTTCTTTTTATGTAAATTTCTCTTTTCCTGTAAGTTTTGCATTTTCTAATTTACTTTAATATTATTGTGGTTGCATCTCTGTGAGGAGTTTGCATGTTCTATCTTTAACTTCTCTACAATTTATAAAATATTTATTTATAAAATATTTTAAAACCTAGATTTTGAGTTTGATTTTTGCCAGCGTGTTTTTAATATTACAAAAATTTAACTGTCTGTTTTTATAATAATTTCTACATTGCATACAAAACATTATTTTGCTAAGAAAGTCAGTAAAACTATAATACTGGGAAATCATTATTTATTTATTTTTTATGCTGTAAAATCTGTAAAAACCTGAATTTTTACTAACCAAATCTTGCAGTGCACATTCATTTCACTTTCATTAGTTACAGTTTTCAGTTCCACATGATGTTTTAGTAATAATTTTAATATAAAGATTAAATGTTTGAACATATTTATTTTATCTAACTATTCCCAGCTAAAATTGAAAAGAATGTCATTTAATTATATAGTTAGAAAATATAATATAATTCATTAATTTATTCATTTTCTTTTTGGCTTAGTCCTTTCAATAATCTGGGGTCGCCACAATGGAATGAACCGCCAACTTATCAAGCATTTTTTTTTATGCAGCGGATGCCCTTCCAGCTGCAACCCATCTCTGGGAAACATCCATACACACTCATTCACACTCATACATACGGACAATTTAGCTTACCCAATTTACCTGTCCTGCATGTCTTTGGACTGGGGGGGAAACCGGAACACCCAGAGGAAACCCACGCAAACGCAAGGAGAACATGCAAACTCCACACATAAAACACCAATTGACCCAGCCAAGACTCGAACCAGCGACCTGTGAGGCGACAGCACTACCTACTGCGCCGACTATATAATATGTGCTTTCTTCTATCACCTCTGCTTTATTCTCTTTCTGAAATCATTTTAATGTAATAATTTAATGCTTAAGTCTATTTTATTACCATTTTGAAAATTTTTAACTCGTTTTTTTTTAATAAATGCCATTTATTTATATTTTAAAATAATAATTAATATAATATAATATAATATAATATAATATAATATAATATAATATAATATAATATAATATAATAAGAGTTTATATGAAACACAAACTTTCCTCAGGCAATCCATCTCATGAACACTTTATGATAGTAATTGTGAAACAAACATAGCTACTTGCAATACCCTTTATACACATATACACTTATTCAACAACAAACTTTAAATGTCAATTTACACACAACAGCTGCTCAAATAACGTTGTATATAGTAATATACCTTTACACTTGCCAATTTGTATATTTGCATTCACTACTTCTATTTTAAAAATATTTTTATATGTATTATCTGTTTTTTGTCCTGTCTCTGTCATTCTGTTGCACTAGAAGCTCTGTGTCCAAAAGTCCTTAAACATACCTGCCAATAAAGCTCTTTCTGATTCTGATTTATTGCCTTTTGATTATTTTTGCTGATTTCTTTTCTTTATACAAACCCCAAACATTTGACACTATGTTTTCGTTCTGTTCTCAAAAATGTCTCTAGATTTTCAAGACTCCATGTACCATAAAAGGCAAAACAGTTGACAGTATCTCAAACAAGTTTAGTCAGGTTGACTATTTTAGCCTTTATTCTGCAACAGTCACCTCAAGCATGATGGATTAAAGCAAAACATAGCTTTAGTGTACTGTTATACCTAAAAGCAGCTACTTTAGTTCATCTTTAGGTGCTCCTGGTTGCTTTGTTCTATCACCTCTGCTTTCTTCTCTCTTTCTGAAATGGTTTTAAAAAAATTTAATGCTTGAGTGTATTTTATTACCGTTTTGAAATTTTTTAACTATGTTTTTTGATTGAAATAAATTTAAATAAATGGCATTTATTTATATCATTTAGGTCTTTACTGCCTTTTGAAAATTACTTATATCTTTATTATTCTTACAAACCTCAAACAATATTTTTCAGCTTTATTGAGTGCTTGTCTTTTTAATCTGTTCTCAAGAATGTCTCTAGGTTTCAAGACTCCATGTACCATAAAAGGCAAAACAGTCGACAGTCTCTCGAACAAGTTTAGTCAGGTTGACTATTTTAGCTTTTAACACTTATCTCAAGCACGATGGACTGAAAGGAAACCTACCTTTTGTAAAGTTTGTGTACCGTTATACCTATAAGCATCTTCTTTAATTCATCTTTAGGTGTCTCTTGGTTGCTTTCGTCTGTCACCGCTGCTTTCTTCTCTCTCATTTAGATGTTATTTTGTCATTCCTGTGTCTAATACATCATGAGGAGAGGCGGGGTCTGTCACAGTAGAAAGGAATAGTTTTCGTGGGTCATTATGTTTTTCCACCGTGTTTTCTTCAAGAATGCAGAAGGCAGCTGTAGAGTCTATGCGTGCTTTTAAAATCACAAATAATGCCAAACAACACATGTAAATTATATTATACGATCTTAGCCACAAGGCACAGTTTCCATATTTTGTGTTATCCATTTATGTATGGTCGTGAATTGCATTATGGCATTGACATTGATCTCTGCTCTGTTGACTGTTCAGAGCAGATGTTAAAAATTCAGAGCAGATGTTGAAAATTCAACTCTACTGTTTAACAAAGTGACTTTTATTTACTCTTTAGTGGTTTGAAATAATATAATGTATAAGAAATATTATATAAAGAAATATCTCTTTAAAATAACAGAAAATACACTGGCAGCTTAGCACAACGTTTTTGTACCGTAATATACAATACTAACCCAGATAAAATAGCACTTTAAACTATTAAATGTTAATAAAAGCCACGTTACGTTAAGTTTGAGCCTTAAAATACCGCATTTATTTATTGTACTATGCTGTAGCTGAATCAAATGTTGGACAATCTAGGTTTTATTCTGGATTTAACTACTGCATTTAACTGTTTGTCGAATATAAGAGCAGCTTCTATTTGACAAACAGGTAAATGCAGTTGTTAAATCTTGTTTTTTTTCAGCTGAGATTATTAGCCAAAGTGAAAAAAAGTTTTTAACTCGTGCAGAATTTGAGAGATTAATCCATGCCTTTACATCATCACACATCATGTCTTCAAGTGGTCTAAAATGCAGCCGATAGGCTTCTTTCTGGCACCCGAAAGTTTAAACACATTACCCTATCCTGTGCTACTTAAATTGTTTGGCGATATGTTTTAGAATTGAGTTTCAGATTTTAATGTATGTTTTTAAGGTTTTAAATGACCAGGCTCAGACTTATCTCTCTAATATTATTACTGTTAAAATATCTTACAGATGTTTAAGGTCATAGAACCAGAAGATGGTAGTAGTTCCCAGATACAAATAAACGAAAAAAGGAGATGAAACTTGCTCTGAAGTAGGTCCTAAAATGTGGAACGAGGTACCCCATTCCTGGCAAAATTCGGATCATAAAATCCGGCAGAAAATCCGCGAGGAGCACAAAGTGAAGAGGGTGGTTGGGGGGGGGGAATATGAATAATGAATAAATAAACTAAACTATAAACTACACTAAACTGTAAATACCTCAATAATGAAAAGCACAGTTTTTTGTGTCTCTTTAAATGCAATAGAGCTGCTGCTCCTCTTCAGTAAAGGGCGGAGCCTTTACATCTTGTGTCTTAGTTTATTTTGATGCTCATATGATTTTAAAGCTTTGTCAGTTTAAATTCCAGCTGTTTTCTGAGCCCAAAGACACAAAGAGCATACAAAGATGTTTGATGGCCCGTCATCTGAGAGTATTTAAAGGCACAGTTCACCTAAAAATAAAAATATCTATAATTTTAAACATTAGTTTCTTTCATCCGTTAAACACATATTACAGATGATATTTTGAAAAATGTTGGAAACCTGTATCGACCTTCATAGTATTTGTTTTACTTACTCTGGTGGTCAGTTCAGTTTAGTTCAGTTTTCTCCAAGACTTTTGATCATAAAGGTTTAGGACCACTTGAGGGTGAATAAATGGAGTGTAAATTTTCATTTTTAGGTAAACCTCTTATGTCACATCAAAGGTAAAAAAAAAAACACAAGGTTATTTCAAAACAATACATCCAATATTGTTTAAACTTGGATTTTTCAAATAATCGTTGTTTTTTTCATGCCTGTGAAGATAAACACTTGGGAGGAGATTGTATCGGTGTCATTTTCTTTTCGGCTTAGTCCCTTTATTAATCCGGGGTTGCCACAGTGGAATGAACCACCAAGTTATGCAGCACTTTTTTACGCAGCGGATGCCCTTTCAGCCGCAACCCATGACTGGAAAACGTGTCAGAATATTAGACCTATAAAACATGCAGATAGCACATTGTGACTCAACCAAACCTTCTACCCTTGAATTATTTCAACTGAGGATGTTGTTTTTATGCACATGCCCGAAATTACCTTTTAGGACTACAGTGGAGTTCACTGATAAAGAATAACTCGCTTCAGAGTGGACTTTGTGCTTTGGAAATTTGCAGATTTTGTTCATGCTTAAACAGCAACATCACACATTTAAGGAAGTAATTGTAAAAAAGCATGATATGACCTCTTCACATTAACTGGCGAATGTCTCATTTACTGTCATAAATGTAAGGGATAATGTACATCTAGGTGGTTGTTCTAGCAGAATAAAGCTGAAAGGCTTATCAGCAGTGATTATATAACACTGAAAGGCTTTATTCTGTGAAAACCACTGCCTAGATACATTATCCTGCTTATTACATGGCTACTTGCCACCCAATGTAAACAAGTAAACACATAACATTGACTTGAGATGTATTGATTTAATAATTAAACGTAAACGTGCAGGTGAATGCAGCAGCAACATTGTATTCAGTCACAAGATGATGCCAAACAGTCAAAACAGTGATATGAGTCACATGACATAATATAAAGCATACTTGCCAACATTTGTCTCCGAAATACCAGTAGACCAGGGGGGGCTGAGTTAGTTGGTGGGGCTATTCTGAGTAACGAAGTTGAGTACCAGGGGTTGTTTGTGTTGTTAGTAATTGTACAATGGACCAGATTAGATTGACGACCAGGGTAGGGGGGGTTGGGAGTGTTGATGTTCAAAACTGTACCAAAAAGTTGAGGACCCGGGAAAAACTGGAGTGTAGGTATGATAAATATGTATAAGAATGATGATTTGGACCAGCAGGATGAGCCTAAGCGGTTGTTATCTACATTGCTGTTACTTTGACTGAATCTTAGACAGAATGCTATATTTATAAGTGATATAAAGGAGGTTTTCAAGTAAAATTGTGGTCATTATGAGTTGTCAAATGGTAGGCTACATCTCGAGTAGAAAATAAATTCAATGAAAATGCGGATTTACCACCCTTAACGGCTCTGGCCAAATGGTGATATAAATAAAATACTATTGTATACTCTTCAACTTTCAAATTTGCAATTCAGGAGATGATTTTAAGTAAATATAGTGAATTCACAAAATATTTAAGGATATTTTTTGGCTATGGTTGCACTTGTACCGTCTGACATAAACAATGAAGATGTAAATTATGTAACTTATTATTAACTAAAAATATTAATTTTTCTTCGGCTTAGTCTCTGATTTATCAAAGGTCACCACAGCGGAATGAATCACCAACTACTTCAGCATATGTTTTACACAGTGGATGACTTTTCAGAACTGGGAAACATTGACTTAACAACTCACAGTATTTTCTGAAACATCAGCAAGTGAGAACAGGTGTGGTCTTATATGTGGAATCTGACCTTTTTTTAAACTTTATATATGCAATGTACTGGGAAACACATTTGGGAGTGGAGACCATAAAGCAAATTAAAATGAAGCAATCCATAAGCTTTACATGTATGGTCAAAGGTGCTTGACCCAGTGAAAACACATCATCTGACACTGTTTTACAGTCTGATCCTCACACAACAGCAAGCATCAGGTTGGTTTTATTATTCATGTTGCCATAATAAAACAACTTAATTCACATTTAATGCAGGCTGTCATAATTTTACAATTTTTGTACTGAGTGTGACGCGACAATATTCTAAAATAGTAATTAATAATTCCTGGTTAATCATTCACTGAGGTGTGATTGCATTTTTTCTGAACACTGAGAGATAAGACATTCACTATATATGTGTCTTTAGAGCCTGACAAGGAGCCAACAGATAGGGAACCGACTTAAGAGAGAAGGTAAGAATATCTCAAAATGTTATATTATATTATATTATATTATATTATATTATATTATATTATATTATATTAGTACTACAATTCTGACACATGCATATTTATAATTTGGAAATAGAAAGAATAATAATCATTTTTTTGTAAAATGTGAATATTTGATTAAATATTTAATTTTCTTTATGAATTTGTTTTACCCAAATATGAGCCGGCATATTCCAATCCTCTTACAAGTCTTAAGAATCCATCATAACATTCAGCCAATAAAACGTATTGTTAAATTGGTTGTTGGGCATCTGAATTAAAAAAAAATGCTTTACTAGTATTCTGCTTTTTTAAAATCATTAGATTAAACAATAAATTAGGAGATTCAGGAATAATAACACTGAATATGTTTTAGCACTGAAATACTATGATGGTTTAACTATTACAGAAACACACAAAAATATATCAAAATATTTTGATAATTGCCAACATTGTTAGTTTGGGGCAGATGTGGTGGTCTAATATTTATAAAGCCCTCTATATTGCTTTATAAAAAAAAATACTGTTTTAATTTATACTGTTTTACTTTTATTCTGATGTAAACTTAAAATAGATTGTGGTTATTTAGAACATTTTTTCAGAGGTTTATATTAGTTCTTAGAGAACACAATGCCAATGTTTTAATTACAGAACAGATAAGAAATATATGACCCCTGATAAATAAAGGGACTAAGCCGAGGGAAAATGAATGAATGAATGAAATTGAAGCAATAGATAATAATTTATTCAAAACAATTATTATCACTTGACTTATGCTTGTTAATAATTTATAATGCTCTTAATAATTTAATCACTAGTTATTACCATTTTTAATCATTGCTTGTAAAGCACTTTGGTCAATTCTGCTGAGTAAAAAGTGGCATAAATAAAACTGTCATTGGTTTTATTTTTAACATTTTACTCAACCCATAGTCCCATATCTTCTAAATCCAGTAATTCTTTTCTGCCGCTATGTAGATGCTCATTCTCCTTTCCTCCATTTTAAAGGAATAGTACATCTAAAAATAAACATTCTGTTATCATTTAATCATCCTTTGTGTTTTTCAAACTTGTATGAGTTTCTTTCATCTGTTAAACACAAGATAATTTGAAAAATGTTGGAAAACTGTAACCACTGATTGTAGACTGATGATATTAGGCTATTTGTTTTTTTCCTACTATGGAGGTCAGTGGTTACAGGTTTTCAGTTTTCTTCAAATTATCTTTTCAAGAGTTCACACTTAGCTTATGATTGATAATAAAGCGTACTTGGCATGTCCCGGGAGAGAGCCCTGAGGTCAGAATAGCCTCAAGCCCGGGGCTCCCTCCCATTTGAAGGGCGAGAGGAGAGTTTGAGCTCAGGTAGGTCTCGAGAACTCCCCAGCTTGTGAATATGCTGAGATGTGCCGCCCTATCAGAGAAAGGGAGGAGTAGGGGTGGAAGGGGGGATTCTTCAAGATGAAAATGACTGGAGTAGAAAGCTCTGGTTATTTATAATGTGTCAGTATTCATCTGATTGGTGCAATATACGGAGCTGATGCAGTACCCGCTGTGTTCAGTCATGAGCACGTAATTCTCTTGAAATTAGTTCATAAATAAACCACACTTTGTGTGTTTAACAGAAAAAAGAATCTCATAAAGATTTATAACCACTCAAGGGGAAGTAAATAGTGAGACCATTTTCATTTTAGGAATTTTTGTATATATCCCTGTAATTTCAAAGTTTTGACCTTAATTAGTCTCAATTCAGTTTTCCCACATGAAAAAAACAACATTTTGTCAGAGTAAATGCTGAATTTGACTAAAAGCAGCAAGATGATAGATATGAGAAATATTTTTCGTGGTTGTTTCAGGTAATTTGTTGATTGTTGGTGTTGTTTCAGAAGATGGTGAAGTCAGCGCTGGCCGTTGTGGCTCTGCTGGCTCTAGTGTCCAGGCTTCAGGCGTTTGTGTCCGTCGGAGGAAGCGGAAACACACATGTAACCATCACTGGAAACACTGTTATGGCAAAGATTACAGAGGTTTGTGAAGCAGTGGCTGAAGCAGAAGGAAGAGAATTCAAGCCAACGGTAAGCTTATCCACAAGCATAAACGTAAATAAAAAACACCCTAAATTTACCATCCCAGTGGGCACCTTACCATAAATAACACGTATGAAATGCAAATAAATTTTATGTCAGTTAACTATTTCCCAGCAAAAGTATAACTTTACCATATGGTTCCCGTTTTGGTTATTGTCCCGGGAAATTTATATTTGCAAGGTTTGATGTTAAAGTTATATGAAATTGACACCTGTCAAAAAACAGGTCAAAATAGATCACGAGACTGTCCTGTAAGTAATTGATCTTTGACATGTTTTTCGACGCTAAGGTTAGAAATTAATTGTACTTTCGGGTGAATAAAACATTTATTATTGGCTAACAAGTACTTTTTTTGTCATTATTTTGGTGGTCAAAGCAGTATCAATGTGTGGACGTCAAGGCTTTGATGTCAAAACCGATTTGCCTTTTAGAAAAGATTTTACGTCAGTTTCAATTTGGTGTAATTTTGATATCAAGGTGTGCGCTGGGATGGAAGTGAGCGACTTTTCTTTAGAAGACAAGAGAGCTATTTAAGTGATTATTCATAAATCATGACAAGATGTTGTTTGACACAGGGCTCGTCGGTAGAAGAGCTGCTGCGTGCATGTTTGGGCACGACGGGTGAGGTTTCCGGTGCCAAGTTCCGTACGGCGCTGAATCAGATCTACATGCAGAATGGCATCGTGGACCGGGACTTCATGAACAGTCCATCACACCACTTTAACAATGAGGCCTTCGCTGAGGGACGAAACCTCATCATTCAGGGCTCTGCAGCCATTAAAGCCAACGTCCGGTCAGATAACCTACAGTCGGCCCGCGAAACACTGGGCAGAGTGTGCCATACACTACAGGTGGGCCAGAGGGTCACTCGCACAAACATACCGACAACCTGATTCTACCAAGTAGGACATGTTCCTGCATTAACATCTATGTTGACAACATTCCAATCAGCCAATCAGAATTAAGAGATTTGTTTACAGTTTATGTTAAGTTTAGGCTTATGGTCAGGTTGTTATCCAAGTACTATTGCCCTCTGATTTTGGGAATAATTTACAGTTATGGTTGGGTTTAGGGGTAGGAAATTAGTAAGGATTACATTTTCGAACACAAATGTTCCAGGATGAACATAGACGTTAGGATTGTGGCGACCCCAGATTAATAAAGAGACTAAGCCAAAAAGAAAATGAATGAATAAATGAAATTATGATTGCTACATATTTTTGATATGTTGAGCTCTAACATGGGAGGGTTGTCACGAAAGATCTGGTTCACATAAAAGATCTAAACTTTTTATCACTACTGTGTATCTAACCTCAGAAGCAGCCTTGCACACATATTGAACGGCACTTAGGCGTGCTATCTTGTGGGCTGTTGTATTTGAATTTGAGGATGGGTAGAGATGTGTTCATGTGTCCTCTGAATACAGGTTTCTTGGTTGAGGTATTATACAATATTCTGATAATTTTATATCTTGCACCTGACAAATATCCTGATTTAGATAAAAAAAATTAAACTAATACTGAAACTAATAAAAACTAAACTAAAACTAAGCAATTTCAAAATATAGAAACTAATATAAAAAAACTGTAAATCTGCCTCTAAAAACTAATTTTCAGGAGTTCACACTTAGCTGATGATTGATTATAAAGCTTGTTTGGCATGCTGTCCCAGGAGAGAGCCATGAGCTCAAAACAGCCTTGAGCCCGGGGCTCCCTCTCGTTTGCAAGGCTAGAGGGGAGTTTGAGCTCAGGTAGATCTCCAGAACTCCCCTGCTGTAGTAGCTAATAAACAGAAAGTGATTGCTTTTAAGAGATAACTATTTACTAGGAGCATGTCTATGGTGCCGATTTATTAGTCAATTAACTTAAGTTGCATGTTTTTGGATGGTGGGAGGAAACCGGGGAACCCGGGGGAAACCCACGTGAGCACGGGTAGAACGTGTAAACTCCGCACAGAAACGTCTGCTGGCTTGGTAAGGACTAGAACCAATGACATTCTTGCTGTGAGACGACAGTGCTAACCACTGGGCCACTGTGCCACCCATCTAGGAAAGGAGATGGAGTAGGGGTGGAAGGAGGATTCTTCAAAATGAAGATAGCTGTTATATGGAACTTAGGGTATTTATAATGGATTAGGATTCATCTGATTGATGAATCATAAATTGAATAATGCGGGGCCGGCTGCAAGCAATCATAAGCATGTGATCCTCTCAAAATTAGTTTATAAATACAAACTGAATTTGAAAACAAAAGTCAAAACGAAATAAAAACTAAAACTAATAAAAAATCCAAAACTATTATAACCTTGTCTTAAAGAAAAAGCTTTAATATAATTAGCATTATGTTACATACTAATATGAAGTATTTTTTCAGGACTTTTACAGCCACAGCAACTGGGTTGAATTAGGGAACAAAAGTCCATATGCCAACCTCATCAGACCGGATCTGAATGTGGAGAACATTGCAGGTACATCAGCCAATCTGAATGATTTATGACACAGGCATAAATCACATGTGGGAAATAAATGTGATTACACCATTCATTCACTGCTGTCGTGTCCAATGTTCACATGTAAAACAAACAAAATCAATAAAAAAATCAATTTTAAAAAATGAAAGCTGGAGATTAGTCAACAGAGGTCTTGCAGTATAACTGATAACAGATTACAAATGACTCTGAGCGGCATTGATCTGTGTTGACCTTATCTGAACAGCAAATAAGTGAATCGAGTGTTTTCGTCTTTGTGTTTTAACGGATGTGTGCAGATGTTGAAATGCCAACATGCAGTGACTGTGCCAGTGGTACCTGTACAAACCAACTGCTACCTGCCGTCCTGAATGGAAAGTTTCTCACTTCAGGATACATGGGATTGTTCTCCTCTGACAAACCTCAAGGTGAGTAAACCCAACTATCATGGGCTCACGTGTAAACAATAAAAGCAAGGTAAAAAGCTAACTCATGATCAAATTAAAGGAACTCATGAATATTAAGGGAACCTATAATGAAAGTCATCTTTTGTAAGCTGTTTGGAGAGAACTGTGTGTAGGTATAGTATGTCCACGGTCATACTGGGGTGATATAAACACGATAAGTCTCTTTATTCAAACTTCCTGGTGTTAAAAAGGATCCAAATCCTTCCCATTTTGAGGCCCACTGCAATCTCACTTAGGAATGCTGTTTCTCCGCCCAGTGAATTGATTGACAGCTGTGTATTAACATGACTCCACATGTTAATATAATCACATTTAATAACACATATAATCATATCAACAAGACAGGACATGAACAAACCACTGGGATTAAAAGATCTGTTCAGCGCTCTGTGATCATCAATCATCATCAAATGAAATCAAGAATGAGCTTTACAAGCTTAAAACGTTTAAAAAGCAATGCATGTTTGTAAGAAATTACAGCGATTTACTTCAGCTTTACTTGACCACAATCGTATGTCAGTAGAATTATAAAAAAAGAAGACACTCTTTTTTTCCAAGACACTTGTGGATGTTAAATCAGATTTATTTTGTATATTAATATAACGGATATCCATACATCAGTGGATATTAAAGTGTATCCTGGCACATTTGCGGTGCAAAAATATTGTAAAGTTAAACTTGTGCGCTGTGTGTGTGTGTGTGTGTGTCTGTGTGTGCGTGAACTTTGTAATGACATTGTGGCTCATCGAAAGGCTTTAATTAACTCCACAACAAATACATCTAATAATCATTGGGAAAGTTTTTACTGTAGTATTTCTCACAATCGTTACGTGAAATTCCTTTATGTCTGTCACTGTGCTGTTTATCTGACACAGCCGAGGCGGAGATTAGGACACACTCTGCCAGGGATGTGAGAACAGTGTGTGGGGAAAACCAGCATTAAAGGCACAGGCCACAAAAACAGCTGCATTGTGTTCAAAGCAGAAAATCCAAATATTCTGAAAGCTGTAATAAATAATCGGATAGTTTTTTTGAGCTGAACCTCGACACACTCTGGAGACAGAAAAGACTTAATTTAAATCTTGAAAAGGAGGTAAAATAGGTGCCTTTTAAATGAGGGAAAAAAGTGGGCGTGGCTTGTTTCTTCTTCTGCGAGCTGATTAGATGTAGTAAAGTACGCATTTCATTCAGAAAGATCGGGAAAAGAGTTTCAGGATAGACACCTCCTTCTCACCATTTCTGTTTGGTGTCATAGCAGGGTCAAACCTAACAGTTGGAAGGGCGTGGTTAACATGCTATGTAACACCTAAGACAGACACAATCTGAGAATTTAGCTGAAAACAAACAGGAAGTTCATTTTCACATTTCAACTTTAGATTACAAAGCCATTTTTTTTTTCTTTATGACACGCACAGAGGAATTGTTTACCATAAAACTAGCAATGTAAGCTAACAAAATCAATATGGTATATTTGATTTCATATTAATCGAATCGGTCATTTATGTTTGAAAGGTAAATGCAGCCACGGTGGCGCGTCTGATCTCAGCAGTTCCCAGAATCCTCGAGGTGGGATCAGTAAAGATGAGCGTCTGTCCCATAACTCTAACCAACACAACAGTGCTGTGAACCTGGCGTCTGAAGCCACTCTAGAGCTGCTGGAGGACATTCGTGGAGCTATCGGAAACAAAGACTTCCTGCGGTAAAAGGAACAAATCCTTATGTATGTTTAGATGAATGTACTGAAAATACATTGAAGAGAATCAAAATGTCACAATCTCTTATCAAACTGTTTACACTTTCATTTGAAAAAATATTTATGCACTTATTAAGTAAAAGCGCATCAAATGTGACAGCAAAAATGAAAAATGTATTATTCATTTTTGTTTAAATAAATACCCTTCTTTTGAATTTTCAAGAATCCTAAGAAAAGATACAAAATAAATAGTGAGCAACAATTTTTAACCTAAAAAATAAAAAAAAGTGTTTCTCTGGCACAAAAACAACATTTAGATTTAAAACTTAAATTTTTATAATTTAAAAGGTAAAATTTATGAAAATAGACATTACGTTTTAAAAATGTAAGAATATTCCACACTATTAATGTTTATACTGTATTTATGATCAAATAAATGCGGCCATGGTGAGCATTATACAAATTATGCACATTTGAAAAACAAATTGAACAGTGGTGTGTCCAGCGTTCCTTATAAGTTCTATAAATATAACATTAATGTTCACATTTAATAACTACTAACCAAAACGATTGCTCCTCCATCAGACTGATGGGTATCGCACGCTCCGCAGTGCTGGCTTTTGTGATTGACACCACCGGCAGCATGGCAGACGACATCGCTGAAGCAAAGAGAGTGGCCTACAACATCATTGACACCAAGAAAGGAACTCAGGATGAACCGTCTGAATATATTCTGGTGCCATTCAACGATCCAAGTGAGCACAACAATGTTTAATGCATTTAAATGTTTCAACTTGATACTTTTCATTACTGAATGCAGCATATAACGGGTTCCTGTATTAGTGATGTTTATCCTCTGTAAAGAAAACAGGACGTTAGTGGTAATGCATGGTCCAAGTTAATTTCCATCTAAATTATTTACATTTTTTACCAAAAATATCTTAGGATGGAACATTATTTTACACCTTTTTCCCCAAAGTTAATCGAAACATCAAAGCAGCCAATTTACTTGTATTGAATATGCTATTTGTGTGGCCTAACGTGATGCAGACACAAAAACGACACACCTTTTATTACGCTTTTAGAGTTTGGACCTCTGATTAGAACCACAAACCCAGATGTGATGAAGTCTGAGATCTCCAAGCTGAAAGCTGAAGGAGGCGGAGATATCCCAGAAATGTGCTTGTCAGCGCTTCAGGTACTGTTTTGTGTAGCCTTGTGTAGCCCAGCAAACATAATAGACCTAGTTAGAACTGATGGGGAATACAAAAACTGATGCGTAGTAGTACAAATGCAAAGACTGCATATCCATATATCCAGTGTCTTGTAGTCTTCAGAGCGTCTGAATCATTCAGTTACTGCATAGACGTGTTTACTCTTGTTATTTACCTACTGCAGCTGATATGAAATGTTTCATATCCCAGGCAAATTCTGACTTAAAATTACCCTTATTCAACTGGCGAGATATGTCTTGACAGGAAATGACACAGGCTTCTCCCAAAAGATAATAAGACGATGTACAAAGGGATCATTGTGGGAAACAAATTTCTCAGCTTTTATTTACTGTATCTTTAAGTAAAATATCCTAAATTATTATTCATACACTTCTGAATAATCAATAGAAAGCCTTTTTTGGCTATTACAGCAATCAAACGCTTCATATAATTGCTGACCTGCTTTTTGCTTGTCGCCACTGCTATTTTTGCCCATTCATCTTTATCGATGGGCTGCAACTCTTTCAGGTTGGAGGGTCTCCTTGCCGTCACCCTGATCTTTAGCTTCTTTCACTGATTCTCAATTGGATTTAAATCAGGACACTGGCTGGGCCACTTCAAACGTTAATGCTTTTGTCTGCTAAACATTTTTCACCGTGTGTTTTGGGTTAATTAATTGGCCTGTTTATCAATTAAACTTGTTTTTTCATTAAGATGAACCTCTTTAACTAAACTACAACAAAGAATAGATATTAAAGAGGCCACATGAAGCTATTTTAAAAAGTCTATATTTGGTTTATTTGGTGTACCAGACAGGTTATACATCCTTTTTATATTCAGCTGTTTAGAACAAATTAAGTTGGATTTATTAGGTATGGATTTGAGTGGATCTTCTGTGAAGGGCTGATAATATTTTTTCCAAATTTTAAATAAAAATCTTGTCAATTAAAGCTATTTCTATTTAAAAAAAAAGTCAGAATAACAAATGTTTTGATTTGTCGTGATTGAAAATAAAGCTTTTCCACCAACTATTGGTCATCCCTAATGAGAGTTCTAAATGAGCTCTGTCTCTGTTGGATCCAAAATGGAGTTTAATAAAAAAATTTTTTAATGAATATAGCATGTTAAACTATAAAACTTACAATAACTTTTAATGACTGGCCTCTTTTTACTGCCTTCTTAGTACTATTAGCAGTTTTGTCAACACCTAAACTTTTCATTAAAACTAATAAATCTTATGTCTCTCCCACAGTTGTCTCTGACTGGTGCACCATCTTCTTCCCATATCTACGTGTTCACCGACGCTCCACCAAAAGATACTCACCTGGAGAAAACCATCACCGCCCTCATCCGTAGCACCAAGTCCACTGTACATCCATCCACCCCAGTTATTTTAGCAATTGAGTATTCCACAGTCACTCCATCATTTTCACAATCCTCACCATTTCTCTCCAGGTGTCTTTCTTCATGACCCCATCAAAGAGGAGGAGGAGGGCAGTGGCAGCAGCCTCTACGTTTCAGGTGTATTACGACATGGCTTTAGCTTCTGGAGGTCAAGCTATCGAGGTCCCCAAATCCAGCCTCTCTCAAGCCACCGACATCATTGTGGACACCTCCACTTCAGCACTGGTATGATCAGAAGATTATTTCTGTGGCAATAATGTAAACAACATATGAACAAAATGCTCATAACGTGAAAAAGCACAGTTAGAGGAGTTCATAATTCTCTGAGAGGATATCAGATTTTATTGTCTTCAATTTTTCGACACAACATAAATCAATCCTAATTTAACACTGTACTTTGCATCTTAACAACCTAGCGGACCTTTTAGCCATAGGTTGCCATTTTAAAAAGTCTTATTTTGCTTAGAGTGGTGTCAGGAACACCATTTAACCGTAGTAATTGGTCAAAGAGGGTGACGCGGTGGCGCAGTAGGTAGTGCTGTCGCCTCACAGCAAGAAGGTTGCTGATTTGAGATGTTTACTGCATGATGACCAAAATGGCCTTAAACACCCAGCAGGCACAAGACGTCAACATGATGCCAGATTGATTCTTTACCCCAACGTCGTGGGGACGTATTTTGTTTGGAAATGAAAATCAGAACCCAAAATCAGGCCGATGCCAATGTCCAACCTAAAATCAATGTCTAATCATGTTACAACTTGAAGTTGTGTGGACGTTACCACTATAATGTCTAGCAGATGTTGGATTTTGGTTGCCATACCTGATGAATAAATGTCAGTATTTGACGATAATAAGACATTGGTTTAAGATGTTGGCTCGACGTTGGATTTTTGTCACTTTCTAACACAATCTAAAATCAACCAAATATCAACGTCGTTTGCTGTTGTTATTGGTGATCAAAATAACGTCCTTAGACGCTGGTTAGACGTTGAATTTTGGTCACCTGACATCACAACCTAAATCTAACCTAATATTAACGTCTTATTACATTGTGTGCCTGCTGGCAGAATGTTACATTTACACACACATGCATAAATTACATGTAAATACATCAGATTTTTTACACCGTAATACTCACTGCTCTTGACTACTTTTGAAAGGGCTACTTTTTACTCACACTCATAGTTTTAGGCAAGTAATGGTACTTTTACCTTTAATATGATTTTTCAGTACTCACTCCACCACTGGAGCCAGTTTAATTTTACCATAGTAAATAGGGTAGAAAATCTTAATCTGAATCATGCACAACATGAAGTTGTGTTTATTCTTTTTCCCAAGTGTCTTTGAATATATCAAATATATTTTGGAAATGAGGCACTTGAGGTGTGTAAAGGTTTTATTAATGAAGTCCAGTGGTCTAGAGGGCATTTGAGAAAACACAGAGCAGTGGAGCTTAATAAAGTAAAGATATTTTTAAATATTTCTGATTTTTGAAGATCACATTGTCCAGTGTATTTTTTGTTTATAATATTTTTACATTTATGAAGGTGCTGTATATTAAACCACTATACAACTATGGGAAAAAATGAACTTGAAAGTTCTTAGTTTATTCTTTGGATTTGTCAGATGATGAAAAATCAATGTCATTCTATCAAATTGATTTTTTAACTCTTCTGAAGTTAAACACTGGTATTTTGCTAAAAACGAACATGTACATGTCTAAAGTCATGGCACATTTTTTGTTGTTTTGTGCATAAAACATGCTCTAAATAGCAACGTGTTTGAGTGAACTTTCAGAAACTACTGATGACATTTCTTCCAAATTTAAAATAAAGATGTCATTCTGAGCCTGTTATAAAATATAATATAATAAAATAACGTATTAATTTTCAGATTACACAATACCAATGTTTTAACCTAAGAAATCAATTTTTGTCCAGAAATGAAGACTTTCTGTTTTTCTAACCAGTTGTCATTTTCTGATAAAAGAAATTTTGTAAATGACAATATTTTCATTAGAAATTTTGATTGATGAATAAAATAAACATTAACATTTTCCCAAAACCATACTAAATGAATCTTCAAGCTGTGTCCTATTTTTTTTCATAGCTGTGCCGAAATAGGCTAATTGTACTATACTAAATGGGATTTTCTATGCTTTATACTCATTATACTCTGAAAGCATATACATTTCCCCTGTATGATCAATGTGTAAATACAGTCATTTTGACATGACTTGAACTCCTATTTGAGTAATTTTGGTAAATATTTGCCAAATATACAAATATACTTCATCTGATAGGTGACCATTCTCCAGCGCTCCAGGAGTCCGGGACGCAAAGAGAGTTTCCCTTTCCTGTTGGACAAGTCTATGTCCAACACTACCATCTACATCACAGGAAGCAGCCTCACATTCAACCTGCACAGCCCTTCTGGTACAGTCATGACACTAAGAACTAAACAAAAACACATTGTGAGTTAAAATAAACATATTGTAAACATGGCACAACTGAAAATGAATACAAATGATCAAAAGTCCATTTTAAATTTTAAGTTTCAGATCATAATTAGAAATGTAAAGTGATTCTTCATTTATTTAGTTATTTTTATCATGCTTTTTTATTGTATACTTTAATGTGTAGTTTCATTATTCTGCTTATTTCTAATATTGATTTAGTAAATTTCTTATTTTCATGTTAGTTAGTTCTAGTTGGGCAAAAAAAGAAAAAAAACAGACAATGTTCGCTTTTTGTATTGTTTGTTGTTGTTTTTTTACCATACCTTTCTAAAAAAATTATCACACCAAAATTAATATTTACACACTCTCCACTTGTTTCAAAGCTTTGCTGGTTTCTTCTGTTGAACTCAAAAGAATATATGTTAAAGTGTGTTATTTTTGACAACACTTCAAACCAAGAGAATCCAAATCTAAATAAATAATTAAATAAATGATAAAAAGTAACAGTGTTTGAGTTAACAGTTAGATGTTTTGAAAATAAATTATTTAACCAAAAACAATAATAACTCTGATGCAAATACTTTTGCTTCCAGGTGTGTCTCAATCTAACTCTGTGGTCAATGGACCTCTGGGAACCATTCACAGAGTGGGAAACCTGCAACGAATCCAGCTAAACGGGAGTGACACAGGCCTGTGGCAGATTGAAATGACCACAACTCAGCCCTACACCGTAAAAGTGACTGGTGAGCCATGATCAAGATTTTAATAATTAATAAATATACAAAGTCAAAAAAAAGTTTTTATCCACTTATAAATGTTGAGATTTTGGCCTTATATAAAAGTGTTCTTTCAATCTAATGTACAGAAACCATCCAAAATAGACCTAAAATAGTTTCTTTTGACACACATTATCGTAATCCAGGCTGTAAAAACCCTTTACTCTAATATTTCTGGAGAAAAAAAAACTATTTTAAAACATTTGTGCTATAAATGCGCACAAATCATTGTAGATTTAATGAAATAATGCAACTACATAAATACCAAACATTATAAAACCTGTAACACCAAAAATAAATTCTTAATGTACTTAATCATTTGGGGTAGTATGATCATAGCTATTAGTTTTGTTGTGTTTAGATCTTTTTATTATGGTATTATAAAGTATGGTATTACAATTTCAGTTTTATTAAAAAAAATAAAGACTTAAAAAATAAACAAAGACAGAAAAGTGTTAGATTTCTTACCCTGTTCACCTGCAGTGTCTTGTCTTATGTATTGAAGTTATATGATTGACCTGAAGAAAACGGCCAATGTGGAAAATGTTTTACAGGTCAGAGTGCGATTACATTCATCTACGATTTTGTGGAGGAGTTCAAAGGACCCCATCCTGGATTTGCTGTCATCGACGGCCGGCCATCAGCAGGTTTGAACTGTTGTCATGTTTAACTTTGACTTTCATTTTCTTGAATGATTTGAACGGACGTGTACTGATCTGCTCTTGATTTAGGCTCACCAGCTAAGCTGCTGTTGACACTGACTGAAGAGAAGGGTCCAGAGGCTCTGGAGGTGCATCAGGTGGCTCTTGTGGAGGTTTCTGGGGAAAAGGTGTCCAATGGGACTGTAGACAAAATGGCCGATGGAGATTTGCTGGTTACTGTGAAAGAAGTGCCTGGGGGAGAGTTTGTGGTCCTGCTGAAAGGAAAAGACAAGACTTACTCCAGCCTGTTCCAGAGGCAGACCACCACACAGATGTCCCAGTCCAAAGTCACCATCAAGGTACCTTTGTGGCACTTAATTTTAAGGGGACCTATTATGTCACCTTTTACAAGATGTAAAATAAGTCTCTGATGTCTCTAGAGTGTTTATGTGAAGTTTCAGCTCAAAATACGCCATGAATAATGTTTTGAAAGGGCTTGGATCCAAATGGTGCAGTTTTGGTGACTGTCACTTTAAATTCAATTAGGATTGTGCTCCTTTAAAAAAGAGGGCCGAGGTACAAATGCCTGTGTGTCAGTATAGAGAACAATGTTTTCAAATAGTCAAACAACATTCACTCTTTTCCCAAACATAACGGTTTGTACAAACATTTAGACACAAATTCCTATATATATATACCAATGATCACACGTATCCTGCTTCACATGTGGAAATTAAATAATTGTATAAATCCACGGTGGATATGTTAGATAGGGTCCGTTTACTAATAATTGTATAGATTTTTTCATATGTATATTCAGATAACAACATCCATGTAATAGAATTTACTCTTGAATTTTTCTGATGTTAATCAATGTGGAAAGTTTAAATGAAAGTGGACCTTTAACTTCTTTTGTTGGAACAAATCTTGATTCCTGATTCTTTTTGTTTCCCCTCAGGCAGTGGCCGACAGCTCTATGCTTCCAGGAGAAGTATTTAAACTTAATTTTACAGTTACGACCAATGGAACTGGCGGTGCCTACACAATCCGTGCCAGGAACGACAAGAACATCCCCATGTCACATCCGTCAACGTAATGTCTCTACAAATCGCTCAGTAATGATTAGCTTAGCTTTTCTAATAAAGACTGAAACCCTATGCCACAATTCTGCTTGTTTGTGATGGCAGGCTCAATGTTGCGAGCGGCGGCAGTGCTCAAGGGACCATTTCTCTCACTCCTCCTTCTGCAACGCTCTCAGGAACCGATGTCACGCTGACCATCGAGGCTGAAGGCCCTGGAGGAGCGGATTCAAACTATGCTGTCCTCCGGCTTTCAGTTCTCTCTAAGGTAAGCTCAGACATTTCTGTGCACCAGCATGTGTAAGGAAATACAATAAATGAGGCAAGTGAATAAAGAGTCATTTCAGCCACAGGTTTATTACTGATATTGCAGTAGTACCATAGAGAAATCATATACAGTTGATGTCAGAATTATTATCCCCCTGTATATTTTTGTATAAATGTTCATTACTAACCTTTCTATAAACATGATTTGATTGATTAAAGTCTGCGATTATATAAAATAAATATATAATGCAACATATATGAACACATACAGCCCCTTACAGTCTCCGATATGTTATCAATTACAGAAAAAGCTACACACAGCATACATTTGGTCCTTATTTGGGTTCAAAAATGACACGCAACATGTAGACCACAGTCAGTGCAAACCTCCCATCTGTATCTTTACTCTTCACCAGCACATGTAACCTCTTGGTAGAAAGTAATTCCATCATTTTTAGTTCATAATAGTCCAAAAGGTGATAATAATAGTTAAACATGGCAGTTTGTTCATGTTTTAGGTTGCTTAAAGAATCATTTGCTCCTTTTTTTTCTGCGTTTTATCCATTTCTGAAAGGATCGGAGATCAGAAGCACTTCAATAATCACTTGCACGTTATTATCTTCAGCCCAAGAAATTAGTTATTTCAAATATAGACACGCACATAAGCTCTCGAGGAAGTGAAACTGATTAAGCTTTAGACGGCCTTGTAAACAACTATGGGGCACAGGGTATATTCTGCTCTTCTTCTTGGCTTTGTGGCTGTTCATCAAGAAGACGACAAGGTTTGTTTGAGCTCGGGTCGACCATGGCTTGTTATTAGATGTATTTATTATTACATTGGAATGTCCCGGCTGTGTATTTACAAATAGAGCTTCCTTTGTTTTCATTTTTCTGGTTGTACACGAGTGTAAACTCATATTGTTTAGCTGCGCATCTTGCTCCACCTTTTGGTACCCTCTTGTTGTGCTAGGTACCCTTTCGAAAGGGTACCCAAAAAGTGGTACGGTACGATTCGGTTTGCTTTTTGGTACTTTTTAACAGAGAAAACGGCCAAAAAAGCATACCTAATCGTACCGTACCATAATTAGGCAAATCATTGTATAACGATGGTTTCTTCTGCAGACAATTCTAAAAAATACAGTTTAAGAGGGCTTATAATATTGACCTTAAATGTAAAAAAAAAATAATAAACTGCTTTTATTCTAGCCGAAATAAAACAAAATGAACTTTCTCCAGAAGAAAAAATATTATCAGACATACAGTGAAAATTTCCTTACTCTGTTAAACATCATTTTGGTAAAAAAAAATTGAAAAAAAAATATAATTTTGACTTCAACTATAAAATTATAGCTTATGTTTGATTATATATATGCACATATTTGTAATTCTGATTCTGATTTCTAATTCAGATCAGTGAAAAATATATGTAAATGGACATTTTTTTTTTTTTGCTATATTTTGAAATACATGTTGTATTCATATGTATACAAGCATGAACTTATGTGAACCATAAATCCATAAGAGTACATTTTGGGAGATTGAGGTTTATATCATCTGAAAGCTGAATAAATAAGGACAATGTTTGGCTGAGATACAACTATTTAAAAAACTGGAATCTGATGATTAAAAAATACAAATATTGAGAAAATCACCTTTATAGTTGTCAAAATTAATTATTTAGAAATGAATATTTCTGACAAAAAAAACTTCAGAATAGCAAAAACAACTCTTTTTTTTATTTAATTTTTTTTATTAAATTTTTTTTGCGGGGGGTGTTTTATTTGCAAGTTTGGATTGTTTTTTTTTTGTTTTGAACGTTGTTTAACTTTCATTCATTCATTCATTCATTTACATAATGTGCATGCAACCTTATCTTGCTGTTCAAACCCACTCTTTATTCCCCATCCAGGTGACTGACTTGACGCCTCCAAAATGCTCAATTGTGGACGTCCAGGGTGTTTGCTACGCCTCTGCTTGCAGCTCGTCAAACTGGGAACTGTCTGTCAACATCACAGACGGCAACGGCACAGGCATCCAGAGCATTTCCATCCAGCAGGGCAGTGGAAACTTCACCCAGAAGGTAGCGGAGGATGTAGTGATGGGTCGTTACGAGGCCTCTTGTTGCTCAACTTCTGTGACTTTGTCCGCTGTCGACAAGGTAGGGAATGTCGGCAGATGCAGTTACAACATGAAGTCTGGCACAGGGCCTCGTCTTTTCACCATGTCCATTCCTTTATGGGCATCTCTGCTGTTGTACGTGGTTTTGCGCGATGTGTCTTTGTAATGATCAGGAGAGTTCATAGCAAATACACAATGCTCCAATTCATCTTTATTTTTAAAAATATGAAGTATTTTCAGGTATGGAGGACAACCAGTGAAGAATCATGCAGCTTATTTACAACCTACAAACACGTCCAAATAGATGAAAGATTTATGAGTAAATAAATATATGTATGTATCAGGATTTATGCATATTTATGGTGTCTTGAGAAAGCTAACATACTGTTATACTACATTAACTTTTTCTTCTTTTTCTCATAATTTTTATATGCATCTCCTCCTAGACCGTCCATGCTACAAACACCAAACTTACTCCAGATCTCCACACTGGTCTGACTCGGGTTGCTATATCTTTAGGAACTGATCTAACTTACGGTTTTCCGAAAACTGACCTGGAAAATTCTGAAAAATCTAATTGACTTAACATTGGACCAAACTTTGTGACCTCATAACTTTGGCCCAGACTGTCATACAGATTTAAGGTTGAGCTCATTTAACTCATTTAACTTACTAATGACATACCAATTCATACTAGAAACATATCAATCCATGCTAGAAACATACTAACGACATACCAATCCATACCAGAAACATACTAATCCATACTAAAAACATACCAATCTATAGAAACATACTAATCCATACTAGAAACAAATAAATTCATACTAGAAACATATTAACGACATAACAAAACACACTAGAAACATACTAATCCATAGTAGAAACATACTAACGACATACCAATACATACTAGAATCATACTAATTCATATTAGAAACAAATCAATCCATACTAGAAACATACTAATCCAAACTAAAAACATACCTATCTATAGAAACATACTAATCCATACTAGAAACAAATCAATTCATACTAGAAACATACTAACGACATACCAAAAACACACTAGAAACATACTAATCCATACTAAAAACATACTATCGACATACCAATATACACTAGAAACATACTAATTCATACTAGAAGCATACTAACGACATACCAATACACACTAGAAACATACTAATACACACTAGAAACATACTAATTCATACTAGAAACATACTAGCGACATACCAAAACACACTAGAAACATACTAATCCATACTACAAACAAATCAATTCATACTAGAAACATACTAGCAACATACCAAAAACATACTATAAACATACTAATTCATACTAGAAGCATACTAACGACATACCAATACACACTAGAAACATACTAATCCATAATAGAAACATACTAATGACATACCAATACATATTAGAAACATACTAATCCATACTAGAAACATGCTAACATTCATGTACTTTCCTATCTATGGCGACTGTTTCAAACTTCTTAAAAACTACTTCAGTTATTTAAACTTTTAAACTGCCTCAAACTTTCAGACTAGACTTTCTCAAGCCATCATAAAGTTTGTCTACGAACTTTACTTTTCTAGTTTTAAATTTGTTTCTATAAAGAGCTATTTGACTGACTCTGCATTCTTATCATATAAATACTAGATTAAAACAGTGTTTTCTTACTTTGGTCCAAATATAGGTGTAATTAGTATATTTCATGCACTCATGTTACAAAAACACACGCATTTTAAATATCAATACATTTTACATATATTTGCATATGAAATATATACAAACATGACTATGAAAGGGATACTTCACCCAAAAATGAACATTTACCACTATTTACTCACCCTTTCCATACATGAGTTTCTTTCTTCTGTTGAATACTAAATAAGATACTTTGAAGAATGCTGAATTAATGAAACCACTGACTTCCATAGTAGGAAAAACAAATACTATGGAAGTCAGTAGTTAAAGGACATTTTTCAAGATATCTTCCTTTGTGTTTAACAGAAGTAAGAATCTCATAAAGGTTTGAAACGAGTGAAGTGTGAGTAAATGATGACAGAACTTTCAGTTTTGGGTGAACTATCCCTTTAAATATGCATTGACAGAAATGGTATACTATGGTTGACATCAGCGTTCAGCTTTCCATATGTAACCTTAAGTACTATGACACTTGGAATGTGTGATTATAAAGCATAATTATGCATCATAAAGAAGTTGTCATATGTTAATCATTTTAGGGTTACGTGTTTGGATTGAGTGATATGGTGGGCGTTGCAACATGTCCATGTAATCTACAAGCAGCTATCTAACCGTTAAAATATAAGCTGCTTGACATAAACCACTTAACATAAACTGGAATTTGTACTCGTATATGGCTTTCGAGTCTTTTTTTGTGTTGGTTACTTTATTCAGTGAAGTTCTATATTGTAGACTGAATCTTTTTTTTTTTCACAGTTCTTCACAGCTTAATTCAATTTGACTCCTGTTTAGATATTTGAAGATCTCACCTGCTGTTTTGTTGTGTCATTTATTTGTTTTCTGAGCCGCATTATAGTCTATAACAGTGGTTCTCAAACTGTGGTATATATATTTAAAAATTAATTTAAAAAATGATTTATATATGAATTTGATGACATATAGCCTATGTTTCCAGGTGTTGATAAATAGGCTCCTATGTTAATACTTTACAGGAGTACAGGAGTTTTTTTTTTACTTTTTAAGAACAGTAACGTATCATTTTTAACTTTTAAAAGCACATTTTAATATAAATGTTGACGTTTTGAGTCAGTAGTTATGCTACTGTATTTCAATACTGGTGATTATGGTGGTACTTGGAAAGAACTTTTTTTTTTTCTGAGATGGTAAAAAGTTTGAGATCCACTGGTATATAATGGGCAGGCACTTTTTTCCAGGGGTTTCAGTACAGCGTAACCGCTACTACGTCATCGGGTGGGCGTGGCCTATCTGTGAATTTGCATAGGTCGCGGATCATGCGCAGATTGTGAAAACAGCCGTTAGATTCAGATACCTGTACGTATTCGCAGGGGTTTCGTGTCAAATGCCTTTTATATGCAGTACTAAATAGCTGTCCTGATCGCAGGTGTTTCATGTGAAGTCAGTGTGTTATATTAAACAAATTAACTTAAGATACCTCTCAGATTACATTAATACTGTTATAACTTAAGATACCTGTCCCGATCCTACGGCTTTTGTGTCAAATACTTTATATATCATATACAGTAGCATCAGATACCTGTCCTGATGCCAGGGGTTTCATGTATAATTACTTTTATATTAGTTAACATCAGATACCTGTCCTGATCCCAGGGGTTTCATGTATGATCACTTTTATATATATTAACATCAGATACCTGTCCTGATCTCAGGGGTTTCATGTATGATCACTTTTATATACAGTAACATCAGATACCTGTCCTGATCCCAGGTGTTTCATGTATGATCACTTTTATATATATTAACATCAGATACCTGTCCTGATCCCAGGTGTTTCATGTATGATCACTTTTATATATATTAACATCAGATACCTGTCCTGATCCCAGGTGTTTCATGTATGATCACTTTTAAATTATATACAGTAACATCAGATACCTGTCCTGATCCCAGGTGTTTCATGTATGATCACTTTTATATACAGTAACATCAGATACCTGTCCTGATCCCAGGTGTTTCATGTATGATCACTTTTATATATATTAACATCAGATACCTGTCCTGATCCCAGGTGTTTCATGTATGATCACTTTTATATACAGTAACATCAGATACCTGTCCTGATCCCAGGTGTTTCATGTATGATCACTTTTATATTATATATATTAACATCAGATACCTGTCCTGATCCCAGGTGTTTCATGTATGATCACTTTTATATATATTAACATCAGATACCTGTCCTGATCCCAGGGGTTTCATGTATGATCACTTTTATATATATTAACATCAGATACCTGTCCTGATCCCAGGGGTTTCATGTATGATCACTTTTATATATATTAACATCAGATACCTGTCCTGATCCTAGGGGTTTCATGTATGATCACTTTTATATATATTAACATCAGATACCTGTCCTGATCCCAGGTGTTTCATGTATGATCACTTTTATATACAGTAACATCAGATACCTGTCCTGATCTCAGGTGTTTCATGTATGATCACTTTTATATACAGTAACATCAGATACCTGTCCTGATCCCAGGTGTTTCATGTATGATCACTTTTATATTATATATATTAACATCAGATACCTGTCCTGATCCTAGGTGTTTCATGTATGATCACTTTTATATACAGTAACATCAGATACCTGTCCTGATCCCAGGTGTTTCATGTATGATCACTTTTATATACAGTAACATCAGATACCTGTCCTGATCCCAGGTGTTTCATGTATGATCACTTTTATATTATATATATTAACATCAGATACCTGTCCTGATCTCAGGTGTTTCATGTATGATCACTTTTATATTATATATATTAACATCAGATACCTGTCCTGATCTCAGGGGTTTCATGTATGATCACTTTTATATACAGTAACATCAGATACCTGTCCTGATCCCAGGTGTTTCATGTATGATCACTTTTATATACAGTAACATCAGATACCTGTCCTGATCCCAGGTGTTTCATGTATGATCACTTTTATATTATATATATTAACATCAGATACCTGTCCTGATCTCAGGTGTTTCATGTATGATCACTTTTATATTATATACAGTAACATCAGATACCTGTCCTGATCTCAGGGGTTTCATGTATGATCACTTTTATATATATTAACATCAGATACCTGTCCTGATCCCAGGTGTTTCATGTATGATTACTTTTATATATATTAACATCAGATACCTGTCCTGATCCCAGGGGTTACATGTATGATCACTTTTATATACATTAACATCAGATACCTGTCCTGATCCCAGGGGTTACATGTATGATCACTTTTATATACATTAACATCAGATACCTGTCCTGATCCCAGGTGTTTCATGTATGATCACTTTTATATACAGTAACATCAGATACCTGTCCTGATCCCAGGTGTTTCATGTATGATTACTTTTATATATATTAACATCAGATACCTGTCCTGATCCCAGGGGTTACATGTATGATCACTTTTATATACATTAACATCAGATACCTGTCCTGATCCCAGGGGTTACATGTATGATCACTTTTATATACATTAACATCAGATACCTGTCCTGATCCCAGGTGTTTCATGTATGATTACTTTTATATACAGTAACATCAGATACCTGTCCTGATCCCAGGTGTTTCATGTATGATTACTTTTATATACAGTAACATCAGATACCTGTCCTGATGCCAGGGGTTACATGTATGATCACTTTTATATTATATACATTAACATCAGATACCTGTCCTGATCTCAGGGGTTACATGTATGATCACTTTTATATACATTAACATCAGATACCTGTCCTGATCCCAGGTGTTTTGTGTATGATGACTTTAAATAAAAATAGAAAATAAATATGAGTTATGTTAATTAACTAAGATCGAGAAAGAAAAATTAACCACGATTTATTACAGAAAATGTGGTATTTATTTGTTTAAACATGACTGAATACCATATTTTAAACTACAAAAACACGGTTAACCTTACCACAACCATTATTATTTGGTTTAAAATGGAAGTACAAAAGCCCAGAGACAGTAAAACGGATTAAAACGAGGTCAGCTGTTCTTGCTAATGAAATCTTTAAAATATAACATTATAACAACAAAAAAATAACCTGTATGAATGTTTTTTTCCTTCGTTATCCACCGCGGTAGGTTCTTTATCCATAATCATCCTGTTTGAAATGACCGCGCTAAAAAAGAACCTGTACTGCGCATGATCGGTGACCTCTCAGTATTGTTTTTTTTTAAAGGGGGCGTTTCCCACACACCGACCTAGCCACGCCCATTTTGCGTCGTGGTAATGAAACCCCTGGAATTTAGTGCATGCCGTATATAATGTAGTTTTACACTGCCACCTAGTGCTCTTGGCTGCATCATACTACATTAGTAACACTTGAATAAACATATTTCAGAAACTGTGTAGCACAAACAGCTTTTTATTAGATCATCATGTTTTCTGGACACACATTTGTTTTACAATTGCCCAGTAATGACAAAATAATAATAAACAATGGAAATATTCATATTCACTCCATTATGTTACAACATGCACTAAGAAAAGCACTCAAATTCACTCAATTAAAGGGATTATCCCCTTAAGTAATATATACATATATAGCAGGACACTAAAAAGTTCTGTAAAACTGAAGTATAACTTTAAAATGAATAGAAAAATAAGAAAGGAATCACAATTATTTCACATTCTTAAAAAAGTTTAGCAATTACAGCACTGTTAAAAAAAGCATGCAATTTGATTGTTTCAAATTACATCTTTATCAATTATTTTACAATCAAACCTAATGCTGTTGTATTAGGGCTGAGTGATAAAATTGGTATCGATATTTATTGACCGTACATCATTGTCGATATTGATAAGAAAAAAAAAAATTTAAAAATTCAGTTTGTAGTTTCAGTATGAAGCGCCATAGTTTTATTAAAATGTGGCTACTTGCACGACGCGCTTATGGGAGCGACGTGCACTGACATGCTCATTTTCCAGCTGCACATGATTAAAAAACACCTGAACGAATGATCTGGGTGCACTAAAAAATCCTAATATTCCTAAATGGATTGTTAAAAAAATATTCAATAAATATCTATATTAAATGATATGAAACATGATATCATTATAGTTTGTTTGCATTATCGCCCAGCCCTATATTATATTTTCCATTACAACTCATTTCTATTGAGCGCTATGGTTTAGTAGATTACAGTATGATTCAGTGCGGGTCACCCAGAGTTTTCATTTCCATTTCGACATCATTCTCACTTGACGAAAGCTGTATAGTCCATTCACATATATCTTTCGCACACTGAATTAATTATTCAAATGTAGAAGTATTGTAAAAGCACACAAAAATTGAGAAGAAGCGGTGCGTCTCACGCTTTCCAAACAATTTGACACAACATGTTTGTAACAAGATGACAAACTTTGAGCCTGGGTCAGTGTTAATTTTGTCAATGAAAATGGCTTGTCATAAACAGAAACTTTACAGGTCTGCTGCTCCAGTAACGTGACTGAATGTGCATTTTCTGGTCCACTCATCTAATGAATGAACAGCACAATGCAGTAGATTACAACAAAACTTGAGTTAGTTTTTATCTTTTTGAGTACATTTTAGTCTTGTCTTTTTTGGTCAACAATAATGCGCTTTTTTTTTTTTAAGTGACGTTTATTTATAAAATAATTGAGAGAATCACATCCTTATAATTGCTTTCAGCCGGCCTTGCATTATTCAATTTATGATTCCCCAACCAGACGATTCCTAAGCCACTATCAATACACTAAGTTGACAGCCATCTTCGTTTTGAAGAATCCCCTCGCCCACCCCTACTCCTCCTCCTTTTCTAGATGGGTGGCATGGTGGCCCAGTGATTAGCACTGTTGCCTCACAGCAAGAACGTCACTGGTTCTAGTCCGTACCAAGTCCGACATTTCTGTGCGGAGTTTGCACGTTCTCCCTGTGCTCACGTGGGTTTCCTCCGGGTTCCCCGGTTTCCTCCCACCGTCCAAAAACATGCAACTTAAGTTAATTGACTAATTTAAATTGGCACCATAGACATGCTCCTAGTAAATAGTTATCTCTTAAGAGCAATCACTATCTGTTCATTAGTTACTACAGCAGGGGAGTTCTCAAGATCTACCTGAGCTCAAACTCCCCTCTTGACTTGCAAATCGGAGGGAACCCCGGGCTCGAGGATCTTATGAGCTCAGGGCTCTCTTCCGGGACAGCATGCCAAACACGCTTTATCAGCTAAGTAACTCTTGTAACTCTTGAATAGACGAGTGGATCAGAGCATGCTCATTCATGGTTTTCAATCGTGTTTCTAGTGGAGACGACCTGTCAAGTTTCTGTTTGTGTCAAGCTATAGGCAACTCCCTTATTTTCATTCATGAAATGAACCCTTGCTTGGGTCAACTATAGTTCACTGCTGTGCACAGTCATTGTTTGACTAAAAATGGCGCTTGCTTATGTTTTCATTCCTTGCTGCAAGCACAAGTGATGATTCTCTGTTAACCAATAGCATTCAGTAGTGGTTTAGGTTCACCCTTAAGCTGCCTTTCCACTGCACACGACAAGCGACAGACAGGAAGTTATTCATTTCCAATGTAGAGCAGTCCGGGAGCTGCGTTGAGTTCTGATCATCTCCGTATGCGGAAAATTTGGATCCGAATTGAGCTGCGGATCCGTTGAAATATTTGAACTCCTGCGACTAGATCGCATGCGACCTGCCGACCGGATATGATGAATTCCAGTGTTTTCCAAGCAGGTCCTTGCGCACGAGATGAGAAATAGGAGTTTATTTGGTTATTTTTTTAATTATAAAAAGTCTATATTAAAGAAAAACATTTCTGTTCATAAATGTAAGTAAGAAAGTAATAAAAATATATATTTTTAATGTTGTTTCCACATTCCCTCCAATATTTTAGAGGTCTATGAGTTTCTAGTATTCAGTCATCCATTAAACTATGTAAACGCACAGAGAATAAAGGCTATTGCTTTAGCAGTTCTTTATTTCGGACACCGTGAGAATCAGGCTTCGCCCCTGTGGTGCACGACAACACTGAAAATACTGTGCGGCTGCCACAAGGGGGCATATTCTGACAGTCGTGTCCAAATGTCGTGTGCAGTGGAAAGGCGGCTTTAGTACTGTACTATTTTGCTAAAGTGTCTAAAACAGTTGTATGGTATGATACATTATTTTGGTACATCTGACAGTGGAAACGGAAATAAATGCATACCGCACTGTACTGTACCTAACCACACTGCTCAATAAAAACTAGGCATGATTGCCTTGTTAAATAGTACAAATCCTTTCCTATTTTTCATGTACCATGTTGTGTGTGAAGATGCTTCTTTAGATGAGCCGACTGAGTGAAACGTTTCCCACATTCCTTGCACTCAAACGGCCTTTCGCCTGTGTGGATGAGCTTATGTCTTTTAAAATTACCTAGATCCACAAATCCCTTCTCACAGTGCGGGCAAGTGTAACGTTTCTCTCCTCTGTGCCCTTGCATATGCATATTCAAAGCTACTCTATGTTTAAACCTCTTCCCACAAAGAGTGCAAGAGAAGGGCTTCTCTCCAGTGTGCATACGCATATGTGTGGAACGGTCCGCCTTGGCCAAAAACCTCTTTCCACACACTTTACAAGGAAACGGCCTTTCCCCAGAGTGAATAAGCTGGTGTTTGGTAAGGGTAAAGTGGTACACAAAACTCTTCCCGCACTCTTCACACTGATAACGCTTCTCTTCGGCATGGACCTTCATGTGCCGGTTGAGACCTCGGACACTAGGGAAGGCCTTTCCACATTGGGAACAGGTATAAGGTCTCTCTCCTGTATGAAGCCTCATGTGATTCTCCAAGGCAGATGCATTGCTAAGGATGCGTCCACAATCGGGACACTCTGTATTTCTCTGCAGGGTTTTGCCCAAAAGTTTGGGTAAGGTTTGACATCCATTGTTTGAGCCAGAAAGTTGTGATTCCCTAGTCAAGTCATTCTGCAACTGATCCTTCATCATACCTTCCTTAACCGAGGGATCTAGTTGTCTGGAGTTGAAACAAAGCTTTCTCTGTTTTCTGAGTCTAGACTGGAGTGTGGGAGTGTCGTCGTCTGAAAGGTCTTCATTGTTTCTATCTGTTGTTTCTGCTCTGCAGTGTGGGGAAAATGGTAGGTTCTCAACCAAAGGCACTGAGGTCTGTAAGGACCGAGCAGGTACTCTGCCTAAAACAACATTAGCTGAAGCAGCAGCAGCTTGTTGTTCTTTCGGTGTTAGCAAAGGCGCAAGTTGCCCAGATGATGATTGAAAATGATGTGGAGGCGCCTGATCAGGAGCATCTTGTGGCGTTATCATGATTGGTGGCTGCAAATGCAAACAATCAAGAGATTCAAGCAAATCTGGCGAATTATCAGGCAGAGGACAAAATTGGCTTGAGGAGGAGGAGAACTGATCAGATTGTGGAGGATATTGAGATTGGGTAAGTGAAGGTTGAGGTGGGTTTAAGGAAGGAGATGCTGGAATTGTGTTTACTGGAAGGTGAGAAGATGAAAATGAAACCAGCATTGGTAGATACGAAGTTGGCTTTGCCGGAGTTGGAACAACTGGCTGCACTGCAGGGAAACTAAATGAAGGATTTGAATGTGCCCCAGAATGTGCTGGGATTACCTGAGGAGATGCAAATGCATGCGGTAGAGGGGGAACAAGATTGGTTCCTCTCCGATCATGGACCTTTGTGGGTTTACTTGATGTTGCAGGAACCAAGCCTGATGGCATGGCATTGTGTACTACTGGAGTCATCTCTTGGGCTTGAGTTTTAATGGCTTGTGGTTGAATGAATGGTGGTTGTGTAAGTTTAGCTGAACATTGTGCAAATGTTTGAGTGGCCTGGTTTATGGATGTAATGCTTGATGCAGATTTCTCTGTGTGTGTAAACAATGCCCTTTGTTTGTTGGAAGTAGGCTCTGCTACTAAGACCTGACTAGAAGGAACTGCAGAAAGGAAGGTATTTTGAAGTGGATGACACATATCTGATTCCTCTTTCTGCGGGACTACTGTTTGGTTTGATGCGTGAGGATTTGGGCTTGGTCGACGGTGAACTAATGAAGTTGATTGCTTAGCTTGAGGTATTGATGGAGCACCTGACAACTGAATCATTGGTACAGATAATTTTGCACAGGCAGTACGAGCAGGGATTGAATTGTTTGGTACTGAAGTAGTGGATGTCTGTGCTGGTACGCTGGCATCTTGCTTTTTGTTTTGGGAAGACAAGCCTTCACGGTTTTCCTTTGTACTTAGAGATGTACCTTGGATGGGTTGTGCAGACTGGTTGGGTTTATGACCACAGGAAGTCACGCTGAGATTAGAGGACAACGGAGTTACTGGTGGCGGTGACTTTCCTCTGGGGTTGCTTTGGTGTCTTGTTATAGTTTGAACTGCTGGTGGGATTACAACTGCAAATACAAAAGATGAAGATGAGTACAGCATAAGGAACATAACATGTTAAAGGTGTGAAGCGCACTTTGGTTATTTGGACTGCCTGAGTACTTAGTTACATTACTCCAGGGATGTCCAACTCAGTCCTGGAGGGCCACTGTCCTACAGAGTTTAACTCCAATTTGCTTTAATACACCTGTCTTGAGGTTTCTACTACGCCTAGTAAAGCTGTGGTCACACTGCACTTTTCGCCCCATAGACGTACATTCATTCACACGCAAATGCTACAGACTGGAAACACAAACTCATCAGACAAGTTTCACAGTTCGCTGCATTGCAAAGTTCAAGCGAATGTGACTGCATGAGACTAATCAAAGATCAAAACATGACCTCTCTGGACAGAAATCTGAACCAATCGCTTGCTTTTTTTAATGCCTAACCATCTTGTTTATTCCCGCCTCTTTTTGCAGTGCCGTATGACAGAATTTTGCATGCTTAAACTCTTGTTTGACCACGGCATGAGACCTTGGCTTTTTCTTACTTCCAAGAACACTGAGAATGGACTCGTTCTTGTGGAGACCATTCTTTCCAAGTTACATCGGAGGAACTAACTCAGGAGACTGCAAGAACAGAGAACGCATCTTGTGAGAAATGAGATGCTGCGTTCTTTCCGGTGGTCACATGACCTTTACACATTTTTAACGGAAAAGTATCAAACATTACATCATTCATTCCCCCCTCCCTTTTCACAAATATACATTGCACAATACAAATAAAGCTAATTTGTATACGAATTTCAGCAAATAAACAGTCTTAATGTATTTATGCCTTCATAAAGATTTTCATGGTAATGTTTACTTTCACAGTCTCATTTAGGGAAACTCCTAATATAAATAAGTTATATCTTTGAACTTTAATGATAAGTCTATATAAAATGCTGCGATTCCAACCTCCTTTATTCGACCGCAATGACTAATGGTACTTTGCTCTCAAGTCCGCATCTATGCATCCTTGATATCAAGAATACATCCGGGAACTTTTACGCGTCCGTCCGTTCTCCGTAAATTTTGGAACTGAACTTTGGCAGTTGATGATGACGTTACACATGAACACGAGGACGCAAGGTCGCAGAAGAATGCATTTTGAGAAACAGCCCTTGATTAGCTGGTTCAGGTGTGTTTAATTAAAGTAGGAGCTAAAATATGTAGGACAGTGGCTTCCGGGGCAGGAATGGACATGAGTTTAATAATTGAGTCCTTGGGATGGGTTCAATGTTTTTTATGTTGAACTATGTGGGTCTAGGGACCAAGTGTATGCCAACTGTTTTTAGCTATTGAGAAGGTTTGGTTCTTACGTGGAAAAATCACATAACGATCAACTATCTGAGGTCCATCTCAGAAGGCAAAACCTCCATGTGGGTTTAGTTACAACCCTGCTCCAACAAACAATATCTGTGTCTTTCAAATAGTCCTAAGGAGCTTGATTAGCTAAACTCTTCAGGGCTGTGGCCTTTGGGTTTGGGGGTATATTTAGGTGACAATGCTTTACTAAAAACTGAAAAGCTTTTTCCTTTGCATTTTTGAAAACTTTTGTGAAGAAAACAAAAAATATCACAAAACTGCCTAAAAATGCTGTATTTTTTATGCCAGATCAGTAGTTGTAATAGCAGTATAAATAAAAAATCCATTTTGAAATCCAACTTCCCAAAACATTGTTCTCATGAAAATAAAATGCTAATAAAATGTATGTCATGTAAACAATGTCCTGTATTACAGTATGTTTTATTGCATTCTATCAGTTGCTGCTAAATAAGAAAATGTATATTAAATGTATATTATGTTACTGCCTTAATAATCATTTTATTTTAAAAATATGACAGTATTGTACATAACATCATAGAATAATTTATTTGTGTATTGGAAGATTTGCAAATGATTCTTTTACCCCTTTCCATGGTGTCCTTATTTGGCTCTTTGCGCACCAGTATCGGTTCAGCACCCTCTTGCTTCAGTAGAAAGTATCCTGGTGCATATTCATCACATTCAGACTCCTGAGGCTGAAGAAACAGAACATACCAACAATCATTAAAAGTAGGAATGTGTTGGCGCCAATAGCCTAGTGGTTAAGTGCGCCGACATATAGCACCATGATGTTCACGACGACCCAAGTTCGATTCCTGGCTCGTGGTCCTTTGCCGACCCTTCAACCTCTCTCTGCTCCCAACTGTTTCCAGTCAATTCTCTGCACTATTCTATCCTTTAAAGGTTAAAACCCCTAAAAAATAAATAAAGTGTGACCAAAGCATTAATTATAAAAAAAAAAATTAGGAATGCACAGATATGAACTTTGGAGCGGATAACTTTATGTTTCGAAGCCAAAAAGCAATATGTGTGATGAAAATTCATTTCTGAGCCTGCTTACAAAATCAAAACATACAGAAATGCAGTGAACACCACATAACATGTTAAACCCTTTACTGCAGAAAACCTTAAAACTGCAAAGAAATGTCTAGATCTTTATTTTCCCCAAATCATTTACAAATTGGCAATTTTAACTCGCAGTGTTAAGCAATCAACACTTCAAATGTTTTTCATAAACAAAAAAACATAAAAATTTAATTTGTGTTTTATTTATCAGTGATTTATTTGTGTTTGTAAATCAGAAGATTGTGCATCACTAAATAAAATAACAAATTTGAACGTAACATTTAAATGTCCACTGTCTCCTGATATGACATAAAATAAAAATTATCCTGCTGGAAGTAGCCATCAGAAGATGTGTACACTGTGGTTATAAATGGATGGACATAGTCAGCAACAATACTCAGGTAGGCTGTGGCGTTGACACAATCCTCGATTGGTACAAAGTGTGCCAAGAAAATATCCCCACACCATTACATCACCACCACCAGCCTGAACTGTTTATACAAGGCAGGATGAATCCATGCTTTCATGTTGTTGATGGCAAATTATGACCCGACCATCCGAATGTCGCAGCAGAAATCGAGACTCCAATCTTCTATTGTTTAATTTTGAGTTACTATTGCCTTTCTATCAGCTCAAACCAGTCTGGCCATTCTCCTCTGACCTAAGGGATTTGAGCCCACAGAACTGCCACTCACTGGATATTTTCTCTTTTTCAGACCATTCTCTGTAAACCCTAGAGATGGTTGTGCGTGATAATCTCAGTAGATCAGCAGTTTCTGAAATACTCAGACCAGCCTGTCTGGCACCAACAACCATGCCACGTTCAAAGTCACTTAAATCACCTTTCTTCCCTATTCTGATGCTCGGTTTGAACTGCAGCAGATCGTCTTGACCATGTATACATGCCTAAGTGCATTGAGTTGCTGCCTTGTGATTGGCTGATTAGAAATTTGCGTTAATGAGCAGTTGGAAAGGTGTACCTAATAAAGTGGCCGGTGAGTGTATATGTTATATAGAAGTTATTTAAGATATATATAACTTTAAAAAACAACTCTATTTTATCAGCAATAAATACACTAAATTAGTTTATTTATGTTATATGGTCACACTAAAATAAACAGGTAATTGATATTTTTCTGAGCTAATAAAAAAAAAACTATGCCAAGGTGCAAACATTTAGACACCACAAACCCTTAGCGGAAATTCAGAATCTTACTGGCTTACATGATCTCAGTCTGACTCTATCTGACCTCATGAATGTCATGCAAAAGCTGAGAAGAGGAAGAAAGACAAATAGAAGAACCGGAATGAATAAAGAGATCTCATCTGTTGCATGATCTGTCATTCCTTACCTCTTGCTTGATGAGAAGCAAAGCCAGCTGCCTGTTTCCATCCTCACTCGCACACAGATCTGTGAGTTTATCGCTCGTGATGTCTCCAACATGAAGACGTTGTCCAATAAACTGACGAGGACTGCATGCCCGCTCAGCCAAAAGGGAATTTTCTGACAAATGTAAATTAAGAAAATTTATATCGACAATCTGCACAATTTAATGTAACTACAAAATGGTGCATACATTTAGATTTTAAAACACCATGAATGACTCAAAACCTTAGCTGAAATTCTGAATCTTATTGGCTTATATTATAAATTATCATTAATATATTAGATATCATCAAGCAAAAGGGAATTTTAGTATAAATGTAAATTAAGATAATGTATCTTTGGCATAGAACGATAACCGTTTTCAAGGTATACCGCGGTTTGAAAAAAGTAAAGGTTTTAAAACTGTCAAAATTTTCTGCAATACCATTTATTTAGGACAACAGTATCTTCAGCAGAAAAGATATACAAAGATATAAAGATATATATGCCACTTTAAGTCATTAAAAAACTTTTTTTTTAAACAAATAAAGACAACAGACGTCTATAATTCATTTAGCCTGACATGTTTACTTTTTCAAAGTATTTTGGAGAAAAAAAAAGGAGAAAAAAGTTGTTGTTTTTTACCCAGACATTTAAAAAGAATATATTTTAGAGCAGTAATCAATCACAATATTGTGATACAGTGAAACCGTGATATTTTTATCTAAGGTTATCATACCGTCAGAATCTTATCCTGGCCTATGCCTAGTATATCTACAATCTGTACAGTCAACTGTAACTACAAAATGGTGCATACATTTAGACATTAATACACAACGAATAACTGAAACCCTTAGTGGAAATTCCTAATCTTATTGGCTTATTTTATATATTATCATTCATATATTACATATCATCAACCGAAAGGGAATTTTCTGACAAATGTAAATTAAGAAAATGTTTATCTACAATCGTTACAATTTACTGGAACTACACTATCAACTATCTATTCACTAGATTAACTATCTATTCGCTTTAGTCTTTAAGGTGTTTTCAGATTACATTTACTATTAGCAGACACTTTTGTCCAAAGCAACTTACATATGTAAATTGCACAAAAAATGACCCTCATTAATAATTACTATAATAATTTATGGCTGTTAAATACTATAGTGTTTTTTTTTAACTATACTATTGTAACGTGTATTATACTATACATATTATAGCATGCGCTAGTGTAAAGTAACAAATTACATTTATTCAAGGGCTGGGCCAATAAACGATATTATATTGAATCGTTATAAATTTTGTCAATAACAATGATAAGCCCTGGACTTTTTTTACTCTATAAAACGGTGTTGATATTATAGTTTAACCAAATTTTTGGCCACCGAAAATGTATCAGTTGAAAGTATGTTGTTACGCCATTCAATGGACCCTCTAATTTTTGGGGTACTCTTTTAAATCTGGAAGCACTAACATTTTATAGCAAAATATATACCGTTGTCATTCAATATGGAAAATAAATATCGAGATTGCATTTTTGCCATCTAGCCTAGCCCTAATTCATTCATTCATTTTCCTTCGGTTTAGTCTGATTGATCAGAGGTCACCACTGTGGAATGAACTACCAACTATTCCATCATATGTTTTGCGCAGCAGATACCCTTCCAGCCACAACCCAGTATTGGGAAACCCCTGTAAACTCTCACATTTAAGTACACAGTCATACACTACGGACAAGTTTGGTTACCCAATTCACCTATATTGCATATCTTTGGACTGTGGGGGAAACTGGAGCACCCGGAGGAAACCCACACAAACACGGGAAGAACATTTACTGAGTAATTTTAAAAATCTGTACTTTTACTTTCACTTGAGTACATTTTTAGTGCTGTATCTGTACTTTAACTCCAACGTTTCACTATTTAACCTCAAGACATGTACAGTGCGGAAGCATTAAAGGTGTCCAAGGAGACACGAAATCATTACAAGCAATGACTGAGAGACTGTTGATGATGATGAGAAATGAAGATGTCGACTGTAGGAGGACTGGAATCACTGAACGGCCCTAAACAATCACTAAATTCCCAACAGAATGTACACAAATAATATGTAAATGGATCACAATTTCACATCGTAATACTCACTACTCCTTTAAAAGGGCTACTTCTTACTCATACTTTGAGTAATATTTACAACAGATACTTTTACTCTACTTGCACTACATTTTGGGGCAAGTACTGGTACTTTTACCATTAATAGTATTTACAACACTTAATGAATGCTGCTGTATTAACTATAGAAAACTTTTCACTGCAATAAACTGTAGTATACTTTAGTTTTTACTACAGTAATCTATGATGTATTGTAGTATAATATACCGTCTAGTTGCAGAAAACTTACAGTAGTACAGTATTAGGTTGTTCATATAACTATAGGCAGGCATTATACATTGACAATCGGGGTCCTAAATTTCGGCTTCCTTTAGGACAAACTATGCAAACAATAAACCTAATTTGACGTAACCTCTAGACAATATGTAGAAACAAGCACCTATTTTATAAGAAAACGTGGTTTTCTCCAGGTCTTGTAAACTCTTACGGTGTCTATCGGTGCCAGTGGTGGAAAGAGTACTCAAAAGTAATACTCAAGTAAAAGTACCATTACTTGCCCAAAAATGTTGTGCAAGTAGAGTAAAAGTATCTGTTGTAGATATTACTCAAAATATGAGTAAAAAGTAGCCATTTAAAAGTACTCAAGTGTGGTGTACAGGGAGGTGTAAACGTAACATTCTGTAGTGCATTTAGTGTTCTTCCTATTTTGCTTTGTTCCTTCCAAATTTTCTTCCATTGTTTGTTCGTTCTGTCCTTCTTTCATTCATTCATTTGTTTGTTTGTTCTTTCTTTATACATTTGTTCCTTCCTGCGTTCCTCCCTTCATTTGTTCTTATTTTTGCTCCCTCCTTCATTGGGTCCTTTGTTCATTCATTCATTCCTTCCTTAGTTTGTTCAGTCCCTCTTTGAATCCTTGCTTCATTCATTTGGTCTTTTCTTCCTTCGTTCGGTCCTACCTTCCATTCCTTGTTCGGTTTTTCCTTCATTCAGCCCTTTATTCCGTTTTTCACTCATTCTATTTAGTGATTGTTTAAGGCCGTTTGGTGATTTCAGTCACCATACAGTCAACATCCTTCATTTTCTCATCAGTGACATGAGACATATAAAATGTCTCTGGGTCAATGCGTATAAAGATTATGCACATCTTCTTGGACATTTTTAATGCTTCCAAAAGGTTTGTTGCAATTATAAAGCAACCATGTCTTGAGCTAGTTCAGTATGACGCGATTTGATTGGACAGTACCAATAAAGCTCAAGGGAGCTCAAGGGAAAGCAAAAGTACAAATCTTTAAAAGGATTAAGCGAATTACAATTCCTGAGAAAAACTATTCAATTACAGTAATTTGAGTATTTGTAATTTGTTACTTTACATCACTGATCGGTGCTCTAAATCTGCCAGTTTCAGACTGTTTAAAGACTTTTTTCTCACATGGACTGATTGGCGCGATAATGCATTCACAGTGTTATGAACCGTTATAGGGGTGGTCAAGTGGATGTCTATTATTTGAATTAGAAACATTATTGTTAAAATTGCAGATCTCACTTTTAAAGGGCCCTCCACACATCTTATTTAGATGTCCTTTAGGGTGATCAAGTCTTAATTAGGAGGGTCAATCCCCCCCCAAATTCGCACCCTGATTATAGTTGTATTTAGGCATGGATGATAACAGGTTTCGAGGTTTACCACCTTAAAAAAGTCAAGGTTTTAATACCACTAAAATGTTCTGTTTTAAAAAATTATTTTAATGTGCTGAAACTTACCAAGAGAGCAGAGGTCAATGATTTATTTTAATCGTTTAGCTGTTTACTGCTCCAAAATATTATAAATGTTTTTTTTAAATATAATAAATTGTGTTAAAAATGTTTAAGACATTTAAAAAGAACTTATATTAGAACAGTAACGTTAAACACAATACCGTTATATTGTTATACAGGGTTATCATACCGTCTGAATAAGAAATAAACTCCAGGTAACGTTATTTTACTATAGTATAGTTCAAAAAACACTATTTACTTTAAACTAGCCATACTTTAGTATTAATTTCATGTGCCGGTATATTATAACATTCAGAAGACAAGAAGGCTTTTAACTTTACGTGTCCAGCATCTTATCATGTCAGAGCCGTTAAAAGTGGTTATAATTTTCCAGGAAGTGTTTAACGCACGCCCAGGCACACAGAAGCACAATGCTAGAAGTTAAACCTACCACACTGCACCCCAACATCACGGTATTTTGAGACACTGCCAGTCCTCTGAATCCCAGTTTGAGGGAATCTTCTGGTGTCCTGACAGGATGAATGAGTTGTCTTCTTTTTGACATTCTCGACTCTCAGATGCACCAATTCCGCTTTCAGGCTCTGTAGAGTGCTCTGGTAAAGTTTGGTCGTTTCCCGGACGGCGGTCTGTAGTAACGTTTCCATGATGTGTGTGAACTGGGTCTGAAACCCGTCACAATCCTCCATGCTCGCATCCGGCATGGTCCGATTTGGGTTAATTTACTTTTGTGGAGAGGAGTCGTTGTGGTCTATTTGACAGAGTCATCGACGATTACAATGATCCTCCCAGAGGAGGGCGCTGTACTTCCGTTATGAATGCTTCAACCAAGTTGTATTTATAGACTGCTGTAAAGAAGGTTTGCGGTCTGCTTTTAATATGTCGCTGTGAAGAATGAAGAAGTAAACACGACAGTATTATGCACTTAATAGATGTCTCAATAGATAATAAGCATGTTTTATTTAAATTCAAAACACTGTTTTTTGAAAGTTGGTTCTACAATAATATAAATTTGGTAACCTCATAAATACTTAATAGCAAATAAAGTAAAATAAATTTCTTTCAAACTTATTTTATAAATCTTATTTCAGTAATTACTGAATTAGCAGTTTAATTGTGAAATTGCTACATGCTCAACTCAACTCAACTTATTTCTACACTTTCAACAAACCTCAATGGGTACTAAAGTGCTGTACATAAAACAAATGCAAATATACACAAAACCAAATTACATAAACTCATGTCACATGATTAAAAGCTAAAGAAAATAAATGTGTTTTCAGTGATCTTTGAAAAGATTCAAAAGTTTGAGCTGTTCTTAAAGAGAGTGGAAGATGCTGTACATTTTGTTGTCTACACAACATATTATCATTTGTTTTGGAGATGCCCATATGTAGTTACTATTTGGTTGGATTTCTGCTCTTTTATTAGAATCAAATTTCAACTTTGTTTTAAAACATTTTAAAAATGTTTTATTTGGTTTTCTTATATTGAGCAGGTCATTACACAAAGAGTACTTTTTGCTCAATTTATTCCTTCTGTTGGCAAAATTGCGTTTACACAAAAGCAAGTACAGTGACTACAAGCCATTATTTATTATTTTGAAGTCAGAATTTAAGCTTTAAAACGATCTATAATTTGACAAATAAGAAAGCTGTTAAGTGTATTAATGTGCACAAACATTTACATGTTTTTATTTTTATTTTTTTTTGTCTTTTTCAAAAAAGAAACAAAAAAGACAAGATTATGCATGGTGAAAATGCATGATTTTGTTTTTTTGCAAAGGCGTTTAAGTTTGACTAATTAAAGAAAATGGGACTTATGCTTTTAAAAATGGCACAAAAACTACATCAATGGGTAATTTCCTAATTTATGTCATAACAGTCAAAAATATGTAGAAAACATAGCTTTGAATCTTGTTAGTTATAACTTTTTAACAATAATTTATTGCAATAAAATGTAAACAATCACATTTATAACACAGTGGAAATCAATGCTGAATACACCAGACAAGCAGAATCTGCCCTTGCCTTGGTTTGCTCACCAAAGTCTCTCCATTGTCCTCTATCCATCGGGTGCATTTTAAACTAAACAGCATTTAAATTTAACCATTTAACTTTAGTTAGCTTTTTTTAAGCTTAACAATAAAACAAACAGTTAAAAGGTTAAATTAACTTTGAAATGACAATTCCTAAACAATCCCCATCATTCTCTCTCTCTTCTGGGATGGCGTGCCAAATAAAAGGTTACCATGGGCCAACATTGACCTACACTGTAAAACCCGAAAAGTTAGGGTAATTCAAACCATTTGAGGAACCCGATTGCAACAAACCATTTAAATACAAAAGCCAATCTTAATGAGTACTGTGAGCTTAATCCATTTGAGTAAACAAAGCAATCTGAGCCCAATAAAACCCAATAAATGAAGAGAAGTCAAACCAACTGAGTACTGTAAAACCCAATAAGTTAAGTCAACTCAACCCGTTTGAGGAAACCTTAACCTTAAAATGGTTTAAGTTACCTTAACCTTTTGGGTTTTATCAGAGAAAGAAAGTGTTTTGAGTTAGATATAGGGTTTGAGCATACCTGGAATTGCTTAGGGCCTAAATCACCCCTGCCGAGGCCTTTAGGTGTACTTAAATAAAAATATAGATTTGCTCAGGATTGTTTGTAACATGTTTCATTAATCTTACAGCTGACCCACAAACTTGTAGATGTGGATTTGCTCACAGCTAACAGATGAAACAATAGCACCAGGAATTTGCATGTCTACACAGACATACAATTAGCATAATTGAACATTGATGGGTTTAACTACAATTCAGGCATTGCCATCACAAAATATATTTGAATAAAAAAAAACTTACCTCAATCAGTCTCTAACATCTGCTGCATCTGCCACAGGTTTCTATTGTTTTCACTCTTGGGATAAAGATATGTGTGAAGTGGAGTGAATGGAGAGGGGAGCATGTGTGACATGAGTCAGTTGATTTGTAGTTCCTGTTGGAGAGATTAGAGGTGTTAACTGCTGTTCACAGTCTAAAAATGAAGAGGGTAGAAAGTATTAACAGTGCTTTTAATAATACATAGAATGAAAATAAAAGTTCATGTTGGAACCTTTTCAATAGACCCTTTTTCGCATGATGTCACGGTGTCTGGTTTCTCTCCACACAGTGTATCGTTACTTCCACCTACACAGAACTCCCCATAAAGAACTCACCTAGTCAGCTGTATATTTACTACAGATATGATTAGACTGTGACTGTTTTCTGTTGTCTACATTCAAGGTAAGACATCTGACATTTAAAAAAAATCTACAGATCATTCAGATTTCAGCTTGAACCAGAAAAATGGGACTTTAAACAGAGTGTATTGCTTTGTGTGGCTGTCTTTACTGCAAATGAAGTTGGTTTGCATTTGTCAAATAAAGAGTTTAGATGTTTAAATGGGTGCTGAACATTGTTTTTATGTCAATTTATTTATTTATTTTAATATTTTTAATATTTTTTACACTTTCATATTATTTATATTCAGTACAGTTCTCTGACATTTTTTCTATTTAGATATTTTATTCATGAGCATAAAACACTTATGTCTATTTAATATTAAAATTAACTGTTTTGTGTGACTCTTAATAATCAAACAAATTCATTGTAAAAATGTACAATTGCAAAAACAACAACAACAACAACAACAACAAGACATTATAATTCAGCATTATTAGATTTTGACATCACATGTAACATTATTAATTAAAAGGTAGTGAAGATATCAAATTAAATCCACCCAGTAGGTGGCGACAGGACAGTGTCTTAATTCATTCAAACGGAGAAACACTAACTGATCAGTAAATAATAAATGAATAAACTAATTGCACTTATAGACATACTTAACAGGAAATAGGAGAAGATTTAATAAAGAATTTTACTCAAGTTGGAACATTTACATATAACAGATAATCTAAATTGATATTCACAGAAGCATCAAAGTAAAAATAAATCAATTATTGAGGAAGCTAACTTAATTATTAAGTAAAAATGTTGTACTTTCCTCAATAAACAATAGCTTATTCCTATTATTAATAACTTAAGCAATCAATTTCAAACCCAGAAAGCAGTTCAGTATTGAAGGAGAAACATTTGGACACATGCCCAACACTGTCTCACAACATGCCATATTAATATTTTCATTTCTAAATTTTCCAGAGAAGTCTCTGTTATGGGAAAATTGCAATGTGCGTGCTAACATTAATTAAATGCACTATACACTTTTATCAAATATTCAAATGAAGGATTAATATAATGTGCTTATCTTCTCCCTTCTGACTGCTCATGATATGGCCGTACCCTTGAGTGTCAGACTCGGGGTTGTCAAAATAAATTTCAATTTTCAGAATGTGTGCATGAGCTTTTAGAAGAGCATCCTGTTTATTTCACACCATAAAAGAAGGAACTTCTCTTTTTATATTGCCTTCTCTGTCTGATTGTTACAAGAGGTCCATGTACATGCATTAAAGATAAAGCAAGCTTGCTAAGCATTATCTCTGCAGCCTTCTGAGTTTTTCTTTGCACCGCAGATTTTTCCACAACATCTCCCATTCGTTCAAAGGTAATCCGGAACTAAAAATACACTGCGTTGCAGGAAGCTATCCCAGATAGCTCTTGGAATGTGTTATATACATTAAATAATAAAAATAACTAAACTAAAATATTTCTTATTTAAAAAACGACTGATTAACATTTATTTACAATAATTTAGTCACTTTCAATGGGCCTAAATGCCCTGATGATTCCCCTCAGCAGTACACAAGACAGTGCAAGCAGTGCTCCATGTTTTCTAAAACCAGTCAGTTTTATGTTAATGAATAAGAAAAATTTAAGTCAATATTGCATGATAAATTGCCTAAAACTGCAACCAGTTCAGTTGAATACACTTTTAAACCATTGTTATGCTATAGTCGAAATCTACCATTGTGACTCTGTAGCCTGCAATGTTTACATTTATTCACAGCGAATGTGAATGGTGGTGGTGACAACTAGGTCTAATACGATTAGTTTCTAATTTCTACGATCTAAAATTAGGTAAGTAAAAGTAACTATCATATTTTGAGTGAAATTAAGCATAGAAAGCCCCTGTAGAAAACACAATTGTATTTTTTTTTTGTGAGCGGTCCCTTTAAGGTTGTCCTTAATTTCGATCCGTATGACTGCTTCAGGAAGTACTTCCGGTTTGTCTCCAGCTCTGCAGAACAAGGGAATGTTTTGGCTCGGCACGGATTCACAGCGTCTCCTTTATGTTATAAAGTCTAAATATGAAATTAATAAGAGAGTAAAAAACGGTAGTTACAGTTAACTAGTAATATCACAAAACCATCGCTGGCGTTTGCTCGCAAATATATGGAGTGCAAATCTGACAAAACTATAAGATGCTTCATTAGAAACAGCTGCACACCAACACTATGCTAATATCACTCGCTGGATGAAGCTAGTTTGTTTATGAAGGAAAGTAGTTCGGATATCTTAGGCTAGTTAAAGGCTTTTCACCCATTCATACATACTCTTCACGATGTCGGACGTCGTACACTCGTTTCAGTCCCAGCTATCCGGGGTCATGGAGACCGTGTTCAAAGCTGCCATATTTGAGATCACCCGGCTGGTGGAGGACAGTTTCGTGAAGGAGGTGTCCCGCAGCCGAGAGCAGGTGGAGACCCTGAAGAAGAGGCTGCAGTGGAGCGAGTCCAAGCGGAAGAAACAAGAGACGAGTGTTCGGAGACTGAGGTGTGTGCAGTGCGACAAATCCCGAGTACGGGACGAGGAAAGACGAGAGAAGGCGACACAGTCAGGTTTGTTAACCATTAGGCATTAAGTTACCGTTATAAAATTCTGACGGTATGATAACCTTGGATATAAACATCACGGTATTAAGATTACTGCAAAAAAAAAAAAAAAAAAAAAAAAAAAAAAATATATATATATATATATATATATATATATATATATATTTTTTTTTTTTTTTATTTTTTTTTTAAATGTCTGGGTAAAAAAAAAAAAAACCTTTTTCCTTTATGTACACAATATATTTTATTCTGAGAAACATTTAAAATATTTTGGAGCAATAAACATGTCAGGCTAAATAATTCCAATAAATTATTGACTTCTGCTGCCTGCATTTATTTCAAAAACACAGAATACTTTGTAGATCTTTTTCTGCTGGAGTTACTGCTGTCCTAAAAAAATAAAAAATCATACTCATACTTTAGGAATGGTATAGCAATTTTTTTTGTTATAGCTTTTAAACCTTGACTTTTTCACACTGCGGTACACCTAGAACACAGTTATCGTCCCATGCCTGTTTACCATAATAATTCACCACAAGCATAATTCTCAATCAGGGGTGCGTTTCCCGAACAACGACGTAACTTGCGGCTGACCTATCATAGTAAAGGGGAAAGATAGTACCTTTTTGGAAAAGAACGATGTAGTGATGAGTGTTTCCCAAAATCGTAGTTTTTCCGTCACAGATCCATCATTTGAACCACGTTAATTAAAACGTAAAACGCCAATAATGATGCTATAAACTGGGTGGTAACAACTTCTTTAAAGATGAACCCCATCATTTCTTTGTGCAAATAAAATTGTTTTACATGCACATGCATTTAAAAAAAAAAAAGTCTAATTTTGATCACATTTTGATCAGCGGTGTTGTCGCGCGTACTGAAGGTGGGGGGGGGGGGGGGTCGCGGGGGCACTTTTGATAGTTTTGGAAGGGCACTTTCTGTTCATGACTAAAAAGGGCATGTGCACTGCACAGGTTGAGCCTTATGTGTGCACGTGCCTGGCTCTAGCCAACAGGCCCGTGTCATATACAGTACAGATACTTAATAAATAACCTACTATAAATTAAAAGCATTAACATATGCTATGTTTTTTTTTTTTTTTTTTTTACATGCTTTGGAGGCGTAACATAAATTCCACTTCTAAATATTAGGTCACCTATAGCTTTCGCCATGAGCCACGGCTGTGTTCAAAATGACGTCAATGTTTTCAAAGTGCACTACCAAAGCAATGAGATTGTTAACATGAAGAACGTTAAAACTGAACTGTAAAAATACTTTGAATGCAAATTATTCATAAAAAAATCATAATTCCCTATCATAATTCCTTGAAATTATAATTCCCTATCAGGTTTGTTCGCAGTAATAATTTCCAATATCTCAATTTTTCCTAATTGTCCATTTGAGAAAATAAAGTTGGGTTATGTTTTGTGTTTGTTTTTGCTATAATGTTATTTTTGCGGTCGGATTGACCCATTTTATAATCAGAAAGAAAACTGCTACATTAAAAAGTAATTTAGCTTAAATCACAATTTGCAAAAGAAAAAAGTAAAACAAATAATCAAGTCAGGTAAAAACAGCAGATCTTTATCTATATATACACACACACACACACACACACACACACACACACACACACACACACACACACACACCTACTATATTGTACTATTTTTGAACTGTATATTTTTTTCAACACAAGGTGTTGTGAATATTATAAAAAGTATTATACATATTTTTCCTAAAATTTCAGAAATGATAAAATTGAAACTCATATTATATTGTATTGCATTATAATAGAGGTACTTGAAAAAGCAAACTACTTCCCTATGTATGTTTAAAGATAATTAAAGGACTGTGTGTTCAGTGCCCTCACAGTTGCATTCACCCTTGACCTCATGTAGAAAACGAACGCAGTCTCAAACAGGAGCACGTTCCAGATGGGAAATGGGAAAGCTGTGAGTTGGAGACCAACACGCTTATAGGAAAGGCGAGATCAGAAGACCAAAGCACATCCACCAACACAACAGAGGTGAGTAGACTGATGGTAAAGCACCTTTTTCTGATCAGCAAAGCTGGTTCTTTAATGAGCAATAACTCTTCAGCACTTGCTTTCAAGTGGAGCAGCATTTAATACACTGGGTTGTAGTTCACTGACAAGGTACGCAAAACTGTGTTCAAAATTGTAGATGATCTAATCAGATGATACTGAAATCAACATAATTGGTCTGTTATAATGACAGCGGTTTGAGCAGCTTTTGGAAATATGTCCCTGTGAAAATTACCTTGTATAATAACTTTTATAATCCAAACTTGCTTCATGACTTTAGCCCAAAGTTTGAAAAAATAAATCCATGAAATGATGTGTGTTTATTAGTCACGTTAAATCAATGAAAGCAGTTTAATCTTGTTTATCCAGTAACTGCTTTCGGGAATTTTGGATTTTTTGTTTACACAACTGTGCATTCCTGACAAGATGTGCATGACAATTGAATCTTTGCATAGTCACTTTGGTGATTTAATTCTAATTAATTGCTGTCTTCCTGTGGCAAATGTATAATTATTAATAAAATTAAAAGTTGGGATGGGTACCGAAACGCTGTACTTTATCGGTATTGGTGCTACATTATAAAAGACCATAGTATCGATAAGCTCTGGTGTTTACGGTTCTGCTATTGGTACTGGAGAATTATTGCTGAATAAACATTACTTACAGTAGCATAATTTAACTGACCAACCTTTTCTAATTTGCGATATTTAATATTCGTCTGCACAGTTGGCAATCTCACATGAGAAATGCTTGTGTTTCCAGTGAACACATCAAGTATAAAAGTCTTCACAGTTATCAGTTTTTGCACACTGAAAATATAGCCTATGAATAGCCTAATAATAAACAATGCTTATTAAGAAATTATAAAAAACAGCTTATTTTTCTATTGTAAGATGCCCCAAAACTGTATTAAAACACAGTTAACTCTCAATACCCTGTTAACTCATTTATGTGGATGTGTTAATAAAAAATCATAACCATTATCTCATTTAACTGCATTTTGCAACTCAAAGAGGGTATTTTCAACTGCAGGGAGCACAATAAACCTAGAAAAATCCCAACTTCTGCCAGAAAAGGCAAACATGTTGATTCTTCTGTAGAAGAATGAACATTTTCCTTCAAACCATTGTACATTCTTTTACAGGAAATGTTTTTATTTTATTTTATTTGTTTTACAATTATTAGTTTTGTTTAATTTTACATTAAAATGTGATAATAAAACAAAGTTGTTAATTCTGTTCAATTAGTTTTTTTTCCATAAAAAAACACTACAAAAAGTACTGTTAAGAGAACTGTTAAAGTACCGAACCGATAAGTGGTATCGATGAAACTAGTAATACCGTTAAAACCTTAACAATGCCCATCCCTAGTTAAGTCATCTGTTTTTTAAATCTGTGTTGTTATTTTTATTGTAAACATTGCATTCATGCATGTGTATTATTTGTTACAAATCTTGTAAATCTTTTAATCAAAATGTCGTAATTTAATCTTCGATGGCTTTTCCAGTCGTACAGTCTACCCTTTTACCTACCCTTCTATTACAGTTTGTTGCATGCTTGAATTAAGAGCTCCCTCAGTCCCACTGACAACCAGTGCATTGGAGCAAGTTTGTAGACAGTTGAAGCTTGAAATGCTTCTGTATCTTTGGCCCTGTTTACATTGCCAGTTAAATGTGACCCAATTCAGATTTTTTTGCTCATATGTGGCAGAAATCGGATCTGTTCTATGACCGCGTAAAGGCACAAAAAAAAACATGCATTCGCATATACAGAGATCGTTTACAGGCCTCCATCATATGTGGAAATAAGTCAGATATAAATCAGATATGTGACAATGTGATGATCGTGTAAACAGGCAGATCGGATTTATTGGGCATTCCGTTTTGTACGTCATTAAACTTGCGACAATGTGGTACTTCTTTGCGGTTTAGAAGGAAGAAGAAAGAGCATGTGTGGAGACACCGATGCGGTAAGCAACAACAGAGGAAACATAGGAGGAAAGGGGTCAGTCGCCAGTATTTGCTCCCACCAGATCTGAGATCTCAAGGCTGATTTATACTTCTGCGTCAAACGCCGGCGTATGCTACGGCGCTGACGCATAGCCCTTTGCCGTGGCCATCGGCGTCACTGACGTGCACCTCTCAAAAAATGTAACTACACGTTGCAACAATGCGTAGTGCAAGCTCAGTGATTGGTCGGCTTGGTAGCGCTGACGAGTCTGGGCGGGACCGAGAGCCGCGCGAATGGCGCGAGCGATTGTTTACAAGTGTGGAGTCCCGTGAAGGAGCTCCGGATAGAAAGTTTTGTTTTGTGTTTACCTCATAGTTAAAGTTGTTGCACGTCCACCGGTTCCTGCCTCCAAAATGAGCGAGTTTGAGTCACTTGTACAACCAGGAAGTGTTCAGGAAAAGTAAAACAGATGCGACGAAACTCGACACAGAGGAACATTTACACCTCACTGCCAACTAGCGTTTTGGAAGTGTTAATGCAGACCAACAGAGGCAGCGCGCAGAAGTATAAATGCACAGCTACGCGCGTTGCATTCGCCGTGAGTTATGCCGGTCACCTGACGCAGAAGTATAAACCAGGCTTCACTCGTACCCATAAATTCCTCTGATTGCTGGAGGGCACCACAAGTAAACTATAGGCGCAAGCTGCCATGATGGCTCTTTCCCTCCTCCACTTTAAAATTATTTTAAAGTTGGCCGAACATCGCATATTTCGCAGAGTATTGGATAATAGGAACCATTTTTTATTATTTTTGTCTGTTTTTCTTTTAATCAAACAATTATTTGTATTAGTTATGTAAGGGTCATATATTAACTGAACTTCTAATGTTGTGGGTGAGTGCTGTGCATACTAATTAGCATTTTTACAGAAGTAGATAGATGCGGGTCCAAAATTAAATTCAGCTCTGCAGAAACTTCCTGTCTGAAGAGAGGTGTTAAAACTGAACACAGAACACAGAAAGATGTATACTTTGTTGTTGGGCAGAGAAAGAGGAAGTATGTCGAAGGGGCGGCCAATGGAGGACTAAACAATGACTGACAAGTGACGTTACACCAAAACTCCACCTGTTAAGATTGGTTGTGTATATATGGTGAAGTCAGGAAACGTATGTTAGTTGCGAACCTCTTGAATGTAATTCTTGTATTGCATTGGGGTAACGTAACCCAGAGCTCTGTCATCGAATTATTCATTTGTATCCAATAAATTGTTACGATTTTTGACACTGAAGAAAAACCTCTCCAGACCTTTTCTCTTGAACACGCATGGAATAGAGATAGATATTCCAACAAGAGCTAAAAGCAAGACAATTTCTTCAATTTCTGGCTAGTGTGGCGCATATGCTAAAACCCGCCTTTATGTATGCGCAACATCATAAATTGTATTGCAAGTCACGATAAAAAAAAAAAACATGTAAACGAACAGGAAAAATATTCAGACATAAGCAACCAATCGGAATTGAGCAAACTTTGAGACTTTAATATTGTGCACACTTGTGTCTTTTTGTAGCCTGCTGGTACAGAGGACAAGAAACTGGACTGTGTGTTAAAAGAGGAGACTCTTTATGTGACTAGCGCTAATCAGGAGCTTCATGATGGGTGGACTCTGGATACCGCAGGTATAATTTAAATCTGATTCAACAGGGGGATATATGAAGAATACAGAAACTAGATTGCTGTACTTAGCGAAAATATCCCTAACCACTGTAGTGGTTTTCTTGGTTTTTCTCTTACTCAATCAAACTCAGTCTGGAGGTTATGAATATCAGAAGAATATACTTTATTGTCAACAACAAAGGAGAATTTCTCAGACAGAGATGCTACTGGGGGTCTCCTGAAAGTTCTCCTTTGTTGTCGACAATAAAGTATATTCTTCTGATATTCATAACCTCCAGACTGAGTTTGATTAAGAGAAAAACCAAGAAAACCACTACACCACTTCTGCTAGTTTGTTGTGAATAAGAAATTGCAAGGAGGTGCACTAAAATAAAACTGTGCCCTCTATTCAGTATTCAATTCAAACTGGAAATGTCACAATAATGAAGTCAACTCAATGACAACTTATCATTTTATGGCAATATAATCTCAATCTCTTTGAATTAATACATAGAAATTCCTACAAATAAACCCCTTCAAAACTATCTGAATGCATTAGAATATGTGTTTTTGTTCTCCTCCAGCAGCTGAGACATCAGATTTCTCCGCTCATACTTACAGTGAGCAGGAGCTCCAACAGATTCAAGATGAATGGAGCTCTGGACTTGACCAGAGCGTAAACGGTGAAGCATATCCAGGAATCGCAGACGTCCAGGGCCTGCCATACCGAACGCGATACGATGCAGAAGAGCTGGTGAGCTACAGCGTGCACGAGCTGGACATGGGAGACCTGGACGGCCTCAGAGAAACAGTTCAAAATGACCTGAGCATAGGCGAGGACGATGCCAGATCTTCCATCAAGAGAAGAAACGCTGGAACTTTACCTGCACAGGTCAACCAAGAAGCAAAAGACATGGACAGAGACATGCACTGTTTACTTATAAACGCCGACGGCCACTTGCAAGACATGAGCGTCCCGGCTGAAGATCACAGTGGGGTTGCAGGAAGCACAGGACATAGAGGACACCAACTATACAGTAAAGACACTGATACTAGTGCAGTTTATAAGGGACATCCAGTGAATCAGTCTCTGAAGCCTAACATTGGACAAGCATTAGCAGCCAACAAGCCCTTAACCAAGCGAGCGCACACTTGTAACCATTGTGGGAAGAATTTCACTCAGGCTTGCAACCTGAAAGTCCACCAGCGTGTCCATGAGCGGGAAGGCCTCCAATTGTGCAGCGACTGTGGAAAGGGCTTTACGTCCTTCAGCGATCTGCGCAAACACAGATGCAGCCAAACTGGAGACAAACCCTATGCTTGCACGCTATGTGGGAATAAATTCAGCCGACTGTGGAATCTGAAGCTGCATCAGCGGATTCACACGCAGGAGAAACCACACAAGTGCACCATGTGTAGTAAGAGCTTTACACGGGCGGACATCTTGAAAGTCCATAAGCGTACGCACACAGGGGAAAGACCGTACTGCTGTGTTATATGCGGACTGAGCTTCAAACGACTGGACCATCTGAGATCACATCAGCGCAAACATGCTGACATGAATAGTCAGTGACAACTTCGCAATTGTAGAGGTATTTCGAAAGTTATGAATCCTGACTGGACCTAACATAAAAAGCATAACTGTTCTACTATAAAACTTCCCATTTAAGTTACATCATCTTCATATTATGTGTTTTTTTTTTTTAAAAGTCCAAGCGTAAATCAATACTCTAATATTTACTCACCCTTTTGTCATAAAACCTGCACAACTTTCATTTTTTCCTGAGCATCTTCCACTTTTTCAACATGCTTTTTGTGTTTAGCAGGTCATGAGGGGGAGTAAATGATGCCGTTTCAGGGCCTTTATGAATAATGTGATCAATTTGGCATCGGATGAAAATCTTAATATTGATATTTGATACAAATTGGTAAGACATTGCTTATCACTGTCTTGCTCTGTCGATTTATTAACGTTTATTTAAAAAAAAAAGCTAGCAAATGAGCATATTTCTTAAAATGTGTAATGTGTGTGTCCGTTCATTTAAGTTCTGTGATTAAATGATCAAATGTAACATTTTTACTTTGAGCATTATTAAATCCTCCCTCTGTTTATTTCATGTACTCATTGTTTATTTACCTTCTTTACAGTCCTTCTGAATGAAATGATGTACATCCAAGCTGATCATGAGGCCATAACAGGAAGTCAGAGCGGCTGACTGACAGTTTATTTTTAGGTACTTCAGAGCTGTTTGTTTACTCAAATGACCTTATAAGTATGTCAGAATCAAGCATTTAAAACACAAACATACATGAAGAATAATGGTTTAAGTACTGTAACCTAGCACAGAAGTATAGACCATTTTGCGGGATGTAAACAAAAATGGTCCCAACATATTTCCTATTTTACATTTCTAATTTCTATAACTTCAGAGAATCCAAAAAGTGTGACATATGGATAAATAATGTCATGATCAATGTTCTAACATTAGGTTATGATTGAATTGCCTCTTGTTACAGTTCTGAAATAGTTTGATAAGCAGGAAATGTCCATGGGCCAATAACATGACCACATTGAAATGGTCTATATATATATATATATATATATATATATTACACACACACACAAACTACCTGGCAAAAATTTGTTGCCTATTGATGTTTAGGAACAACAAATAATAACTTGACTTCTAGTTGATCACTTGGCATCAGAAGTGGCTTATATGAAAGGCAAAGGCCTCTAGATTACGCTTATTTTACCAAAATAAATTATGATCATGTCTTGCTTTTTAATTATTCAATTAGAACAGTAAGGTCTGACCTTGCTTAGACAAGTCTTGTCAGTTAACAGAAATAATGTACAGTATAGAATATAAAGTCATGATGCAGTGGAAAAAGAATGAATATTGTGTATGACACCCATGAGCTTGGAGGACTGCATCCATACATCTCTGCAATGACTCAACTTTTAAATTAAGTCATCTGGAATGGCAAAGAAAGCGTTCTTGAAGGACTCCCAGAGTTCATCAAGATTATTTAGATTAATCTTCAATACCTCCTCTATCTTTTCCCAGACATGCTCATTTATGTTTATATCTGGTGACTGGGCTGGTCAATCCTGGAGCACCTTGACCTTCTTTGCTTTCAGGAACTTTTATGTGGAGGCTGAAGTATTGAAGAATTTGCCCTCTGCTGTGGTTTGTAATGTAATGGGCAGCACAAATGTCTTGATACCTCAGGCTGTTGATGTTGACATCCACTCTGCATTTCTGTGAGAATCTTGGGTCCATGCAGGTTCCAATAGGTCTTCTGCAGTATTTGTGATGATTGGAATGCAGTTCAACAGATGATGTATGTATATATGTGTGTGTTACCTAAACCAATATCCTTAATGTATTTCACGTATGCATTCTCAATCTTACTGGAGTAACTAGCAGTTTTAATTTAACTGATTGGATTTATTATTATGTATATAAATGTGCTAATCGTTTATCTTAAGATGCATTCACCTTATTGGTACTTGCAGATAACTGCATTTATGCATGACCGTCAAATATACAACATAGTGTTTGTTAAAACTGTAATCCACATGGGTGAACTTTTTATAAGCAATTTTACTGCATAAATCTAAATGTATGCCTAAATATATTTTTTTATTCTAGATTTAGTAGTTTTAGACTAAGAGAAATACTGGGAAATGTCTCTAGACTGATGGCATTTCGTGCCGTTCAGCCTTATGCTGCGTTCACACCAGATGCTGAAGAAGCATCAAGCGCAAGTGATTTACATGTTAAATCAATGCAAAGACACAAATAGACTTCCTGCGGCACAGCTCCAAATGAATCATAGGTGATTTTCACTCTTCCTAAAGCATATAAACTCGGCTAATCTCTCAAAAAAATCCATGTTAGGCATTTAGCAACGAAGCTAGAGTCACCAGGCAGACAGAAGTCCTGCCTATGATGCAAATCCGCGTCTATTGCTCAGTGAATTTTACACATGAATAAAGCGAGTAAACTCCTAATTTTATGCGTCTATATACTCACTAATAGCAAGATTTATCTTTGCAAACCGTGTCTGGTGTGAACACAGCAAATGATTTTAAATGTGAACAAAATCACCTGTTTTGTCATCACTTTAGACATTACGCTAGAGAATCATTCAAACACAAACTCTAAAGTGATGTTGGTGAACTAGTAACAGTTTCTGCTGTTTTGACGTCAGCTGCAGATGTGTGAATGAATGGCGGAAGAAAGTAGTTCCTCATAGAAAAGTGTTTTTAGACTCTTCGTGTTTGATTTTCTTATACAGACGATTATGCCGTCGAACTGTTTTATAAACGCAATATCCCACTCGTAGCAGTGCGATATGGTAATATCGTCACTGGTGAGACACTAAGGCTCTCAGTCTGCAGTCAACCCATGCCTCCCACCAGTTATTTCTTTTAAATAAGTGTAAGTAACTTTTATTTCTATAATAACTGAAGAACATAAATCCCAACAAATCTGTTTTTTTACTGTTGCGATGTCTATTACATTTTGTGAAAATGAGAGGAAGTTTTGAAAGTCATAAGTGTTTTCTTAAGTTATGTTTTGAATGAAAATAATACACAAGGTGCATTTTACACGTAGACTGTAAAAAAATTATATTTCTCATATTTCACACCAGAGACCAGTTGAATTACCGTGCTGTTTTTTTTTTAAGTACCGTGCTGTCCAAAAAGGCCACCGTACAACTCGTGACGTCACCAACAACAACATTATTGTCTGTCTGTTTAGCTCCGCTTCGTCTTGACACGCTGAATGATATATTAGCCAAACATCACGTATTTTACTCAATTCATAAAACAACTGAGCTAGTACTACAGTCATATCAACAGTACGCGAGCATTTGCCATTACGAGCGCCCGAAGGAGATTAATTTCCTCTCGCGTTTCCAACTGCCAAGCCGATGTCATGAGCTCAATGCTAACGCGGATTTCATCGTCAGGTTTTAACGTTACATCGCCGACCGTCAAAGTGTGAAACTCAGTCTACAGACCGCTCACGTGTGCACTCATTACTGAATAGGAAATACAATACCCGATATATTAATCGAGATGCGGGGTCGTTAATGTCATGGTCACTGTTGAGCATCCAGCGATCAGTTCCTCTCTGTAAACCGAGCAGATCAGACACACAGGCAGGATGTCCGACACGCTGGTCATCACTTTCCAGACTCGGCTCTCCGCGGTGATGGAGACCGTCCTGAAGACCACCATGTACGAGATCACCCGGCTGGTGGAGGAGAGCTTCGTGGAGCAGATGGACCGGGGCAAGCGGGAGGCGGAGGTGCTGAAGCGGAGGCTGATCGTGTCCGAGGCCAAGCTGAGGGAGCGGGAGAGGTTTAAGAAGGTGAGGTGTGTGGACTGCGGTCGGACAGCAGTGTCCCGGAGGAGGTTACTTCATGTCAAAGGCCCTGAAACACAGAATAGTGAGTAACTTACTAATTAATGTCTGACATCATGAGTTATGCAGTGTTTACAATTGAGGTAAAGTTGGTTTTATTCTCGCATATTCATTTAGTGACAACTAGTGACTTGTTCCCTATAGTGTTTACCATGATATTTTGTATATTCGGTCTGAATTAGCATGTCATTATGACTTGAAAACAACATTAGCACTATTTACTATGAACAATTCTTACTTTGATAGTCATTGCCTGCCATAATGTTTTGACTATTTAGAAACGGGAAAGAATACTTTTCTGAAATTGTATTATTAAGGATAAAGTCTAAATGTATGAATATAAAACCAACTTCACCTCAATGTGTTTTCAGTTGAGGTAAAATTAGTTATCTTTGTATATTTATTCGGACTTTCTCCCTAATATAATTTCATACAAGTATTCTTTGCTAATTCTAAATAGGGAAATCACGTTATTAGCTAACGACAATCAGAGTATTGTTTACAATCAATTAAATAGTGCTAATGTTGTTTTGAAGTCATATCCACATGCTAATTCAGATTGAATATTCAAAGTACCATGGTAAACATTAAAGGACACATGTCACAATTTGTCAATAAACAAATGTGTGAAAATAAAACCAACTTTACCTCAGTGTGTTTACATGGGTCATTCATTGGCTATGACAACACACTGTATGAGCAATTCCATGCAAATGTCAACCTTGCCATAAACAAAATGACGGTTTTTAAGGTATTAGCTTCGGATGCTTTAAAGCAGGGGTCACCAATCCAGGGCCCGTGTCCCTGAAGGGTTTAGCTCCAACTTGCCTCAACACACCCGCCTGGATGTTTTGAGTATACCTAGTAAGACCTTGATTAGCTTGTTCAGGTGTGTTTGATTAGGGTTGGAGCTAAAATCTGCAGGACACCGGCCCTCTAGGAACAAGTTTGGTGACCCCTGGTTTAAAGTGACTTTATGATCTTTACTCACAATAATGAGGATCTAAATAATTGATAGGGCGAGGCAGTGGCGCAGTAGGTAGTGCTGTCACCTCACAGCAAGTGGGTCGATGGTTCGAACCTCGGCTTAGTTGGCGTTTCTGTGTGGAGTTTGCATGTTCTCCCTGCCTTCGCGTGGGTTTTCCCCGGGTGCTCCGGTTTCCGCCACAGTCCAAAGACATGCGGTACAGGTGAATTGGGTAAACTAAATTGTCCGTAGTGTATGAGTGTGTGTGTGAATGTTTGTGTGGATGTTTCCCAGAGATGGGTTGCGGCTGGAAGGGCATCCGCTGTGTAAAAACTTGCTGGATAAGTTGGCGGTTGACCCCCACCTGTCAATGTGTCACAATCACATTTCGTACTTTTGTGGGTTTCAAGGTGTATTATTTCAGTTTTTATGTTTTATGCCGGAGTTATACATTACTGTTTTAGTTATTTAATATATGTTATGTTATTTCGATTTTTAAAAAATCATTTTGGACTTTTGAAGTTTGCTGTGGACGTTTTCTGGTCGCATGATAACCAGATGACTTCCTGATTACTGCATTAGCAACTAATACAGACCATAAATCTTTTTCAGAATGATTCTTTCCATCATAGAACTGATGCAATGAAGTCATTTTTTGTGGGAATTGTGTTTGTAATATATTATGATTTTATAAGCCATGTGAAATCTAAAACCAACAAACATTTATATGATTTATATCATTTATATCAGAAACAATTCTTTAATTATTACAAAAGGAAATTCCTTTTTATGCTTTTTAAAAAAAAAAAAAAAAAAAAAATATATATATATATATATATATATATATATATATATATATATATATATATCCAGACAATTTAGTTTATCTTATATAAAAAAACATTTTAATGATTTTCAACATAAAGTGAAATAAAGTTTTTTTTTTTTTCTCGATTTTTATTACACAACCACAAAATATTGGATATGCTGCTCTGATTTAGCTCACAAATAGATTTCAAACAAGAAGAATAACGTACAATGTATGTAACGCTGACGAACAGAACAGTTGACAAAAACATGTTTTTAATGAATTTTGAGGAAACTATAGTTGTCAGTTTTGTGCATTTTATTTTGATTATACTTTTGAATTATTTAAGTTCTTCAGATGATCTTGAGTCATTGTCCAATGTGGCATTATTATGGTCTGTTCATTTAAAGTAATACACTTTGTTTAAGTCGCAAAATATAAGCTTGACTGAATGTTTCTCTGTTTTTATTTTAAAGATTTGGACAATGCGCTTGTTGTAAAGCAGGAAAATGCCTCTGACAGTAGCTGGAGATGCAGTCCTAAAGGAAGCACAAATCAGGAGAAACCTTCAGCAACTCCAGAACCAAAACAGAATGTATGTATTGTATTTTTTTGTTGCTAATAATGAAATCTGTTATAATACATTCCATGGAAAATGTTAAATCTAACAAATCATTAGTTTGCACATAAAACTAGATTTAATATTATCTAATGCAATAAAAATGACTCTCCATAACCAATGAATGCTATCATGATGAACTCTAGCTTGTGTTTATATGTTTGTATGTAGAAATCTAAGTTTAAAAAACATCCTGACTGGCATGCAGAGATGATGTGTTAGAATTCAGGGTGATGCAGCTATAGATGTTAGATTTTAAATGCTCTGTTCTTCTAACATGTTTTGTTTAACATTGGTCTGACATCTGAATGAACACTTTGTGAATAAATATGTCTTGTTTTGGTTTTCGAATCACCTTAGTCGCATGACCTTGGTGTTTCGAATCACCTTATTCGCATGACCTCGGTGTTTCGAATCACCTTATTCGCATGACCTCGGTGTTTCGAATCACCTTAGTCGCATGACCTTGGTGTTTCGAATCACCTTAGTTGCATGACCTTGGTGTTTCGAATCACCTTAGTCGCATGACCTTGGTGTTTCAAATCTCCTTAGTTGCATGACCTGGGTGTTTCAAATCACCTTAGTCCCATGACCTTGGTGTTTTGAATCACCTTAGTCGCATGACCTTGGTGTTTCGAATCACCTTAGTCACATGACCTGGGTGTTTCGAATCTCCTTAGTCGCATGACCTTGGTGTTTCGAATCACCTTAGTCGCATGACCTGGGTGTTTCGAATCTCCTTAGTCGCATGACCTTGGTGTTTCGAATCACCTTAGTCACATGACCTGGGTGTTTCGAATCTCCTTAGTCGCATGACCTTGCTGTTTCGACTCACCTTAGTCGCATAAACTTGGTGTTTCGAATCATCTTAGTCGCATGACCTTGGTGTTTCAAATCACCTTAGTCGCATGACCTGGGTGTTTCAAATCACCTTAGTCGCATGACCTTGGTGTTTCAAATCACCTTAGTCGCATGACCTGGGTGTTTCAAATCATGCTTGTGTGCAGTGTTTTAAAACACTTGCATTTCGGTATCTTGACACTGTGTCGAAACGTCAGTTTCACGTCAGCCATCCATAGAAGATGAGTGCCTTAAGTATTTTTTTAATGCAACAGGAAAACAATTTAAATTATCACATCTGAAGAATATGCTATTTTGACTAGAAAAACAAGACACTGTAAATGAGTTAGAGATTTCACATATTGAAGAAAAACATGGATATTTAAGTTTTGTATTCTGTAACTAGCTTATGTGCATTTTTGTCAGGCTGTTCAGCAGGCAGTGTGTGAACCAAAACCTGCAGGAGAAGTGAAAGAAGAAACGAAAGAGCCCAGAGACACACAATTGTGCCTAAAAATACACTCTCAGCTACACAAACAGAAAGATCCTCAGAGCAGTGTACAAGAAACCAACGGCCTCCGCAGCGCAGATTCAACAGTCACGTCTTGCACTGAACTTGACGAGGACGAAGCCAGACACCGAAGCCCCACAAAATGGTTCAACTCCAAAACAGACCCTCGTTCGGCACTCGTTTCGCAGCCAGAACCAGAAACTCCATGCTTGAGACCCCAAATGGCTGACTCAAGTCCCATTAAACAAGAAGTTGTGGTGATGCTTCCATCAGATTGGGAAGACATGGAGATCAGGCCTCACAACAGTGCTAAGAAAACACATCTCCCACCTTCAGCCAGAGTTCAGGAGCGAGTCTCATTCCCTCCTCCACCACCACCTGTCAAACGTCAAATCGTTTCAACGCAAGCCATGCAGAATCTCAGAGCACCCGTCAGGAAGAACACCAAAATCGTTGTACATCCCAATGCGGCAATGAGCGATCATGGAGCTGTAGATCTAAACCGAAGCCTTCCTGCGCCGAAACTCTCTCAAGTCCGTCAGTATCCTGAAGGAGCGGGCGAAAGAAGCTTCAATACTGTGAATCCTGGAAGAAGTTTGCCTCCAGTGGTCAATATGAGGGTCCAAGTGGACGCCCGGAATATTTCAGCAAAGACTACGCATAATTGCAGCCAGTGCGGAAAAGGCTTCTCTCATTTGTGTCACCTCCGAGCGCACCAGCAGATCCACACAGGTGATCGGCAGTTCTGCTGCACCATCTGTGGGCGGAGCTTCACCAAACTGAGCAACCTGAAAGCGCACCGGAGGGTCCACACGGGCGAGAGACCCTACATCTGTGCAGACTGCGGGAAGAGGTTCACGCAGAAATGCAACTTAAAGAGACATCAGAGAATTCACTCTGAATTCACCCACTCCAGCGTATGACCGAATACGGTTGTGTTACACATTACACATGCTAATCAGTGTTGTTTTGGTTAGCGGTTAAATTATTTTTGATATCATGCATCCCTAACCTTGTGTTCTTAAAAACATGTTTGTTTTTTTTTTTTTTTTTTTTTTTTTTTGCAGTGACTGGATCACTTGAGGCAAATACTGGTTATATTGTGATAAATCTAAATATATTGAAGCGGATAACTTTCCTAGTTAAGGCAGGTGTAATGCTACACAGTGCAAATTCTGATCGTCAGTGTAAAGGTCTTTGCACACTGAGGTCCGAAATTTTCATATGCGTTTTTTCGTATTGATATGCGAAATAGTCATCACGTACACAAAATTTGCACAATGAGGGCTCTTTTTTTAAGGATCTAGGCGCAAAGTCTAAAGCGCATAGCGCAAAAGCATTAAGGGCATGCTTATTCTCTTGATGAGTTATGGGTGTGTTTGGAGAATAACCTGCATTAAACAGGTTAAAAATCAGTTTCATTTCAAGAGTCAGTTGCATCACGCCATGGCGCATTTGCTATTTACATGGCAGACTTTGTAAGTGTAAAAACTGAACGCTTTACTAGCGAGAAAACAGTTGAACAGACCATCTGCAGCGCAAGGATAAAGAACAAGCCTCCTCCATTCGGCCTTTTTACTTTCTCATTCTCTTCAATTTTACTCTTACTTCTTTACTTTTGTGGATAAGGAAACTTGTTGTACCCACTCGACTAAAGACATCATTTGTCTATTCATTTAATTTTATTTGTTAAGCGCAAAGATTTGTTTCTAAATTCAACTTTAATTTCCAGCAAACAAAAAAATAAACGAAAATAACAAAGTGTGGTAATATAGAAAAGCTATATCCAAACACACGTCCTATTCTTATGCCTCATATGGTCCAGAACCCGACAGGTGGACAAATCTGAGCTTGTTTTTTTATAAAAACTAAAATAAATTTGCATTCGATAAATACTACTACTAATAATAATAACATTATATAAAAACAAATTGTCATAAATAAACTAAAAAAGCCCCTATTTTTAGTTCCTCAAAATAGCAACGCACCAACAATGCGCCTTGACAAATCTCCTTTCTAGACCAGCACTCCTACAAAGTCCACAAAGTGGTGCAAATGGATGTACTATTTAAGCAACGTGCCTCAAAACGGGAAAATTATGGTTGTGCTGGTCTGACAATAGCAACAAATTGCATCAAACATGTTTTGCGCCTTATTGCACCAGGTGTATTATAGGGGCCTGAGTCTGATGCATATTAATTAATCCATTCTGAAAAAACGCAAAACATTCGGAGTCTAAATACACTCCCATGCTACAATTTGAACTTTTTGTAGGAACATTTATATTTTAAATAAATTAATACTTCAGCGGGCAGTGAAATACTTCAAATGTTTCTAATTTAAATAAATACGGTTCTTTTTTCAGCTTTCTATTCATCAGTGAATCCTAAAAAGTGGATCTAGTTTACACAATGTTTAGCAGTTTTCAGTTTAAAGTTTAGCAATATTATTTTTTCAATTTTGATATCTAGAAGTTATTTTTGACCATCGCTTCAGCACATTATAATGATTTGTGAAAGATTGTTTGACACTGAAAACTGGAGCAGTATTACATTTTAAAATAAATTAAATGGTTTTCACAATATAACAGTTTCACTTTGCTTTCAGAAACTTAAAAAAAAAAAGGTTTTACACTTTTAAATGGTATTCTATTTAGTTTTTTTTTTTTTTTTTTTTTTTTACAATTGTTTTACCATAAATTTCAGAACCCTGGTGTCATATTTCAAAACTGTAGACACAAAATTCCCAACCATTGCCAAAATTGCACAGTTTTCCAAAACTCTTAAAAACTTTTTTTTAAGTGCTCGGAAACAATACACACCAGTCAAAAATACTTTGTTCATTGAAGTAATATCACCTTTTCAATATAATTCAATTAAAAATCAAATTGATCCCATTTCAAAATGCCTCTCAAACATTACTTTTACAGATTACTGTGCATGCATTTAATCAGCTATCAACTGATACAAATGCTCAAAATGATAAGTTACTCTTGCATTACTCTTGATGCATGGAAGCTGATGTACAATAATACATATTTAGATGATGAAAGTTTCAGAAAATTTCAAATGACATCAGTTACCACAGACGATGGCCCAACTAGACCATCCTTATTCCATGTATATGGTTTCTATGTTCCATGTACCACTTTTTACAGACAGTGTTTTCATATTTGACATTACTGTATGTAAGAACCTGTGGCCAAATCCACAAGACCAGATTGATGGAAAGATCCCAAATAGAAGTCTGATATACAGAAATACATATATGCAAATTACATTTGTGACATACTAGTGCTTTATATATACAAAAATATGTCATAGATGTCAAGATATTGCAAAAATTTAGAACTACAAATTTGTACATGTTATGTAAATATATTACCTATTATGTTCTATATTTTACCTACAAATATATTACCTATGGTTGATGCGATGGTGCAGTAGCTTGCTGGTTCGAGCCTCGGCTGGGTCAGTTGGCGTTTCTGTTTGGAGTTTCCATGTTCTCCCCGCGTTTACATGGGTTTCCTCCAGGTGGTCCAGTTTCCCCCACAGTCCAAAGACATGCAGTGAATTGGGTAGGCTAAATTGTTCGTAGTGTATGAATGTTTCCCAGAGATGGGTTGCGGCTGGAAGGGCATCCACTGCGCAAAAACATATGCTGGATAAGTTTGCGGTTCATTCCACTGTGGCGACCTCAGATTAATAAAGGGACTAGGCTGAAAAGAAAATGAATGAATAAACATTACCTATAAATTGGCTTTATATAAACACACACACACACACACACATTTGTATGTATATGATATGGCTGAAAAAATATTTTTGCAATATTTTGACAAATATGACATTTTATATGCAGCTTTTTGATTTGGGAATGTGCAGTCAGAGACACTTATTTAACTCTGCTATTCTGTTTTGTTTTGTTTACAGTATACATACATTTTTAATGAACAAAACATTAGTTCAGTGATTCCACTGTTTGCACTGTTTCCTCTACATGCAGAAACCATAATGAAACCTGTATTATATATTTTAAACAGCAATATTGAATGATTGCTAATACTTGTTTACTGAATCGATGTGCATCTTGTGTGCTGGTGATCTAAAGTAATGTTTCTGTAGTATTTGTATGATAAAAGGATGATGTGAATCAATGATCCTGCAAATGGAAGACTTCTCTAAAGAAATGAATGCAACATGCAAAGTTTTAAACACTGGAGAGTCTTTGATAAACGTAGTGACCGTTTAGAGTTTTGTGTCTAGAGTTTTGAAAATTGACATCAGGGTTCTGACATATTTAATGAACAAAATATTTTGATATATATTAATGCGCAACATGAGAAACGCCTTTAAAAAATATCCCACACAATCAAACACTGCTTTATGGATTCATTATTAAAAAGTGTATATTTTTTCATTACAGTGGGGATAATGTACTCGATCCTAAAACATTGACAACTTTGTGAATTTATAAATAGGTAAACTGTGAGGCTCCCTAAAATATGCTTTATTTTTGCAGTTTTTGGAAGGTTTCTCTGCTTGTTTGTTGGTTTTCCCAATTTAAAGTGTTTAAGTCAGTTTATAAGCTTTATTGAATAAAACCGCTACTCACTCAATTACTATTACTGTTATATGACAACTCTTTTGATTTACGCATTCAGATGTGTAGCATTAGCTCTTTCAACCGCTGCACAAACTCACTATTGCAGCAGGACAGCATTATTGTTTTATTTTGAAACTGCAGATCAAATGTGTGTATATTTGCTGCTGTGGACTGAATTGTTGACATTAAGATGTCAGGGCTGATCTTGTAGGTTCAGATTCTACGCAGGCAGGGGTGGCCAGTGATTAAACTTAAAATGTAGTGTTATTTAGACTGTAAAGAGAGTGACAGTAGAGCTGATGCTTTCCGATGAGCTTCTCATTGTAGTTTATGTATGTTTTTTGTTGATTCAAAGCCACACACTGTGTCACATCACACACCGAGCAAACTCTTCCAGTAATGCATGCAAACAGATTGTTGGTGATTCAGGAACACCACAGGAAGTCATGTATGTTGCGGACTAAATGACTGTATTTACACTTATTTTTTCCTGTGAAAATTGCTGATGTAAATGATGAAATTAGAATTTAAATGGACCAAATGGCCAGAAGTTCATGTCTTGGTTTCTGTCACCAATATGTTGTTTTGTAGTGTTCATGTCAACCCAATTAAACTCTCCTACAGTTGTTTGGAAGCATACTTACAGTATGTTCATTGGTCATGAAGTCTTATTCGTTTGTACTTAAGATGCTTTTATTTTTGCACACATTTAACTGGCGCATTGTCCTTTCCTATTGTATTTTAAAGTAATGCATACACTCACCGGCCATTTTATTAGGTACACCTGTCCAGCTGCTGGTTAGCGCAAATTTCTAATCAGCCAATCACATGGCAGCATCTCAATGCATTTAGACGTGTAGACATGGTCAAGACGATCTGGAAAGGAGAATGGCCAGACTGATAGAAAGGGAACAGTAACTCAAATAACCACTCGCTACAACCAAGGTATGCAGAAGAGCGTTTCTGAATGCATAACATGACAAACCTTGAGGCAGATGGGCTACAGCAGCAGAGGACCACACTGGGTGCCACTCCTGTCAGCTAAGAACAGGAAACTGAGACTACAATTTGCACAGGCTCAACAAAATTGGACAATTGAAAAATGGAAAAACATTGCCCGGTCTGATGAGTCTCGATTTCTGCTGCAACATTCAGATGTTAGAGTCAGAATTTGACGTCAACAACATGAAAGCATGGATCCATTCTGCCTTGTATCAACGGTTCGAGCTGGTGGTGGTGGTGGTGGTGTAATGGTGTGGGGGATATTTTCTTTGCACACTTTGGGCTCATTAGTACAAAATGAGCATCGTGTCAATGCCACAACCTAACTGAGTATTGTTGCTGACCATGTTCATCCCTTTATGACCACATGGTACCCATCTCCTGATGGCTATGGTAGATATAAATTTAAGTATTTTATATAAAAATATATTTTTTCTATTTTTATTTCGTTTTAAGGGCAGCAGTGTCTCCAGAAAAAAGGACCCTCCACATCAAAAGCTACTGCTCGGCCCACTATTCAGGAAACACTTAAAAGAGAACAAATAACTTACTTGCTAATATCCAAGCATGCTATGAACCAGATTTTTATCCAAAGAAAAATAAAGATATCCAAAGATGTCTTTTTTTAAAAGTTGTAAATAAATGTGTTTTTGAAATGAAGACAGCAGAAGTCTGATTTATTTTAATTATTAAGCCTGATATGTTTACTGCTCAGAAATATTTTAAATGTTTGCTAAAATATATTTTGTTTAAGTGGAAAAATTTTTTTTGCTTTTAAACCAGAAATTTTATTTAAAAAAATTAATTTAAATCAGTAATCACAATATTGTGAAATGGTGATAATTTTATCCAAGGTTATCATACCGTCACAATCTTATACCAGACCCGTAGCTAGCCTGGTGAAAGGGGTAGTTCTTTTTTCTCAAAAAAGTGGACCTTGTTGTAGTTATACGCTTCATTTTCTATTTAGGTGAAGTTTATTTATTAACTAATTTCGAAAGAATCACATGCTTATGATTGTTTGGGCCTGGTCCCGCATTATTTAATTTATTATTCACTAATCAGACCATTCCTAAGCCACTATAAATACCCTAAGTTCCATATAACAGCCATCTTCATTTTAAAGAATCCTCCCTTCCACCCCTACTCCTCCTCCTATCCTAGATGGGCAGCACGGTGGTCCAGTGGTTAGCACTGTTGCCTCACAGTAAGAAAGTCACTGGCTCTAGTCCTTACCAAGCCAGTGGATGTTTTTGTTTACACGTTCTCCCTGTGCTTACATGGGTTTCCTCCCACTGTCCAAAAACATGCGACTTAAGTTAATTGACTTATTCAATTTGGCATAGACATGCTCCTAATAAGTGGTAATCTCTTAAGAGCAATCACTGTTCATTAGCTACTACAGCAGGGGGGTCCTCGAGATCTACCTGAGCTCAAACTCCCTTCTTACCTTGCAAATGGGAGGGAGCCCCGGGCTCGAGGATCTTAAGAGCTCAGGGCTCTCTCCCAGGACAGCGTGCCAAACAAGCTTTATAATCAGTCATCAGCTAAGTGTGAACTTTGAGTTATGACATTAAAATACTGAATTTAGGTTACATTTTAAGCACTATTTTAGCTGAATTAGCTTGTTGGATGGTCATCATAGCCACACTTTTTGATCATTTAGAATAAAAGTTACTTGTCATTTGTTTCTCTATTTAAAAACAGTAGTGAAAGACGACTTCACTTATGTCAGATGTTTTCTTGGACACCTGCTGTTAGATTATTTCCATTGGCCAAAACGGATTAACTAAGTCACACTAGAATTCCGCATGGTCTTAAAGCCTTTTTTGATTGCTTATTTTTATTATTTATGATGGCACAGCAGTCAAAATAAGACAAATGAGCTCATGAATGAATTCTTTGTCATTGAGGAGTGGGTCTTCCAAACCACTTGAACCCCCTGGCCTACCCAATCTGTAAAATTCAGCAGCCATGTTGATGCACAACACATTCAACATTTGAAAAATAGAAACTACACTTGCTGAATAAAAACGTTGAGTCATCATGTAATGTATCATACCTTCTTTATAACATGCTAATTACAGCAGAAGAAGACTGATAGTAGTGCAGGTCATTCTCCAGTCCACCGGATGGCAGTAAAATAGAAAAACCACCTACATTTTCTGCATCCGCTGAGGAGGACTGTCAATTTAACGATCAGATTACTGCACTAATAACGTCTATACTCGCATCATTTTGCGGATTTCTTCCAAGAAATCCTCTTCACGAGGATCATATCCACAAGGTATTTACCATCTGAATAACACAACGCATGTTCGTAATCAGCGTCCAGTTTCATTGTTTTACTCTGTAACGTTACATTAAAAGGCCCGAAGAGAGGTTGCGAGCTTATTTTTGTAGAACAGAAGAACATATAAACATAGACATGCAACGTTATAGATATATCACTAATTACATGATTATATTAGCGTAAAAACTCATAATTGGTTTGTTATGTAGTGCACGTGGCTGTAAAAACAACAACAAACAAAACGCCCACCTGGTGACAGGAATGGTGTTCTGGAAATATCTGTTTTTCTCAGCAAGTGTTTGATGTTTGTTAATGAGGGCACTGATACCTCAGTGTTTAGACTGTGTATTTCTGCGTTTCAGGGTGGTTGCTTTCATCGTTTCTCCCTCAAGGTGTCATCTCGAGGCGCCGGGACGATGACTGAAGCCCTTTTCCTCACATTCCAGTCGCAGCTGTCGGTGGTGATGGAGACCGTCCTGAAGTCCGCCATGTTCGAGATCACACGGCTGGTGGAGGACAGTTTCCTGGAGGAAGTGGGTCACCATAAGCAGGAGGTGGAGGTGCTGAAGCTGAGGCTGCAGCTGTCCGAGAGTAAGCTGAGGGAGAAGGAGAGGGAGCGGGAATGGGAGAAGGAGAGGGAGCGGGGCAGGAGGACACAGTGTCCGGATTGTGGCCGGACAGGAGACTCCAGCAGCAGAGACGAGAGCCAGACTGTCGAAACCGCTCAGGGTGAGTTGCAGACAGGGCTGAAAACTGATAAAACGTATTTGCCATACTACAGGTCAGTGTGTGGGTTAGGAAGAGCTGAAGAATATCCCATCATCTAGAGTAGGGGTCACCAATCTCGGTCCTGGAGGGCCGGTGTCCCTGCAGGGTTTAGCTCCAACTTGCCTCAACACACCTGCCTGGATGTTTCAAGTATACCTAGTAAGACCTTAATTAGCTTGTTCAGGTGTGTTTGATTGGGGTTGGAGTTAAAATCTGCAGGACACCGGCCCTCCAGGAGCAAGTTTGGTGACCCCTGATCTAGAGCTTAAGACTGGCTGTTAATAACGTTTATTTTTGTTTATTACTTTAATATGTGTATTGTTGTTATTGTTGTTGTTATTATTATTATTATTAATAATAATAATAGTAGTAATAATATCCACAAACTGCAGATGTGACAATAAATCAATCAAAAAAACAAACAAATATTATTCATTATAATTTTACGTATTATTTGTATTTTTTTTTTTAGATATGTATTATTATTAATAATAATTGTAGCCAGCCACTATTAGCTGATGTGGCAATAAACAAACAAAAAATATGATTCATTGTAATTTTATATATTATTTGTAAAAGTCATTTTAATTATGTATGTATCATTATGAATTGTAGCCATTTTATATATTATGATTAATTGTAGACATAAGGTGGTGATGTGGCAATAAATAAACAAACAAATATTGTTAGTTACCAAACAAATTTAGGAAACTCAAAAGCACATAACAAAATTTGACAAACAAAAAAACAACAACAAACACAACGTAAGATTTAAATTACCTAATAACCTAAAAATTTGTAAGAATATTTAAGAATATTGACAAATATTACATTTGTATATATACAGTATACTATACAATATTTTTGTTTAACAGAGGGAAGATTTCTTCAGCACATTTCTAAATATAATAGTTTTAATAACTCATTTCTAATAACTGATGTATTTTATCTTTGCCATGATGATAGTAAATAATATTTGACTAGATTTCTTTCAAGACACTTCTATACAGCTTAAAGTGACATTTAAAGGTTTAACTAGGTTAATTAGGTTAACTAGGCAGGTTAGGGTAATTGGGCAATTTATTGTATAATTATGGTTGGTTCTGTAGACCATCGAGAAAAAGTATATATATCTTAAAGGGGCTAATAATTTTGTCCTTGAAATGGATTTTAAAAATTTTAAATTGGTTTTATTCTAAGCAAAATAAAACAAAGAAAACTTTCTCCAGAAGAAAAAACATTATCAGATATACTGTAAAAATTTCCTTGCTCTGTTAAACATCATTTGGGAAATATAAAAAATAAATAATTTCAAAGGGGGCTAATGATTCTCGGTTGAACTTTATATATTGGTTACAGTGCTTCTAAAATTGTAAACTGAACCATAGCGCATATCTATATGTATTAAATTAAAATGTATTATTAACTTTTAAAATATATATGTTTTATTTCAAATATAGATTTTTAAAATTGAATTCTATTATTAATCAACTAAATAATGTAATATAAAAAATATTTTTTATAGCAAAATGCACAAAAAAAAAATCTGAATACTTAAATATTTCAGAATTTCTGATTAATATTATTAAATATTTAAAAAATAATAATATAAATAATCAAAGTATAAACAGAATAAACCATGTCCCATAGTTTATAAATGGTGTTTTTTAACTATAAACATCTGTCTGTCTAGCAATTCATTGTTGCATTCTTTAAATGACTGTAGTCCTATATTTATGGATTATGCCCTGTTAATAACATCAGGTGTCATGTGTATGTTTGAATATTTTTAGTGCTGTTCCTAAATTATATAAACATTTTTCCAATGCAGGAGCAGACACCCTTTGTCTAGGCCTAAGTCTGAGAGAACAATCCGCCAATCCGTCTGCACTGACTGAAGAAATGTGGAGCACCAGACAACGCCTGGAGTCTAACAAACAAACAACAACAACAACAACTACTACAAACACACACTCCAAAGAGAAGAGCGACACACATAGGCAAAAAACAAAAGAGATCATCGCACCTCACTCCAATGCACAAGTTCCACAGGATTTCCTGCAGAGGCTTCTAGGCAGTTCTGTCCTTCAGAGCGAGTCCACTAGTGACTTCAAACCCCGAGAACAACCCGAAAAAGACTTCACTCTTGACAAGGAGATGCACTCAGATCACTCGGGACTGCTGCAAAGTCCTCCTTCCCAGGATGTGCACCAGGACTCGCCGTTATCGTCACCAAATGGACGAGTAAAATCAGAAATCCAGCTGGATCTCCTACCTGTCAAAGAAGAGGAGGAGATGGTTCCGGTGTGGGACAGCATCAACAGAGACGAAGATGAAATGGCCGATCCCGGTCAGGCAGAGCTCAGAGGATCTTGTGATCAGGAGGAGATACAGGTAGAAAGCTTTCCAGGTCTAAACTCTCTCGACATGCCAGATGCCACCTCATATTTTACACCTTATTCACTGCTACATCAAGGTATTAGGGCACAACATAGTCATTTATGCACATCAGAGCTGATGCTGTCTAGCATACCAGAGAGGGCACATTCATTTGTCCAACCGGAAAACGGACAAAGCTATGCTGGTTCAGAGAGTTCGGTCCGCTATACTCGCGATGATGTTTGTCCAGGCAAAAAGGCAGTCGGCAGTGTAAAATACCCAAAGCGTTTCTCCCAGGACAAACATGGAACGCCTGAGCAGATCCATGCAGACAGAACCCACCAGTGCACCCAGTGTGGAAAAACCTTTCTGAGAGCTTGTGATCTGAAAGCTCATGTGCTCATCCACAAGGGCAAGAAGCCTCTGAGCTGCTCGCAGTGCAATCAGACGTTCGCGTACAACTTCGAGCTCAAGGTTCACCAGCGAAACCACTCAGGGGAGCGACCTCACGTCTGTCCGCACTGCGGCAAGGCCTTCGCTCGGATGAGCAACTTCAGGCAGCACCAGAACATCCACACTCGCGAGAAGCTCTTCAGCTGCTCTCAATGCGGGATGCGATTCAATCGAGCCACCAACCTGCGGGTTCACCTCAGACGCCACAGTCACGCCGGGATGTCTTACAATTGCCCCCATTGTACAAAGACCTTTCTGAATCCCAGGCAAATGAAGAGTCATTTACTGAAAGTCCACGGAAGAACAGGGAAATAAGTGTATTTCTCATTTCCACTCATGTTTTCCCAATGCAGTCTGATTTATGTTTACGTATTATAAACGGTCTGCACTGTTAGAAGTCAAGAAGCCAACAGAGGACACCTTACAGACAACTAAGCGACTGAATAGGACCTGGACAAATTGTTATGCATGGAATCTTTAAGCTGTAGCTTTGCAGTACAGATAGACAAGGAGACCTTGGTTTCTGTGTAGTTTAAGGGTGTGTTCACACTTGTCGTTTGATTCTTTTGGTTTGTTTGCTTGGCGTTCACACTAACCCCAACCTAAAAATACTAAATGAATAATAACCATTTTTTTCATGACATGAATTACTGAACATCCAAAACGATGCTTTGTTTCATTTGCATACGTCTCATGGTGTTTAAATCAGTTGAGACCTCATGAAGAGCTTATAATAACAGTATAAGAAGAGTAAAAACTGAAACATATTACACACAAATTAAGATCTGCTGCAGGCATTTCTGACTCTTTTATTGATCTTTAACAGGCAACATTGTGATTATAATGAGAAACAATTGGCATTCTTGAAAGTAGTGTTGGGCCGATAGACGACCGATGGCCGATAGACTACACTATGCTGATGCTGACTGCGTCTCACTATAGTTGTTAAACGTGATGTTTAATTAATCTTGTCTCTATACAACGACTCTTCAGTCTGTCAGGTAAAGTGTCACAGCGTCAGTACACTGCTTCAATCTTTCGCTTTCACGCTTGTACTTAGTAATTTTAGTGAAAACCTCAGATACTGTTGGTTACTTGTGCACCTTTTTTACCGACCAAGTTTGTCAACGCCATTATAATGAAACAAATCACACTGCTCATTCATGCCAGAGTACCGTGAAAAAGTAATTGACAAGTGGTAATTTGTGTGTAACTTTATTTATTTATGATTTGTTTATGGGTTAAACAAAGACCATGCAGGTCAGGTGGTTAAAACGGTAGGCTACAAATAAATAATTCATTATGAATTAATTATTCATAAATAATGAATTCACCTATGCCTATGATGATGATGCCATCGTCCATCGCGGTGTTTCACATTAGACATCGTACGATGGCAAATTGGTTGTTATCACCCAACCCTACTTGAAAGTAGGGCTGGAGGATTAATCGAAGATGATTTTCATGCGCATGTTGTCAGTAAAACTTGCTGTCCTAAATCTCCAGCACATGATTTCATATGTAGAGAACACAGAGTTGTTGTTCACTTACAAGCTACTCAAATAAATTGCGTTCAAAAGTTGATTTATTCTGAAAATAAGAAAATTGAGATAATCGTCTTGTGATAATGACGAATGTTTGTGTAGCTTCTCGGTTGAGTATGACTCTGTGTTGCAGCTACATCTGAAAACATGTGAAAATACCCCATTTAATAACTTGATTTTACTCCAAACTCACTTTATATCTTCAGTTGATTGCGGGGCTGCACAATATATCATTTCAGAGTTGATATCGCAACGTGAGCAATCGCGATAAGTCACATCGCAGGACATGGCATGGTAGGATTATAATTAATAATTTCCATGTGTTTTTGGGGCCTGACTGTATGAGAATGATAAAAGCATTCAGGCATAAGAAATTGTACCAATTTTAACCATAATAATGATTAATTTTATTGAATTATTCATACAACGAAGACTATGCAGTATTATTTTACATTTTAATATTCAATTACTGTACCTGAATGAAAACAACACAAACGGTTTATTTCATTTGTATTTTTTTCTTTATTGTATTTTTCGATGCTTGTAGGTTTAATCCAGATGCACCTACAGAATCATCCCAATCAATCAACTAAAATAATCAATTCTTTCCAAATAGAGATATTAAGTCATCTGGTGAAATTGTATTTATGTCGCAATATATATCACCGAATAACAAAATATCGCAACTCACTACGTAAGATTATTCTGTAGTCGCGTGCTAATTAGTCTCATTGAACCACTGAAAGTAGTAGAATCTTCTGTTTTTCAGCAACTGCAATTTCCTGGGTTTCTTCTTTGTGGGTTTTTTGAGTTTTGCGTTAGAGCGCCCTCTGGCCTTTGGAGCAGATTTACTACAGAAAATTATCCTTTACTGACAAGATGTGCATAGCAATCCCAGCTTTGCAATTTAATTTATGATTAATTGTTCAGCCCTATGTGTGCATTCTGTCCTTTTTATAGCCACATCTCCTGTTTGGTTTATTTCAATGTCTTGTTGGAAGTGAACTGTGAACCATCTCTTTCTTAGCAGGTCTCAATCTGCTTATTTGGTGTGCACCATGGTTTAGATCCTGTCCATACAAACATGGGTATTTTCAAAAATTTACTTTTAAATTTTTTTTTGCATAGCCTCACTCTTTGCCTTCATGAAAATGGAATATTTTGTGACTGAAATTGATACAATCTGAGTTTTCCCCTTATGACGTCTGCGTGCACACTGTTTTCTCCTTTCTGCTCAGCCAACACTGTTGGGTTCACACTAAATGTGGAAGGAGCTAATTTCGCACGTTTGCAACAAACGTATTGCATATTCCGCATTGTTTGATCGCTGGATGGTATTCCACCTTTGTTCTCATGTTTGCATTTGCTTGTATGCAATTTACTTGCAAAAATAATGAGTTCTAGGGATGGCTGAAGTGAAACTGACGTTTTGACACAGTGGCAAGATCCTGAAGAACAAGTGTTCCGAAACACTGTACCGAAGCATGATGCGAAACACAGATCACATGACTAAAGTGATTCAAAACACCAGGTCAAGTGACTAAAGCTATTAAAAGCATCGGTCATTTCAGAAGCGTTTCGAGACCTGTTGAATTTGCGTTTGACTGACATGGTCAAAAAAAACTGCCTCATGTAGCCTAGTGAACTGCGCGTGTGCACAGAGGAACTGCGCTGCAAATGACGTGAGCTCAAATCCTGACTTGTACAAACACTCTTAAATTTTGGCTTGATGTATTTCAATGATGTAACTTTTTACGACTAAAACAAGACATATTTATCCATAAAGTGTTCATTCGGATCTCAGACCAATGTTAAAACAAAACACATTACAAAACAGAACATCTATAGCTGCATTAACCTGGATTCTAACCCTTTATCTCTGCATTGTTAGAACTGTCACTGCTCCACTAAATCACTTGAAACCTAGACTTTAAAACATGAAGTTTAATTCCTAAATTTGCTGAACTGTTTTTTACTAAACCTGTTCCAGAGCAATACCTAAAATGACCACTTGGTGTAGAGACGGGTTTCGAAACGTTTCGAAGCTTCGATACATTTGCTTTGACTCTTTTAATGTTTCATGAAGCCTCTCTTTGCCCACTCCTTCTTAATTCCGTTTGGTGTGAACCAGCACAAAACTCTCATCATCGCCCCCTGTTGGTTTGGCAGGAACCTAACATGCTTCACAGTGCATTTTCATGTGTATGGATGTTTTTTTTTAAACAAAAGCTGGGAAAACTCTGTTCATAATAATACCCATGTACATGTGGACATGTCCTTAGATGGCAGCATTCACTCTTATTCAAGTGAACGTCAATAACAGATTCAGGTTTTTATCAAACCAAACTTGCCAAGTGTGAACACACTATTACATCTGTAAATTAAAATTTGGTAACGATTTACTCCAAAATGAACTATTTTGCTGTTGTATTATCAATGTACGTATAAGAGCTGTTATAGATTATGTATTTGTTGTATTCTCTTCAACAACAGTAAAAATGCTGTATGCAGCACTTTGTTTTTGGATGTTTATGGATTTTTTTTTTGCTTTTTAGAATTCCTAAAAACAAAAGGTACCCTGCATCCCTTTTTTCAACTTGCATGGCGCATTTTGTTGGAAAAAGTAAATGAACCATCAGACATAACGGTTGGTAGTATGTCTATTTCCAGTTCCTGATAACAAAAAGTGCTCCAATTAGTCCAAATGCTTGGTTTCCTTCACCTCAGTCTTCCGTTCAATCTTCAAGCATCCTTTGATGAACACAGATGTTGGACATTGCAAGACCTCCAGCTCATTTGCACCAGATTTCTGAGATTGTTGATGCCTTCCTGTCCTGAAGTGACTGGACAACTATTAACCCCTTCGTACACAGGTCATTATCTGATGGATTTGTGTACTTTTTCCCAACAAAAGCAGAAGAGTCTTAAAATTATTCACAATTTAATTTATTTTTATCGTTCATTCTGACTTTGTAAACTAATCCAAGACTGCAGACATTCAGACAAACTTTCAGCACTTCCTATAAAACAATCTTAAGGCCAAATCACAGACTAATCTTAATAAGTCACTTCTCACACATATCATGACCTGACTAAAGTCGATATTGGTCAATAATGCCAACAAAACCTTACACAGTGTCTGTTGCAACTGGTAACCACCTGTTAATGCAATGTGAATTGGCCCTTAAGTGAACACTTTCTTTGTTTCAGACTTCATATTTCAAGTGTTATCATAATAAACAAGCAGACCACACACTTAAGATAGCATACGTAAACTAAAAATCAACTGTGATTTAATTTAAAGGCATATTTTAATGCAAGGCAGTGAGTCTTAACCACAAAACATGAATAAGAATGTTACAATATCAATAAATGCGCCCAAATTTATGTTAAAATGTGCCACACAGAACTGCAGTTTACTAACTTGTTGTTTTGTATGTTTTACTGTAGATTGGCCAAAGGTTTGCAGAACATTCTTCAACTGAACAAGGAAATTCACAACCCATAAACAAGCAGAGAACATTCAGTGTAAGCATGAATTTAAATTCATTTGTAAGCTGTTAAATGATTGTCAAATTACCAATTACTTGTGTGTTTCTTATACAGGTGGTGGCCAGAGAGGTCCTGACTCAGTTTCAGGTGTGGCAGAAGGCCTCCTATAGCAGGAACATTGATTGGAGCCCGATTACAGCAAAGGTTTGGACTTCTTCTTTTTAAAATATACAAATAAAGGCATGCTTGCAGAGAGTAATTTGACATGTATTTGTTTCTTTTTTCTTGCAAAGATTATATCTAAACTGCCGCAGTTTTATGGCCGGGAGGCAGAGCTGATTGTACGATGTACTAAGATGCTACACAACCGCAGGGATTACCTTCGAAGAAGAGCAAAGGTTAGATGATTAATCACATCATTTGAAATCTACTTTTTGACAATGTTTAACATAACAGAACTAGATTAAAGCAGGGTATCTTCAATTGTTTTAAAAAAGCCTTAACATGTCTTAAATAAAAAAAAAAATGGCTTTAAAAGGTTTTAAATCCACTGAAATATTGTGTAGTAGGTCTTAAATTTTTTTAAACGGGTATTAATTTTCCTTTGTCCATATGAAGCTATATCCAACACCCATCCAATCACTAACAATATATTTCAATACCAGTTTTAAGAAATGTTTATTTATTAACTCTAATTACTTATTAATATAGTTTAATTATCTTCCTTACAATAACAATACTTTTTAATGTTTTTTTAAGACTTTATCTTAAAATTTTTAGCATTTAGCCTTGTGTAAGTCTGAAATTTCATTCATTATGGTCTAAAAAGTCTTAAATTTGACTTGATGAAACCTGTAGAAACCCTGTAAACCCTGTAACCATCATTTATTTTACTCGTCCTCCACTTGTAGATTTTTTTTCATCTGTTGAACACAAAGAAAATATACAAAAAATGACTACATAAAGTATTTAGGCAACGTTTTTTATACACATTGGCAAATCCATATTATTATTTGTCTGCATGGCATACTCTTGGCAAATGCAAAAGTCTACAGACCTGTTAGGTTGCAATCTGTGACGCTAATTGAACCAGATAACTGTTCAATCCTTAAAATTGTTGGGAATTTCATGTGTTTACCATAAAGTAATCAATTTACATAAGTTGCTTGTCATTTTGTATTTTGCTTGTATTAATCACATGGAAAGGAAAAAAAATGGCCATCAAAACCGAAACTCTTTAGTTTAAACCTGAATTTAAAGGTTGTCTCTCTCTAGTAGTGATATTAAAAATAAATTTTAAGACCTCACACAGCACTTCATACTCACAGTATTAAAAAAAAAGCAGATACATACATTTTTTATAAATCCTTCAAAGTTGTAATAGAAGTTGTGGTGTTGGAAAATACTTCATGTAATTGGTTAGATTTACTAATTCCTACATCATATATATTACCATTCAAAAGTTGGAGTTGGTAAGATAAAATGAAGAGCGATTGCACAAAATATTAAGCACCAAAATGTTCTCAACTTCGACCATTTAAGGAATAATATGATTGTGCATCATATAATCATCTTAGAATGATTTCTGAAGGATCGTGTGACTCTGAAGTATAATGTTGCTGAACATTCAGCTTTGACATCACAGACAAAAAAGACCATTTACAATGCATTGAAACGGAAACCATTAGTTTCAATTGCAATATTTCACAATATTACTGTTTCTGTTGCATTTTTGATCAAATAAATCCAGTCTCGGGTACTATAGGCATTATAAGTGACGTCTACAGACATAGAAAAGCCTTTCAACTACAAACAGTTGCATACTTTCAATTCAAGACAGATGGTTTCTCTCTCCATTAAAACAAAGGGTGCTTGATCAACGCTTCAACATGCTGGAATTTGTTTTTAAGTCAATAGGGCCATTAAGGAGTCCAGTCATTGGGCCTTTTAACACCCGATTCTTTCATATGTAAAGCAACTGACTGAAAATCTGCTGTTGTGAAACTGGTTTTACTTATAAGTCAGACAGAGTGGGCAAAATAAGCTACTTCAAAGTTTAAATTTAACAACTTTATTAATCCCACCACTGGCAATTAGATTAGGGTAGTAGCATTTCATGATACAACAAACACATTAAAAAAACAAATCACTTACAAAAAAGTATTAAAAAACACAATCCAGCATGCTTCATAATAACTTCATAAATAGTACTGAAAACATAGGAAAGACCCATATATTAAACATTTTAAACTTGCTAAAATGTAATGTTGTAAAGCTTTATTACCTCAGGAACAAAGGTGAATTTATATTTGTTAGAAGAGCATCTGATGCTTCTAAACCTTTTTCCAGAGGGCAAGAGAACAAAAAAAAGGCTTCAGAGGATGGGAATCATCTCCTATCACACTTTATAAAAATAATGACTAATGTTTTGCTTCTTACACTTTCTTTACATACCTAAAACTTGCCTACAGAACTTATTCATTGTTGCTCTTAGGGCCTACTCACACTATGCCATCCGTACCGTGCCCAGGCCCGTTTCCCGGATCGTTTGAGAAGTGTGAGTGCGCTGAATCGGGCTCAAGCACGGTTCACTTGGCCGGCCCTGGCCCGGTTGGAAGAGGTGTGCCTGAGCGCGGTACACTTGGGCTTTGGCGCGGTACGCTTGTGTGTGAGCGCGAAACGCGCCAAAGCCCGAAACCGAAAGCGAGACGTGACTTTTAAGGGACTGTTTGATATGGATTTATTAATCATTCTTACTGTTCAGTGATCGCAAACTGCCGTAGTTTATTAAAGACGCAAACTCCTCACAGCACGCCAGCTGCGCGCCTTCAGCAGACCTCCTCATTCCTGCAGCACGAGAGCTTTGATTGTTTATGAGCGCCAAAAGTGGCGGATCTGTTCGGTAAAATATCTGACTGCGTGTCACGGCATCCCTAAGGACTGTTTGGCGAAATATTTGACTGCATGTCACTGCATAACAAACGACTGAAACGATATAACTAGAGAAATCTCCACTGTGCTGCTGAGTGAGAGAGCGTATGGCAAGCCGTTTTAACATTTAAACCTTGTTCTGACTATCCATAAATATATATATTTAGAGATATAATTATATATTTTGACAAGTCATTATTATAATTCGACTTGTCAGAATGACAATTAGAGATATCTGCAATTACAATTGTACTAGTACGAAATCAGATTGGAGATATCTGCAAATATATTATGACTAGTCATATTCCTCCATTGACTTCCATTGAAAAATATTTGCAGATATCTCTGAGTTTTGACTCGTCAAAAATCCAATTCAAGATATCTACAACTGTAATTCGACTATTAGTAAATTAATTAGAGGTATCTTCAAATATATTTGTAAATATCTCTAAATATTACAAATTAAAGACATCTCCAAATGTATGACTAGTAAAAACTCAGTTAGAGATATCTCTAATTACAATTGTGACTAGTCAAAACTCATTTAGAGATATCTGCAAATATTTTTCAATGGAAGTCAATGGAGGAATATGACTAGTCATAATATATTTGCAGATATCTCCAATCTGATTTCGTACTAGTACAATTGCAATTGCAGATATCTCTAATTGTTATTCTGACTAGTCGAATTATAATTATGACTAGTCAAAATATAATTAGAGATATCTCTAAATATATTTATGGAGTCAGAACAAAGATTTAAATGCTAAAAATGCTTGCCATAGAGAGCGCTTCTGAACAGCGCAGCAGCGATGACGTAAGCGTGCCGAGGCCCGATATGGTGTGAGCGCGGGCCGTCGGGGGAGTAGGGAGGGGGGACAAGCGTGCTTTGGCCCGGTTCGAGGCAACTGTACCTAGTGTGAGTAGTTGTGTAAAATGCTTCCTTGTCCTCATTTGTAAGTCGCTTTGGATAAAAGCGTCTACTAAATGACTAAATGTAAATGTTTGAGGTTTTCTTAGCATTTGCTGTTTATGTAACTCTGCTAGACTGCGCAGAGGTAAACAAATAATCTTGGCGCAAGTCTTGATTAAGTTTTGAATCGCAACGAAAAGTGAGGAGAACCAGCATAAAAGGAAAAGCTTGATATACTCTCAATATAGGTTGTATAAAAAGTTCTCAGTATATATTTTTATCTACACAGAAGGAGTTCAGTTTCCTAAGAACATACATTCTCTGATACACTTTCTTAGCAACAGTTTCTGAGTTCTGCTAGAACTTTAATCTGGTATCAAAGATTGTACCAAGGTACTTATAGTCCTGTACCCTTTTCAACTTGTTTTCCATTAAAATATACCGGTTTCACCTTTGAGGTTTTTCTAAAGTTAATTACCATCTCTTTCTTTTTTTGTGAAAGTTGTGTGAAATGTTCAGTTGTAGTTCAGCTGTTTTGCACCACTTATAACACTCATTATGATTATCGCTGTCTGTATTTGTTAACAAGGATAAAAAACTGTCATCAGCATATTTGACTATTTGGCAATTGTCCTTAGTGCTGCGATATAAAGTTTTCGATCATATTTCTTTCAGATAAAAAGGTCCATCTTTTACTCTTGTCATGTTACTTTATCTTTTGCCCACACTGTGCTGTTGATTACTAGCTTACTATAGCTTATTAAAAGCATTATTGGCTGTATTAAGTTTATTGCTGTATTTCATATTGAGAGTTGAAAAGGTTAAACTTGTGTATCATTATTTGAAATGTTCTGTTTTTTTTTCTGCAGGAATCTGCTTTGGAGCGAAATCTTCTACCTATGGGCCAGAGATATCTTATACAGCTTCAAAGAGGTGATGTTCAAAATGTGAAGTTGTGAATAAAATTTAGTTCTGTGTAACATTGTTTCATGTGTGCAGTTTATTTTCTCTCATCAATACACAGTCAAACATATTTTGTTAACTAAACTATCTAACCTAAAATATAAACTATATTTTGGAAGCTAAACTATCACAAGAATGGAAGGGATGGAGCCATTAAAGGGATAGTTCACGCAAAAATAAAAATGTCCTTTCTCAAGTGGTCCCAAACCTTTTTTATTCTCTTTAACACTATAACAGATATCTTGAAGAAAACTGAAAACTTGTAACCATTAACTTTCTTAGTAGGAAAACAAAGTAGTATGTAAGTCAACGGGCAACATGGTGGCGCAGTGGGTAGCACTGTCGCCTCACAGCAAGAAGTTCCCTGGTTCGAGCCCCGGCTGGGTCTGTTGACATTTCTTTGTGGAGTTTGAGTGTTCTTCCCGTGTTCGTGGGGTTCAGTCCAAAGACAAGCGCTATAGGTGAAATGAGTTTGCTAAATTGGTCATGTGTGTGTCTGAGTGCAAGAGTGTGTGGTGTTTTCCAGTGCTGGGTTGTGGCTGGAAGGGCATCCGCTGTGTAAAACATATGCTGGATAAGTTGGCAGTTCGTTCCGCTGTGGTGGCCCGATTAATAAAGAGTCTAATCTAAAAAGAAAATGAATGAATGAATGAATGAATATAAGTCAATGATTAAGGGGTTCCCTTCCAGCTTTCTTCGAAATATCTTCATTTGTGTTCAGAAGAAAGTTAAATGGATTTGAAACAAGTACGACAGAATTTTCAGTTAGGTTGAACTATCCCTTTAATTTGCGTAAAAAGTCCTCAGATATATCACATATAAGAATGCATTCAAGCAAGGGTTCGTTCAAAAATATAAAAACATTCGACAATATAAATGCTTGAAAATATTTAGCTACCCACACAAATTATCTGACTTATTGTATGTAGGTTTTTCTACCATAAAATGTTTTTTTTTTAACTCCCATGAAACCATACACGCAAACATTCACAGTCAGGCTGCATTGTTGTGGAATCAGATCTCGCCGGGTGTTGTTTCCTGTCGGCCCGTTATACTGTGACGCCTCACATTCCACACCGACTGAGGGAATAAGCGTCGATCTGAAACGGGAAAATTGCGGTTTTTGTCAAAGGTAAGCTGTGAAATTATGCGTTTATTTCATTAAGTGTCTGCAAACATGTTTTAATACAAGTTTGCGTTTTTAGAATCTGCACAGGCGCCATCATGAAATGATTCCCGCTTCAGACTATTGATGAGGTGAGGAGAACTTGCAGCTGCTCTAGAAACGGGGAAAGTTGCTTATTTAATGAGCGCGGGACCACTTCATCTTTGTTTACAGAAAGCTGGAGATATTAGTCATGAACGAGCTGTTGTGGGGAATATTATTGGGTAGAAAACTTGTTATTTGGTTGGTTTCTTCATCAGACATGTCCCTTTAAACGTGAGGAATGCCTCCTTCCACGTTTTTTGTACAGGTCATGCCCATTAAATCAGTAAGCAGCCTCTTATAGAAAGACGATTATTTATCTCAACTCCAACACACGCATTTTTAATGCGTAGCAAAAACATTGCAGAATACATTGTTTTTAGTTTTTTTTTTTTATCATAAAAACGTTTAGTTACAGTGTAAAAATGCTGGGTTCCTCACAATTTCATTATGTTGTTCCAACACAATTATTGAGGTAAGTTAACGTTAAAGTTGTTTTTATATTCGCACATTCGTTCAGTGACAACATGAGCCGCTCTCTATTTTTACCATGGTACTTTAAATAATCGGCCTGAAATCACATGTAACTGTGACTTCAAAATAGTGCTAATGTTGTTTTGAAGTCACTATTTAGTAACGTTATTTGCAAAAAAATAATTTTCTGAAATTATATCATCAGGTAGAAAGTCTGAATGTGCGAATATAAAACCAACTTTACCTCACTACACAAATTAAGTTAACTTAATCCTTTTTACAAATTTAAGTGGACTGAATCTAAAACATCAAGTTGTCTAAAAAAGAACTTAAGAATTGTATTGCTTCAACTCATTAAATAAGCAGTTTGAACAAGTAGCAGTTATTTTTTCAGTGTATATAATATAATATAGTATAATATAATAGAATAATTTTTTTTCAATGAAGGCACTGTTCAAACCCAGTGGTGGAAAGAGTACTGAAAATCATGCTTAAGTAAAACTACCATTACTTGCCTAAAAATGTAGAAGTAGTACAGTAAAAGCACCTGTTGTAAATATTACTCAAAGTATGAGTAAATAGTAGCCCTTTCAAAAGTACTTAAGAGTAGTGAGTGTTACGCTGTAAAAAGTTGATGCATTTACTTGTAATTTGTAAATGTGTGTAAACGTTAACATTCTGTTGTGCATTTAGTTATTGTACAGCAGGCACACAACGTCATAAGATGTTAATATGAGGTTAGATTGAGTTTGTGATGTCAGGTGATTAAAATGCAATGTCTAGACAGTGTCTGCATACAACCTTATTTTGATCACCAATACCAACAGCAAATGATGTTGATATTTGATTGAATTTAGATCTTGGACCAAGAACAATGTCATATTGAAGTCAAATACTGACATTTATTTGTCAGATATGGTAACCAAAATCCAACATCTGATAGATGTCATAGTGGTAACATCCACACAACATCAAGCTGTAACTTCATTAGCTTGATTTTAGGTTGGACATTGACATCAGACTGTTGTTGAGTTCTGACGTCAAACGGATTTTCATTTAGAAACAAAACGTAACATCCCCATTACATCAGGGTACAGAGTCAATCTGATGTCACAAGTCTTGTGCCTGCTCGGTGTTTAGGGCAATTTCGGTTGTCATACAGTAAACAGCCGTCATCTTCTAATCGGTGCCATGCATCTAAACAGTCTCTGGATCAATGCGTTTAAATTTTTTTGGACATCTTCTTGAACACTTTTAATGCTTCCAAACAGTTTGCTGCGATTATAAAGCGCCCATTTCTTGACAGTACCTTAATATCTGTGAAGTTAGTCTGACGTGGTATAAATCATTTTTTTTACATTTTATTTTATATTTGGTGTTTTGAAGAATGTTGGAAATCCATTGTCTGATTCAAGAACTTTCACTGTATAGTCAATTTCAGTTAAATGAAAACTGAAAATCTGAAGTGTTACTAATAATGAAATATTATTAATTATAATGTTATGTTATTAATAAAATATGATAACTGCTGATGTCTATAAGGATACTCCATGCAAGTTCATACACATACAGAAAGACAATTGTGTTTTGTAATGCTGCCAAAACGGTCACAATGTATCCAGTCAGATAAGCCGATATCACTCCTTAGAGTTGAGGTCAAAACAATATCTCACAAAAACTACATCATAACATTACTCTTTTTGATTTTTAATAAAAAATAATCAATACATTTTCTTTGTTAATAGGTATCCTAAAGGCTGTCCATCTTTAGTCTTTACAGCTGCGCAATTGTTGGCTTGGCAGCAATTCTGTGCAATAAATTCACCCCCCAGCTACACACAATGGAAGTGGAGGATCCCTTATCGGCTAAATTCAGAACTCTGATCGAAAGACTGATGGTGGCGACGACTTCAGAGATAGTCAAAATATTCAGTAAAGTTCTGCTGGAGACGAGAGTGGAGATCACCCGGAGCTGGAAGGAGATAGACTTGCTGAAGCAACATTTGGAGAAATGTGAGCAGGAAAAGAGAGAGGCCATCATCAGGGCTCAGAGGAGTGATTTTAAAAGAGAAGACGATGAGATGGAGGTGTCGCAGTTTAAGCAGAGCTACAACTCGGACAAACCACGGGCTTCGGTGAGTGTAGTCCAGTACAAGTTTTGCTCTAAATCCACATTTACAGTGTTTGTCATCTTTTTTTCAATTTTATTCATTGTATCATTTTGATTTAAATTATTGTTTATTGGTTGGTCTTTGTGGCCCATTTGTTTTTTGTTTTTTTGTGTAGTGGAGAAAAATTGTTAAAGAAATGGATTCCGTGATGTTCAGAATGCATCACTGTTTTCTCTTGAATTGATTGTTGAGCTTAGTTTTTATCAGCAGATGGCGCTCTAGGCTGTAGCCATAGACACAAATGTTCAATAAAATAGCTCAGAAAATCGATTCAAAAGAGAATAGCAGTGATTTTGAAAATCTCAGAATTGATTTCTTGAAAATATTTTCAAAACAGCTCTACCCCCTATCATCTCTTTTAATATTATTTTATGTAGAATAATTTGTGCATGCTTGTTAATATTAATAGTTACCACCTTGTTTGTGTTTGCAGGGTTCTAAAGCAAGAACAGGAAAGGTCTCTAAGGACAGATGTATCAGTGTGGGGAAAACTAAAGTGACGGCGCAGTCAAGCAAACCAGGTGCCATTTTTATTAATGAAGTAAAAGCTATAATAGTAAATCACAGAAATATCAGATTACATAATGTATTTGTGAATGACTTTATGTACGGCGATGAGCCAAAAACATTTTTGTTAATCGCAGGTAAATTATTATTTATTGATCATCCATACAGTTCTTGATAGATTAGATGGTAAGCAAATAATCACATTTTTGTATTCAGTGTTTTGGATGCAGGGGAAACAGGCAGGGATAAAGATATAAGTAAGTGTGACAAAGTTCACATTGTTATAACAATATGACTGGGTCTAAAGCTGGAATTATACTTTCACCTGGTGCCACATCGCGCACCTCCGCTGACTGCGTGCACACCTCGTGAAACGGACGAAGCTTTTATACTTGTTATGTTTGCTGTTGTGATATCCTTTAAAATGATGACAGGGGGCGGTCAAAAGAAACCCACCGTAAAATCAGACGGATAAACAGAGAAGTAGGAAGTTTCTGAAACATCAATATTATTAAATATTTTAAAACTAATTATTTATATTATTTTTATAAATTATTTTAATAATTATAAGGATTTTTAGAACCATTTAAGATTTTTTTTAATCAAACTTTGATGCGTCACTTGCTTTTGTTCATATTTCAGACAGTTTTACCTTTTAAAGTTATTGAAAAATATTAATGACAAGAAAACATGAGTTGCTCTGCAAATATTTTTTTATTATGGCAGAAAAAAAAATCCACTTACCAAAATTACAGATGTTTTTTTTAGATTTAGCCCGCTCCACAGTTCACACATTACTGTGTCGATAGGTTTAAATATACCTTCCCAGTTATCAAAGAAATAATTCTGTGACTTCATTAGAGTTTTGTAGCTATTAAATTGTTTTACATTAAAAAATATATAAATATAAATCTGTGTTAAACCCATGACTGGTGGAAAAACATGTGTAATTGTGTACCTGGGTCTCCACTTTTGCCATGACCTCTTTTAGCTTTAACAAACTTATCCCTCAGGTTTTCCAAACCTTTTAACAAAATCTTTCACCTTTCCCATGGATGTTGCATATTCTAGCCAAGAATTATTGATCATTAGGTTTTCTCCATGATCACAGATCATTTAGATGTCTGTACAGTGACACTGTTTCAGACAAAATCTCTTCAAAGTGTTTCATATTCAACTCAAATCAAACGCGGCACCGAGTGCACTGTTTGCTCATCTAAAAAAAAAAAACCATGCGCACCGCTAGCTGAAATCATGGCGCAGGCACCCAAAGCAAACCTCCGCAAGCTCTGCGAAGACGCCACATTCGCCATGTGCAAACAAGCGGACACGTCAAGTGTAAACCAGGCTTAACGTTTCTCCGAACCTGCAAAGCTTGTGGGTTGCTCTCTGTCAGAAGTGGTAAAATATTACCAACAACGGTTTGAGGCAAACTTTGTTTTGGGTGCCCAAATCTTATTTGGTTCAGTAGGGAGGAATTTGTCTCACAATATGCATCACATTCTGCTGAGAATGAGGTTGCAGACCAATCAGATTTTCTGTGATGACCCCTGTCCACCATCCTGCAATGGGCATGTGAGTGTTAAAGTGATGCGCTGTTCAGTAAGCGCTTTTGCTTAGCACAGAGGAGATTTCTTTGGTTATACAGTCGTTTGGGATGCAGTGACACGAAGTCAAATATTTCGCCAAACAGATCAGTCATTTTTGACGCTCATAAACAATCATAAAGTCCTCGTGCTACTGGTCTTAGGTGGTTTGCTGAAGGTACAGCTGTCATTCAGTGAGGGGTTTGCGTCTTTAATAACCTACGAGAGTTTGTTCATTGAACAGTAAAGCCTGATTTATACTTCTGCGTCAGGTGACCGTCGTAACCCTCGGCGCATGCAACGTGCGTGGCTGTGCATTTATACTTCTGCGAGCTGTCTCTGTCGGTCTGCATTAACACTTCCGAAACGCTAGTTGGCAGTGAGGTGTAAATGTTCCTCTGTGTCGAGTTTCTTCGCTGCTTTATTGCTTTTCCTGAACACTTCCGGGATGTACAAGTGGCTCAAACTCGCTCATTTTGAGGCAGGAACCGGCAGACGTGCAACAACTTTAACTATGAGGTAAACACAAAACAACACTTTCCATCCGGAGCTCCTTCACGGGACTTCACACTTGTAAACAATCGCTAGCGCCATTCGCGCGGCTCTCGGTCCCGCCCAGACTCGTTAGCGCTACCAAGCCGACCAATCACAGAGCTTACGCGTCGTTGCGACGTGTAGTTACATTTTTTGAGAGGTGCACGTCAGTGACGGCCACGGCGAAGGGCTATACGTCAGCGCCGTAGCATACGCCGGCGTTTGACGCAGAAGTATAAATCAGCCTTTAGAATGATTAAAAAATCCATATGAAACAATCCCGTAAAAGTCACGTCTCGGCTTCAGTTTCGGGCTCAGGAGCGCTTTGCACTCACATTATAAGTGAACCGCTCTCTGGCACACCTCTTCCAACCGGGCCAGGGTTGGCCAATTGATTCGTGCCTGAGCCCGATTCAGAGCATTCACACTTCTCAAATGATCTGGGAAACGGGCCTGGGCATGGTTCGGATAGCGCAGCGTGAGGAGGCCCTTACACTTGTAATACGATGCCTCACTTGCTGCTTATCGCTGTCACACAATCCTAATTTGCACTTTTGTTTTGGGTAGGTTCATCAGGTAAGAAAGTTAAAACCCAGAAGACTAACAGCCCAAAGACCAAATGCACAGAATTTGTGGCAAGACGGAAAGTAGGTCGTCCCCCAAAAAAACAGAAATCCATGTCAATATCTAGCCATACCATACCTATAACTGTTGATGATGATGATGATGATGCTGAAGCATCTGCAAGTGTGGACTTTCAAACAACTAGCCCAAAAGTAAAGGAGATGAAGAAAGAAAATGTCACCTCAACTCCGACGCACCCAAATGATGCTAATGTTTCCCGTGGTCTTCGAGATCGACAGCACCTCGGCATGCAGAGACACTGTTTGTGTTGTTCATCGGACGAGTGCAACAAGCAGTCTAGCCCTTCCAAAGCCCAGCACCAGGTCCCTACCGTCTATATCTGCCGAAAATGTGAGAGAAGATTCAAAACTGACCTCCAATTTAAGAGTCACAAGTGCTCCATGCCTCAGAATTGCGACAAGTGTGGGCAGGTGTTCAATACTCTTCAGGGGCTTTTCACACACCGTCAGGAGGTTCAGCCTCCGTTGAGCTGCAGTCAATGTGAGGAAAAGTTTGCTACTCTATGTGCCTGGGCCGTGCACAAAAAAATCCACACCAACCTTATCATTCCCAAGGAAATCAAGTCGAAGAGGTTTGAGGTTCGTCTTGAAAGAATCTCAGACTCCCAGCTGGAGGCTGCTTTGTGCTCGAGTGGCTCTTACTTGCAAAATAACTCTTCAAAACAGAATAATGACATGCAAAATGTGGATGCAACAGAAACAAACAATGGATCTGCTTGTGAACGTGGTGCAGAATCCACAATGGAGAATTTACCTGATTCCAGCATGACACAACCGTCATCTCAAAGTTCAGGTGAAAGCCTGTTGGATTCCAGTGGCGGACAGTCAAGTGTCAGGAAAGTGTATGCTGTCATGTCAAGCACCTCTTGCCAAATTCAGATTAGTAAAGATGCAAGTGGATCAGAGCCATCAACTGCGTGTGAAAATGAGAAGGTAACAGATGATGAAAAACTTCCCAGTGATGAGTCCGGACTCTACACTCCACCAAGAAAGAGGAGAATGGCAGGTAATCTTACAAAAATTACATCATGTTGTTTGAAAACAGAAAATGGCTTGATTTAATGTATTAAGTGTTCTGCAATGTAACTCTCAATTTTTTGCTGTAGAGTGTTCCCATGATGCATACAATGGCGTGTTTCCTGTTGAAAATATTCTGAGATGGAGAAACAATAAGGTAAGAGGTGATCACTCGTAAAGAATTTTGAAAAGAAAAGTGTCATCATTCTGTAACACTCTTTACTCTCATTTTAAAAGGGAAAAAATGAAGTTCGAGTCAAATGGTTGCCCTGCACATTGTGGTAAGTTTTCCATTATTTTATGTTTTATAGACTATAACTTTATTGTGTCATCTTGAAATGTACAGCAAGTTGTATTCCAAAGCAGCTAATGTAATTCATTAAACACCAGGCCAGCAAAATGTGACAGACGTTTAAGTAGTTGTCACCCCATTTTCCAAATGCCACTTCTGTCTTTGTGAAACAAAAATAAAAAGGTAACTCTGTGTATATTTACCTCGCATGGATAAAAACTATGAGAGTAAAATGTGTATTTTTCAAATTAACCAATTTAAATGTATAACAAATATTGTTTTTAGGCTATGTGGACAATTAAGGGCTTATTATTATTATTATTATTATTGTTATTATTATTATTCGGTTTATTTATACATTTTGGTCCCATTTTTTTATTAAGTGGGCTTAAATACTAAGTACTTGCATAAAAAAATAAGTACAATGTACTTATGTTTATAATGTGTTGCACAAAACCTATGGAATACTTATGGTACTGTTTGGGTGGGATTCGGTAAGTTTAGAGACTGGTTTGGTGGTATGGGCAGGTTTAAGGATTGCGTCAACAAAGTAATTATAAACAGAATTATTTACAGAAATACAGATAATTTTTAAATGTTAGTACAAAATTTATGTACATATGTGCATTGTACTAAATTTTTATTTAAATGTAAATTTTACATTAGCTGTCATACCAGTGACGTGCACCTGAAATTGTATAAGTACAATGAAAAATATCTAAATGTAATTTTTATTTATTTATTTATTTTAGGCAGATTTTTGCGATTTCGATTTGATTTGCAGTTTAATTTTGTAGTCAAGCTTCAGCTCAATATTCTGTATCTCAGCTTCTTACTGCTAAAATGCAGTGAGTGCTAGTTAAAAAAGGAACTAAAAAGATACTAACTAACTCCAACTTTTATTCAAATTTGTTTATAAATATTCAGAAGTCAAACTCGAATTTTTCTCTAGAGCAGCAAACAGTAGTGAGTTATGGCATTATGTAGGGATGCACAATATAAATTACGTTATTGTACAGAACTGCCTGCATCACGCATGTGGACGAAACATGTTCAGACTTGTCCAGTGCACTATAATGGAGCTTTCTTCACATTGTTTATTCCTTCAAAGTCTGTCCTTTCTTTGTTTGGTGTTGCTGAGCATTAATAACTCAGTAAGTAACCATATTCCTTATCATTGTTGATATGTTTGATAGCGTGTCATTTTGTTTATTTTGGTTTAAATCTTCTCAGGAAAAATATTACCTGTGTAAACATCACACGTGCACACGTGCTAAACAACTCCTTGGGTTGTTTTTAATCTAGTATGATTATTTGTTATTATCGGTGCGTTGCTTGCCATGTGTTGTGGATGTAAGATTGTATTTCGTTTGATCGCCATTTTTATAATGATTATAACGAGTGCTTGTGATGGCTATTACCACCGTGCACATGCATAGTAAGCCGACAGAGCCTTTACAGCAGCACGGGAGAGGTGCGCCAGTCACTGAATCCAGCATAGGGGTTCTCAACTCACCTACATCACATTCTGTCTTTATATTATGCACTGTGTTTGTCCTATGCACTGTGTTTGTCCTAAAGTCATCTGTGCTCAATGCTCTGGTATCAAAATCTGACTTTCAAGGACTAGAACGAACATAGAAGCGTTGTCTGATTGACACACAGCACCCACATGTGTTCAAAAGAATCTAAAACGCCAAATGTGATAAATTTATGCAGCCTTTTCTAAAGTAATACTTTCTGTATTTAGCTTTTCGATTGTACGCCGGTTCTGAGCTGTCAAAACACCTCTTAAAACGCGTTTTCAGATATTGAAATTTTGAAATTTTGAATTTTTGAAATTTTTTAATTGTATATACATTTTTTTGCTTTGTGTAGGCTATTCCATTTATAAAATCATTTCAAATTTTTATAAAGTTTTAAAAATAAAATCAGCTGTTCACTGTATAAAAATATTGCATTTTGAAATATTTATAATTATCGGCTATAGTATATCGGCTATCATCCTCCAAATCCAAAGAGTTGCTGGTTATCATTATCAGCCAAAAAAAGGCGTTATGGTGGCAGCAACACAAAACCTAATTATTCATTCATTCATTTTCCTTCGGCTTAGTACCTGATTTATCAGGGGTCACCACAGCAGAATGAACCACCAACTATTCCAGCATATGTTTTATGCAGCGGATGCCCTTCCACCCACAACTTGGTACTGGGAAACACCCATACACTCTCACATTTACACTCATACACTACGACCAATTTAGTTCATACAATTCACCTATAGCCCATGTGTTTGGACTGTGGGGGAAACCGGTGCATCTGGAGGAAACCCACGCCAACACAGGGAAAACAGGAAAACTCCACAAAGAAATGCCAACTGGCCCAGTCTGGGATCAAACCAGCAACCTTTTTGCTGCGAGGCGACAGTGCTAACCACTGAGCCACTGTTGCAAACTTAATTATTTAAACATTTATTTAGGTGGCAGCAGGTTTGAACATTTCTTATTTTCTGCCATTTAATTTTTCATGTTTGTATTTTATTTACTTTTCTCAGTGGGGCAAAGTTTCAGAACACGTGGGAACCAGCAGAAAGCTTTCCAGGCTATTTGGATGACAAAAACGAAGAGCCAAAGAAAAACTAGAAGGATCAAAAACATGATATAAAATTGACTGTGCTTTTATAAACGTTGATCTGAATGTATGCTTTCCAGTGAAGTTAATTTAATGTGTTTTGCTGAACTTTTTCCTGTAAAATACTGTGCTTGTGACGTTTCATACAGTTACCCTGGATCGATTAGTAGTGATGTTAAACGAGTAACATTTAATATCTGATCTTAAGTGCCTGAGATCAAAAGCTTTGTTGTATACCTTGCCATACTGCGTATTAATTTAGCTCATGACTTCAGATGTATTTGAATGTTGATTTTATATTTGCCTCTCTGCTGTCCTTGGTTAAGCTGATTGCCCATTTTAGGTGTTGCACATTGTTATAGATGTTTGTTGTCAGACTTATATTAATGGAATTATAATGTCATTATTTGATTCAGATGTTTAGGACTGATGTCCTCAAATTTATAGTTCATCCAAAAATTAAAATCTGTCATTTACTTTGTGTACAACAGTAGAAATACACTCATAAAGGTTTATAACCACTTGAGGGGCGAGTGCATTTTAATTTTTGTGTGAACTTTCTCTGTAACACTAATAGTAAATTTTCATTTTTTTTTATCCTGTTAATGCCACTGCCTGTTTTTGGCTTCTAATTGGTTTACTAAAGTGGAACATTGGTGCCATTTGTTCATACGGTTATGCAGTTTACTAATAAACTACATTGTGTTGTTCATACAGTTGTTGCAGGCAATAATGAAGTGGTACGTGTAATTAAGCACACACAAAACTTGAATAAACCATTCTCAAACCTGCAGGTCTTTGAAACTTCATTCTCATCCATGACATTTTACTATTTTCTTTCTGATATACACTCATCTGCCACTTTATTAGGTGCACTTGTCCAACTGCTTGTTCACACAAATTTCTAATCAGCCAATCACATGGCTGCAACTCAATGCATTTAGACGTGTGGACATGGTCAAGATGATCCGCTGCAGTTCAAATTGAGCATCAGAATGAGGAAGAAAGGCGATTCAAGTGAATTTAAACAAACTAACAAACAAGCCATGCTTGTTGGTGATACACAGTCTGGTCTGAGTATTTCAGAAACTGATGATCTACTGGGATTTTCACGCACAACCATCTCTGGGGTTTACAGAGAATGGTCTGAAAAAGAGAAAATATCCAGTCAGTGGCAGTTCTGTGGGTGCAAATGCCTTGATGCTAGAGGTCAGAGGAGAATGGCCAGACTGGTTCCAACTAATAGTTAAAAAGGCAACAGTTACTCAAATAACCACTCTTTACAACCGAGGGATGCATAACAGCATCTCTGAACACACAACACGTTGAACCTTGAGGCGGATGGTCTTCTGCAGCAGAAGACCACACCGGTTGCCTATTCTGTCAGCTAAGAACAGGAAAGCGAGGCTACAATTTACACAGGCTCACCAAAATTGGACAATAGAAGACTGGAGAAATGTTGCCTGGTCTGATGAGTCCTGATTTTTGCTGCAACATTCGGATGGTAGGGTCAGAATTTGGCATCAACAACATAAAAGCATGGATCCATTCTGCCTTGTATCAGCGGTTCAGGCTGAGGGTGTAACGTTGTGGGAGATATTTTTAGAAAACTAAAACAAGCTTAAAGATTTTCAAAAGGAAACTAGTTAAAAACTAACAAACATGAAACAACTGAAAACTAGGAGAGTACATTTGAAAACAGTTTTAGTAGCCACATTAAGAGTTACCTCTGCATCAGTAAATGTAATCGTGAAATATAGTGTCAGTGGAAAAAATGTTTAGATGTCTTTTTTGTGTTTGTCTGAAGTCCAGTAATGTGTGTAGGTTGTGGCTTTTATATCAAAACTGTTACAGAAGGTGAGAAAACCTACTTCCTTCATGCTAAAGAGCATTTAATCAGAACAGAGTTTGGTGTCTAAATTGTCTGACATCGAATTCAGTCAGAAACAAAACTAATCCCAGTTCAGCAACTAACAATAAAAGGAAGAATGATGACAAAAGGTAGCTACATAATGTAATTGACATGATTGAGGTATGACTGCTTTAATTTAAAAAAAAAAAATCACAATTTTGTTAACAATGACTTGTTCACTCACTAGTTTACTTTAAACTGGAAAGTACTGATTGATTGACAATTTCAGACACCATACCAAAACACAACAAATGGAAACAAAACCAACAAAGTGGTAGTGGGCTGAGCGTGTGGTTTTACTTCCTTTGACAGGAAATCTTTTTAAAAGAAATAGTCTTTTAGAAAACAGACACTGGACTATGACATCAACAAGGATGTTATCATGCTTAACCTCTCTAACAGGTGAGTTTTAAAACTACTGCAAATCTGTTTCTAATAAAAAAAAAAGATTAAAAGTTACTTCTCTTTCAGTTCTCGTCATTTTGCCCTTGAGGCAATTGGAGGCAGCACAGTTGAAGGAGGTTAAACTTGGTGAACGTGTGGAGTTAACGTGTAACCGCTCTTTCTACAATGAAGTCCACTGGCTGAAGATGAGTGAGGGCCGCCCTGTGGCTCTAATGGTTACAAGTCTGAAATATAATGGACAGTTGGCTGTTGTTTGGAATTACAATGAAACTCAATTTGAGGGATTTATGGAAAACCAGATGACTGGATTGAGAATTCTTAATGTGTCCAATCGTGATCTTGTAGCGTACTACTGTGCAACGATATATCAAAAACACATGGATTTTGATGAAGGAGTCCAACTTTACAGTAAGTGTGGCCATTTTATTTCGTAATAAGTGTTGAGAAAAAAAAAAAGATACCACTTAAAAAATCATCTGGTTTCTCTGGGTATGCTTAATTTATTAGTGTGTGTGTGTGTGTATGTTTGAGTAAAATGATAATAATAAATTTATTCTACCAAAATCAGATAACATTTGATTCCAATTTGAAATTATTAATATATTCATTTTGAGGATTTTATTTAAAAATTTGGATGAAATGTTATTTGATCTTTATAGAACAAAAACATATTAACATTTTACTCGCACATAATAAACACATACATAATATAGTAAATGAATAAACAGAAACCAAATAGATTTAAACATTGGTATTTTGTTGTGTAAAAAATTATAAATGTGGCACTTTTTTGTTATATTGAATAAATGTCATTTTATTCTCTTTATGACTTTTTATTTTTTAAATATATAAGAAATCTCATCAGAAAGTATTTTATTTTTGGTCTGTTTTAGCAAACCAGCTCCTTACAAAAAGACCTTCAGATCAAGTGCAAGGTAAGAAAATTTCCCACTCTGCATTTAACACCCATTTATGGCCTTACTTGCATCTCTGCTTTTGATGTGAAAGTATTATTTAAGGAACACACTCTCTGATCTGAACTTTACTTCTGTTTCCTGTAAATCAGGCGGTGAAGGATTGTCTATGCATTATCAAGTATTTGCAGCAATTCTGTGTGTTGGCCTGCTGGGAATGTCACTGGCTGTTTCTCTGGTGCACATGAAGACGAGCAAATGCAAAGACAACATTGAGGAATAAAAGATGTGACAGGAAGTTATATGAGTATAATGAGGAGGATTTTATGGTTTTACTTAAAATAATTTCAAATAAGCAAAATAAAATAACCCTTGTGATTTAACTTTTGACACATTTATCTAAATGGTTGTTTTTTTTTTTTCAAGTAAAACTGCCCCAATTCCATGATTAATGTATGCTTGAAAAACAAACTTATTAGTTCACCCAAAAATGAAGAATTCTTTTATTATTTACTAGTTATTTATTCAAATTCCATGAGACCTTTGTTAATCTTGACATCCAGGGCCCGGTTTTTCAAAACGTTTAATCCGGATCAAATTGATCTGGATTTAGTAATCCTGTTTTTGCGATCCGTGATCATGTAATCCAGCTTATTTTTTGAGCCAGTTTTTTTAAAGCAACATCGGATTGGATCAATCTGATCCGAATAGGAACTTTTCAGGATCACTAAATCTGGATTACCAGTGCTCAATCACAATGTATAGATAGGCCTGTGTAAAGAGCAACAAATATAATAGCCAGTGTGGGGTCAATATAACTTTTTATTTTTATTTGAAATGAAAACAAAGAAAATGTAATAAATAATAATAATAAATAATAAAAACAAGAAAAAGCCCACCCCATCCTCTTCCAGCAGTCCGCTCATCTGAGACCTACAACACTACATTGAGGTTTTTATAATAAGTTTTAAATATAGATGTAAATAAAACAAAGACTTAATGTCAAAAACTCCTCAATAATTTCAGACTTCCTCATCTGATGTGGAGAGAGCAGCTTGTCTGAGCGCAGCCTTTAGGAGGCAGATCTCAAGTCATTGGCCTTGGTTTGCTGCAGTTTGGTCAGAGTCAGTTCCTCTGCCAGATGAAGCTGTGCTTCTGCTCTTTCAGTCTCTTTTTGCAATTATTGAAAAAGATTTCTAAAATCAGGGATTGCCATTCTTTGCATTTTTTTTGGTTATTCTGTAATTATTGCATGCATCACTAATAAATATTCTAAAAACAAAAATATTTTCCTTTGTGATGAATATCAATTATTGAGAGAATAAAATGTATTGTTTTTGGTCAATTTTTGGGGGATTATTTTATGAGGCCAAGCTATTTCTACTTTGCTGTAGGCCTATACTGAAAGGCTGAAAACGTTAAAACCAATAATCACTGTAGCCTGACAGATGAACAAATAAAATTAAAACCTTATGAATAAATAGGATATCTCGTAAGATACTGCATGATCCAAAAGTAGTATTATTTAATAAAATTTTAAAGTTTTCATTACATTTTGGGCATGAAATCCACACTAAATCCACCCTTCTGATGGGATCAGTTTAATCCAGGTTTTTTGAATCAAAGTGATCCAAATCCTACAATAAAGGTCTGAAAAACCCAAAGTAAAGGTTTGATCCGGATCAAAACCAAGTTTAGATTACCTGATCTAATCCGATTAGGTAATCCGTTTTTTCTTTTGAAAAACCCATTTTCAAGATTTGATCCAATCCCTTATCCAAAATCCTAGTGGATTACTTTAAAAAAAAAAAAACGGGCCCTGGAGCGCTCTCATCTTTCATAGACAGCAATGATCCCGGACCCATACATACAAAGTCCAGAAAAACAACCAAAAACATTGTCCAAACAGTCCATGCGACTGCAGTGGTTCAACTGTAATCTTACAAAGCTCCCTGAGCACTTTTTTTTGTGTGCCAAAAAAAAAAACCTTTAGAAATTAAACTACTTTAGCCAATGTCTTCCGTATCTGTGGTCTTATTCATAAACCTTTGCTTAGAAACGTAGAAGCACCTAAAACATTTCAATTTATTTATTGATATTTATGAAGAATCTAACTAGGGATCCGAGAATACTTGTAGCAAACTTGTGTGTGTTGATTTCTATTAATTTTCCATAAATTTTTGTTACCTGTTAATTTCCCTTTGCTGCTGCTTGTGGTATAATTACACTTGTTAGATTTATCATGGTCAGACTAAGTTTGAACTATACTGAATTCAACTAAGATTATTCCATAAACTAGTCTTTATCATCATTACTTGATAGTCTTCTGCTTCTGCTCCTCTCCGGCTTTCTCTGTCAACTCATGATAGGAGACTGTCAATTTAGTTGAATACTGGTTAGCAGGTTTGGGTATTGGGTGGTTCCGCTGGATTGTTGTCTGGATACCCAGAGAAACATGCATTTTCTGACAGGATCAAGAGTCCGTGGCTAGATCTAATTTATCTGGCATGGATCGTATGATCTAACATGCCTGATCAAATGCATTCAATTGCATTGTTGTAAAGACACAAAAATCAAACACTTTTCCTTTGATATTATAGAAACACATGATAAAGGTCCTGATATTTAGGCTATTAATTTCAAGGGAGGTCAGATGATTACTTTTACACCAATAATAGAGTTTTGTGTCAGTTTGCATAAAGCTATAGTCTATCCAAAATTTTAATTCTGTCATGTTTCTCTCTATCCACTTGTTCCAAGTTTGTTTGTTTAACTATTAAACTCAAAAGAAGATATTTTAAAGAATTTTAGTAGCATTTGACTTCCATGGTATTTTTTTACTGTCAGAGACGGTTACTCATATCCCTTAATAGAGCTTCTTTGGAGTTTTTTGTACAATAATTTAAGAAACAGAAAAAAAAAACAATGGACTTGGAACCGCCAAAGGGTGAGTAAAAATTCTGTTTGGGGTTAACTATCCTTTAAAAGACACCAAAAAGACTTTTATTTTGATGTCAACAGGCTTTCTTGAAACTTTCATGCTTCATTCTCCTAAAGACTCCGCCTTCTTCTGGTTACTAAGAAATTCTCTGGAGTTTATGGAAGTTATCTGGAGGATTTTAGATTTTAATAGATTTAAAATTTATCAGTTGGTGTCTTACAGTTGTCATAGCGATAAGACAGTACATTTCTTACATTTAGTCAAAGTTAGCCGCGATTCTAAATTATTGAGATTTGTATGACCTTCTTGGAGGACATCAACTAGAAAACAACAGGTGTGTAAAAGCCAGATGGGTTAGGGTATTTGTGACATTTCGCAATTTTACTGAGCACTTTATTACTGCTTAAAAAGTTGTTTTAACTTAAGTTTCTTGGACGAGTGCTCGTTATCTACTGCGTCATAAAGTACCCAAGGTCACCTTTGTCGACACCTGTCTGTCCACATCTGTCTTCTTTGCGCATGTTTGTACCCTTTTAACGGTCATCAGTATCTTAAGTCCTTGAACATTTTTAAGATTTTCACTCAAAAACATGAAATATATAATTATATATATTTATGTATATATATATATATATATATATATATATATATATATATATATATATATATATATATATATATATATTTTTTTTTTTATCTTTGAACCCATTTAAGAAAACGAATTGCCGATTATGCGAAGCTTTTCTAATGCAGCGTCAATGAATAATGAAGGAGAGTAAATTTGCCAATACTTTCTGGATGCAGCCTTTGATGCCAGCTAAGATTGCATCACTCAGAGGTGCAATGTAAAACAATACACTCAATGAAGCGGGGTTCCGACCAAGATGGCGCTCTAACAACAAGCGGATCGATGTGCTCTGTAAGCTCAAACATTGTAATTGGCTAGTAGTGTTATTAGTTGAAAGCTATTTTACTCTGTGCAAAGAGAGAATATAATATAAATACTACAGAATTAGTCCCTGTTTGTGATAAGATGGGTAAATCGGAGAAAAGGAAGAACAAAAACGTGTCTCTGGGGACAGCTAACGCTGCTAATGTTAGCAGTAACGTGAGTGAAACGATGGGAGCCTCATGTAGTTATGAAACGGAAAAATTACACAATTATTCAAAAATTAGTGTGGACTTTGACGAATTTATGATGTGTGAGGAAGAATTCCCTGCACTTCCAGAAACTCCATGCAAATCACCTGCTACAAAACAACGGAAAACTGAAAGTTCGGAGGTTGCCATTCTCTCCCAACTCGGAGCTCTTTCTCAATTAATAAACACCCGTTCTGATGCTTTAGAAAATGTGATCGGAGAAAACACAAGAGCGATTACCTCCATGAAGGAGGTAATTAATGAAAATACAAAACAAATTACAAGTGTGAAAGAAGCTATCGAATTTGTGAGTGCTGAGGTTAACCATCTGAAAAACAAGTATGGAGTGATGGAATCCACACTGAATAAGGTAGAGGAAACGTGCGTGGGACACGACCGAAGGCTGTCACAGTTAGAAAGTTACTCGCGGCGGTGGAATCTCAGGATGCACGGCATTCCGGAAAATGAAAGAGAGGATGTTCGTGGTAGGGTTATAGACGTTTGTCAGCATCTCTTACCAGAGGACAAGGACAGACTCTCCAGCGCCGTCGACACTGTACACCGGTTAGGTCGCAAGCAACCAAACAAGAACAGAGGAATTATTCTACAATTTGCTTCCCGTTTCTTTCGCGATGCTGTTTGGCGTGCAGCAAAGGACTCTGCCTTTTTGCGCGAAAATAACATTAAAATATCAGAAGACTTATCCCTTGCAGATAAAGAAGAAACAAACTATGGCCAGCAGTGGAGAAAGCAAGAAAAGATAATAAACGAGCATACTTCATCGGAAGTAGGGCTTTCGTAGAGGGAAACGAAATATTCCCTCCTGCTTGAGACTTTACATGGAAATGTGTGATGTTAATATTAAGTTGGTTAAAAAAAATGTCTTTTTGTTAAATTGATGGCCTTTTTAGGACAATTAAAACTGATTTAATAGTTTACTTCGCTAATTTCTTATTTTTACACAGTTAAGCCAATAGTAAAGGGGTATTTTACAAACAGGGCCTCAATTTGGAATTTGACTTTACAATTTTATTTATTTATTCTTTTTTCTTACCTTTCTATTAACACACCTGAAAAAAAATATATCACTGAATATAGTCTATAAAAACTTTATGGGCTAAAGTAAAATTGTTCAACTGAGTAGCTTCTATACTTTAGTAATTTAATCTGATTTACAAAAATTTTTTTGTTCTTTGATGTAAAATTTATGCACCTTAATTAACACTACATTATTTTTATAGTTCATATAGAGTTTGCAGTTCTCATCGTTCTGAATGAAGCTTTGCAAATCCTTTTTCGAGAATAATCTAGTTTAATATTCTAGGTTATATCTTCTTTGTTATGTCTCTTTCTATAATTTCATTTAATACAAGAGGGTTAAGAAATACTCTAAAAAGAAAAGCTATATTTTTGTATATGAAAAAGTTTAAAACTGATTTTTGTTTTTTGCAAGAATGTCATTCTGTAAAAGAGGACTATAATTTTTGGAGATCTCAGTGGGGTTTAGATTTATGGATGGCTCATGGTACAAACAAATCAGCTGGTGTTTGCATCCTTAAAAATCAATTTAATGGGAAAATTATTTGCTCTGAATGTGACTCAAATGGCCATTATATTTGTCTTGTAACTGAAATATCCAAATCAATGTTTATCATTGTTAATATTTATGGGTTTAATCAACAAAAAGAAAATGAAAAACTTCTTGATCTAATAGAACAACACATTTTGAAATTACTTACTAAATACCCAAATGCTTTTTTAATCCTTGGCGGAGATTTTAATGTTGCATTGGATAATAGGTTAGACAGATGGCCTCCAAAATCACCTGATAACTCAAATCTTTATTTTAAAACTTTCATTGAACGATTCTGTTTAGTTGATAATTGGAGAGACACTCATCCTAATCAAAAATGTTTCACATGGGGAAATAACTCTCTTTCCAGACAATCCCGTATAGATTTGTGGCTTATCTCAAGAGATTTAAATAAGGCTAATTCAGACATTATTCCATCACCCTTTTCTGATCACAGATGCATCTCGATAACTATTCCTTTTTCAGAAACTGCCAACTTATGTAGAATCAATTCTTACTGGAAATTGAATTGTTCATTGCTTAACTATAAAGAAGTAAATGAAAAAATCGAATTTATAATTTGCAAGTACTGGAAAAAAGCAAACGAGGAAAATGTTTTTGGAAAGAATTGGGAGTTAGCAAAATATGAAATCGGAAAGTTTTTAAGAACATTTAGCAGTAAATTAGCGAAAGAAAGAAAAGAAAATGAAAATATTATAATATGCAAAATTTCTGATTTTCTATCTAAAACTATTTTGTCTGATAGTGAAAAGGTTGAATTTACCCATTATCAAAATAAATTAGATCAAATCTATCAGGAAAAAGCAGAGGGAGCATTTATTAGATCACGGAAAAGATGGTTGGAAGAAGGTGAGCAGAATTCTTCTTATTTTTTTAGATTGGAAAAGCAACAACAGCAAAAAAATCTAATTGAAAAACTTATAATTAATCAATCAATATGTGAAGACCAGAAGACTATTGCTAATTTTTGTGCTAAGTTTTATAATGATTTGTACACCTCTAAATTTAATAAACAAAATGCTTTAGATTTTTTCGAAACATTATCTTGTGTAAAAAAATTGGAGAATGCTGATCAGGCTTTTCTTGAAGCTCCAATCACATTAACAGAAGTTGAAGAAGCAATTAAATCATTAAAACGGAATAAATCTCCTGGCACTGATGGTTTCATTTCAGAATTTTACCATATGTTTAGTAAAAATATTGCTCCCTTCTTGTTAAGTGTTTATAAGGAAAGTACAGATAACTCTTTTCTCCCACCTACTTTATGCCAAGGTTTGATTACGCTAATCCCCAAACCAAATAAAGATCGAAATTTATTAGATAATTGGCGTCCAATAACTTTGTTGAACAACGACTACAAAATAATTGCTATAGTTTTAGCTAAAAGATTAAAAGTAATTTTACCTTCTATTATTGATGAAACTCAGTCAGGCTTTATGCCAAATAGACATATATCTAATAACATAAGATTAATTTTAGATATCCTAGACTATTCTGATATGATTGATGGAGACAGTTTCATATTTTTTTTGGATTATTATAAAGCCTTTGACACTTTAGAACATGGTTTTTTATTTCAAGCGCTTAAAGAAATTGGGTTTGGTGTTACTTTTTGTAAAATGATTAAAATGTTGTATAAAAACATAAATAGCTCTATTAAGTTAAGCAGTGGTACTTCCCCAAGATTTTTTTTACATCGTGGAGTAAGGCAGGGATGCCCAGTATCACCTTATTTGTTTTTAATTGCAGTACAGTTTCTTAATTTACATATCAAAAGGAGTAATTTAAAAGGAATTACTATTGGAAGTACAGAGTTAATTATAAGTCAACTAGCAGATGATACAACATTGTTTTTAAAAGATTCATCTCAAGTGGCGGCTGCATTAAATACTCTACAAACATTTTCCAATGCATCTGGTTTAAATCTTAATTTAAATAAATGTGAATTACTTCCCATTAAAAATTGTGGTATTTCCTCAATTTGTGGAGTAGCTGTTAAAAACTCAGTATCTTACCTTGGCATAAATATAACTAACGATAAAAATAGATGTGATGCTAACTTTAACCCAATTGTTGCAAAAACTAAAAGAAAATTGAATAGTTGGCTTCAAAGAGATCTGTCTATTAAAGGAAGAATTTTGCTCACCAAAGCAGAGGGCCTGTCTCGTCTTTCTTATGCAGCTCAATCTCTGTACGTAGATAAGCCTACATGCAAACTAATTGATAAAACTTTAACAGACTTTGTCTGGAAAAATAAATGCCACTATATGAAAAAGACTGTTATAATAAATTCGTATAATAAAGGAGGTCTTAACTGTATTGATTTCTGCTCTTCAAATTATACTTTCAAAATTAATTGGCTTAACCAGTATCTACATAAAGAAGACTCAATTTGGAATATTTTCCCAAAACAGGTATTTTCTATTGTTGGAGGCATTAAATTTTTATTGATGTGTAATTATAACATAACCAAAATTCCTGTTAAACTTTCAAATTTCCATCAACAAGTACTTCTGGCCTGGACTTTAATTTATAAACATAATTTTACTCCTCACACATTTTCTATTTGGAATAACCAAAATATTTTATATAAAAATAAATCTTTGTTTTTCAGTGATTGGTTTAACAACGGTTTGCTTTTAGTTAGTCAGTTATTTAACAAAAGAGGTTTTTTAATGAATTACTTTGAATTTATTTCCGAGTATAACATACCAGTAAGTCCAAAAAATTTCGCCATTGTTATGGGAGCTATAACATCAGGAATTACTATGCTCTTCAAAAGTACCATTCATCTCACTCCTAAAAAAGTGTACCTTTCTGATCCGACAGAAACATTTGTGGGTAAAATTTGTTTTTCAAACAAAAAAGATAGAAATTACAAAATTAGATCTCTTTTTATTGAAAAAGTTGCTACATTGTCCCCTGTAATCTCTTATTGGAATAATATCTATAGAGATTTGATATGGGAAAAAATATGGTCTTTGCAACAAAAATATTTTCTCACCAACAAGGTCAAAGAGGTGTCTTTTAAATTGATCAACAAATTTTATCCTATAAAACAATTTTTGAAAAAGTTTCATTCTAATATTGATGTAAAATGTTCATTTTGTCAATTTCATACTGAAACTGTTATTCATTTATTTTGGGAGTGTAATTATGCTGTACAATTTTGGAAACATATTGGATTATTTATTAATGATAATATACAACAAGATGTTTCTGTTACTTTTAAAGAAATTGTTTTTGGTTATTATGAATCTGCCCCTACTAAGAGAAATGCTTGTTTTGTTATAAATTTAATTTATTTTCTTTGTAAATTCCATATCCACAAATGCAAATTTACTAATACTAAACCATATTTTCCTGTGTTTTTGCAAGAATTTAGTCATTATATACAATTAATTTCATTATCTAAAAATAAGAAAGCAAACAGAACTATTTCATTTTGTAATGACTTTAATTTATGTACTGTTCTTGATTCTTAAATGTCTTACCCTCAAGTTTATATCATGTTCTTTATTTTTATTTTATTTTTCTGTCTTTCTCTCTCCTATCTCTTTTCATTGACAATGTAATTCATATTCTGCATTGTAAACAAATATTGTTACAAACTTGTCAACTGTTTTTTTGCAAAAAAAAAAAAAAAAAAAAAAATACACTCAATGAAGCTAATGACGTCACGGTTAGGGGGAGGGTTTGAGGTTGGCGCATAAATAAGCATTGGATGCTGCTTAGATGGTGCATCTGCACCAAGTCTAAATTTGACGTTCATTGCTACCTGCAGAGCCTGGGTAGGAAAAAAAAAGTCTAAATTTGACAATCTCTACTCTGGCTGCCGATATTATTCACACATTTTTTTACCCTTTCTGAAAATCTTTATATATATATTTGTATATATTTTTATTCTGTCATTTATATATTCTGGAATCCTGTCATTTTTGTATTATATTTATTTTTATATCAATGTTTTTATGCCTAAATAAAATGATTGCACAGAACAGATTCACATTTAAGAGCAAGGGGTGTCCCTTGGTGGTTTGGTGGTATGATTTGCGTATAAAGAGGACCAGTTTTATAATCAGTTTACACACACACACACACACACACACAGTATAGCATACATCGGGAGCACTTTGCAGTTATTGCCTCCAGTGCCTGGAGAGCAATTAGGGTTTAGGTGCCTTGCTCAAGCGCACCTCAGCTGGGTATCAAAGAGAGTGTGCCTGCCTTTGGCACCAGGTTACAAGTCAAACTCACTGATCATTAGGCCACAACTGCCCCTATATGCAGTGTAAAAAAAGAACAAGCAGGTGCATTTTAAACCAAATAATTTGTGTGTGTTATTTAGCATTATCTTTGTTTTTAAATCTGGACCCTTAAAATACTTTTTATGAAGTGTGGAAGAAACAAAAATGTCAGACTTATGTTACATATTTTTTTATGTATATTTGACTACATTTGAAGACTCTGCCCTAAATTTTCCAGGCAGCCACACCAACTATGAGACCATTTGGAACCACATGGAGCACATCAGAGTTCTGGTTCTGGTTTTCAGTCATGTTTGGTAAGATGTAGATTGAACTAATATTTGAGTTTGTTGGATGATCTAAAACATTTAAATGTGACAAACAAGCATAAAAGGGGGCAAACCGATTTTCACACTATATATATATATATATATATATATATATATATATATATATATATATATATATATATATATATATATATATATATATATATATATATATATATATAGTGTGAAAATCGGTTGCCCCCTTTTATGCTTGTTTGTATATATATATATATATATATATATATATATATATATATATATATATTTATATATATATATATGTGTGTGTGTGTGTGTGTGTGTGTGTGTGTGGTTTGTGTATATATAAGATTGAAAAAAGGAAATTTTGTAGTTGTTTTTATCCATTTTTATTTGTTTTAATTAAGTATGTAACTCTAAAGGTTATTTTCTTACTTTTCTGCTAGGTACCTTTCCAAGTACACTGTCCCATGTTGCAGTACAAGTGAAGGATACTGCAGTTCTCACTTGTAGTGGCACATGTAATGGAATTCTCACGTGGACATTTAAGACTGAAAATGAAGATCTGGATGTTTTGAAATGTGTGCAAGAGACATGCACAGAAGGAGACAGCTTTAAGGACAGAGTGAACCTCGTCCATGCAAGGAACCAGCCTGGAAACCTGTCTCTAACGATTGATTCTGTTCTATACAATGATGAAGGCTGGTATGTGGTCAGGTGTGATTCAGTATTCCTCTGCCGATTTCGCTTGGAAGCTTTTGGTAAGTTATTCAGTTTTAGTTAAGCTTGAAAAAACTGACGAATATTGAGGACAAACCATTGATTCATTACAAAATGAATGCACACAGCCTTTGTCAAGGGGCCATTACCCCAGCGGTGTGAATTTGTTAAATAATTCAATGGACTGTCAGTTATTCCACTTATACTATGGTAACAGCAACTACTCCTAAAGATGTTGTTCAGATATTGTGTTTCAAGACATTTATCAGGGTTTTATCCTCAAACAGCTTATTCGGTGTAGGGATATGGAACCGGGGCCGATCACAATAAACATGCTTTTACTTTCCATAAACACGGGGCGCACTGCAATGCCTTTTTGTTGACAAGAAATTTTTACGTGCTTTTTATGTCACTAGGCAACAACTGAATCAGCTACCTATTGTGCGCGAGTGTTGCTGTTGATATTGGTATAATTTTAATATTTAATAATATTGTGATATTCAAGGTTTGTTAAGTCATACTGCTCCAGCTAAGTCAAAACAGCAACCACTAGTGTCTACTCTATCTTCAAAAGTGCGTTCGATGTGATAGACCCCAAAATCTGCCTGGAACTACTTCAACTGTTTTGTTTATTTTACAATGTCCATCCGCTAATCAGAATCAAGCATTCAACAGTTCCTTAGTATAAGATTATTGTGGAGACAATAGCCCCTTTCAAATAGTGATGGCAGTAAATATCCGGAAAATTTCCGGTACAACTTTATCAGTAAATTCATTAAAAAAGGTGTTCGCACATGCACGTTACAAAACTCTTCCAGAACAGACCATTCACACATCCATTCCAAAATACAGGTAAATTCTGACATCATTAACCAGAAACAACCTCTGCGCTTGTATTTGTAAACCTAAAAGAGATCAGCCTTTTCTTAATGGTTTCACTTTTATTTAAAGCTTTAACATTCATGTAACTGCTGAGACATTCAAATGCAGAAACGCAAGCCACAACTAAATGTTTACACATTTGCCTGCAATGCACAAGTGGATGGATAAGTATTGTGAACAACTTATATGAAACACACGTCAAGATGTTCATAATATGTGTGTGTGTGCTGGAGCTCACCGGCTTTTTTACGTGCACACACGTAAAGCAACTGGAGCAGAGTTTAAAAGTAAACAAGCATTGGCTTATCATAAGCATTTTATCAATAATTTCTTACACAGTTGGCATTAAGAAGGAACAAAGAAACGTTATCTGACTAACATCTAGCAGCTAAATGTGTCTGGGAAAAATATTGAAAAGTCTTATTTTCATAAACAACGCGAATGTGAATGCGTCTGAATGTTCTGATTGGCTAAAGTAGACGTCTCGTGTCAGCGTGTTCTAGATGTGAACTCGCTGTTCTGGCGATCTTCCTTCTGTGTTCACACAGCGCAGCATTCTGGAAAGGTCTGTATATGTGAAAGGGGCTATTTACCAGCTACATAGCTCTATATCTGTATTAACATCCACATCAGTGTACAATAGCATTCTGTTATTTCTAAGAGTTCATTAGTTTTATAATTGTCAGACCCTTTTGTACATCAAATGGAAAATAAATAATGTAATCCATCTGTGCTGTTATCATTATATTTGTGGAATAAAAATTTATTGTTAATGTAGAACCATTTATAATCTTTATCTTCATTGTTTTTGTAATATAAATCATCCTTGGTGTAAATTACTTGTGATCTCATGCTTTGTTTTTTGGCATCCTTTTATTTTTTTAGTACCCACCACCATAAACACCACAGTCAGAGGCAAGGCCAAGCTACCCTGCTATGCACGTACAGAGAAACAGATTTCTGATGAAACGGTGAATATCCTGTGGAAAAAAGATGACCAAGTGGTGTTACAAGTTCTGAACGGAATCATAAAATATGGTCCAAGATTTACAGACAGGGCATCGGTTTCACTAAAAGATTATAAGGATGGCGAGCTTTCCCTTACAATACACAATGCCAGCAGATCAGATGCAGGACTGTACCAATGCTATCACAAACCTTCAGAAGAACACGGGCATCCTGGTGCTGTCACTCTTCATGTTGCAGGTTGTGGAATTTAATTTTTTAGGGGCCATTCACACAGAATGCATTTCTCTAATCTAATTCGCTAGTTTGCTCTTGATTTACGTGTGTGACCATTACGCTCATTCATTCATTTTCCTTTAGCTTAGTCCCTTATTTATTAGGGGTTCCAATTCACCTAGTGCATCCCTGTGGACTGTGGGGGAAACCAGAGCACCTGGATGGTCCCCCACATGAACACTGGACTATTACGCTCATTCCTCTTATTAAGCCCTGGCAAGATCACAATAATTTGTAACATGATTTTGGCACAATACCTTAACGTATGGTGACGTGGCGAGTTGTAAACAACAAATGGGCATCGTGACACAAAATTCAATCATTTCTTCTGTAATGTGGCATAGTTCATGACAACTTGATACCATGTCTGTAACGCCTCACGACATCATTGCAGAAGTCTAGCATGTTTAATTTTTTTCACGACAAGTTCCGTCATGTGGGTGACTGTGCAATAGGAGCACATAATTTATCATTTATATCTGCAGGTTAATCCATGGGTCAGGTAATCAAAAATAGGCTGCATATTTACTCATGGGTGGGTCGTGGGTAGATAAGATTAATCATTGGTTGTGCAAACTTTTACTACTTTCTCTAAAATATGAAAGTGTTTTAAGCAATTTTATCTAACAAACTGGCACAAATTTTCAGACGTCTTCATTCTCAAAACGAGTTTCTGAGTTCTCTCAGTCTTCCAACCAAGTTCTTGTTTCCGAGGTAATCTGGGAACATGTTCAGTGCTGATAATACATTGTTAAAGCCTATCTTGCTTATTCAAATTTCTTGATTAAACTAATTAAATTGAAACTCACCCTCAATAGGTGATTTTGTCATTAAAATTAAAACAGTTTAATATAGGCTTCTCTAAAAATGTTAATATTTCACTTTAATTTCTTTTAGGCTAGATTTAATTTATAATTTATTTAACAAACCAGTTTGTGCTTTGGTGCTGAAGCATATAGCAGACTGTTAGCTCTTCATCCCAGATGTTATTCGTTATACTTGTTTATCTAGTAGATAACTGACCATTAAAAAATACATAAAAATTAAGATACAAATTGTACCAAACAAAATTTGTTTAAATTTTTTTTTCCAAGAAAAATAAATGAATTATGTTTTTGTTTGTGCCCATCCACTACTCAACTGTGCGGGTGGATGATTTGTTTTGCTCTGTGAAAAATACGAATTTAATTAATGCTTTACTTTGATTGTTGTATCACAAACCTCTATCATATATTTGCTATTTTACATTTAATTTAATTTTGCTATTTTAAATTAAATATGGCATTATTTTGTCTTGAGCATCTGATTTTTTCTTGGTACGTAAATGCTTTCATTTTCTCCATTTTACTCGTGGCAAGTTTAGGCGGGGGAGTGTTTAATAAGCAACTCATGGCTGGAAAATATAAATTCAGAATTAAAAGAAAATATCTTAATATTAAAAAGGAAATTTGTTACCCACGACAAATTAAGATTTTATCAAGACAAAATCACATAATCAGACATAGTGACTTTCGTAACCGACTTTTGTAAAATCGTGTGATCTGATCGGAGCTTTATTTGGAGCACTGTGTTTTTAAAAGACATCAATGTCAGTTTTAAAGCAGTGGACCAATCAGAAGAACTCGGGGGGCAGACATTGTGAGCTGCTGTTTACACTAGCAAGTTGGCATGACAGCTGTTTTGTTTGAAAGCAACATGGCGGAGGAGATGTTTAAAAAAACATTCCTAAAAAAGCTGCTTCTCATGTTTTAGCAAATTCTGTGTGAACGGCCCCTTACAGTGCTGCTTTGTTTTACAGAAAAAGAAACATTTCTTTAACTGAAATCAATAAATATTTTTCAGCTCTTGAAATATCCTGGACAAAAAAGTTTGGTGAAAATCTCCCTCTTGACCTGTTCAGCTCAGATGTGACTATTTCTTTCATTGGATCTGATGAATCTGAGAAGCAGGTTTGCACTGTGATGGGAAACAGCACTAAATGTTCATCTGACTACATTAACAGAGTGTCTGTCATAAATAACACTCTGGTGCTGAGTGGACTAACATCCGCTGACAAAGGAATATTTACTGTGAAAGACAAGATTGGTGAAGTCATTGCTGTCCATACTGTCACTGTGGAGGGTAAGATATAATTAAACTAATAGTAATCAACTTACCTAATTGATTATCTGTTTGAAGTGTAATATTTGCTTAAGCTTTAACATTTACAATGCTTCTTTTTGTGTTATCCACAGTTGCAGACTACCGCTATTTCCACGTTTGTCTGTTAGTAGTGGCTGGTTTAATTCTCAGTTGCATTGGTCTGTTCCTGTATAAATTTCATCAAACATCTCCAGTAATAAATGATCATAATCTAGGAGAGTCTACTGTGAATATGGATGATCTGAGACAGCCTGCATACATCAGAGTGTCAGAGCAAGAGACCAGCCCACAAGTTTCACAATGTGAAGTTCGTCCTCACACACCTGTAGAGGAAACCTTGATTGAGCCTGAGATGTTTATTAAGAATCTGAACAACACTGAAGAAGAGGATTCTATTGGCCAAATAGACACTGGAATGAGCGATTTGCCTAAGTTATCAGTCACAGAGTGTCCTGACTAACTCCCCTGTGAAACATTTCATTACCTAATACAAATAGTGTTAACTATTTTTTTTTTTTTTTTGCCAAAATAATATTACTTTGGTAATATGTTTGCAAATGATTGACCTATCAGGGTCTCTTGAGGGATCATGTTTGGTTTAGGTTGAGAATTTGTCTTTGCCTTAGGTGCTGTTGTTTTGTGGCCAAACTGAACTGACATTGTTTTAATTCACTAGAACTTTTTTACTAGGATTTTTTAAGCTGATTTGGCACAATCGACATTGTAAAAGAGCTATAGAAATGAACATGAATTTAATTTAATTGAATATTGTGAAACATTTTAACATATCAGGCAGGAAGCCAAGTGGTGGAGGAATGCTGGCATAGTTCTAGCTAGATTAAAACTGATTTAGTTCAGTTTGCAAGATCTGGCAACATATATGACTTGAACACATCATTAACATGTGCTTGTTCAATGGAATTCTGATACATTCTGTTGTCACTATTTTATTTTTTCGGGAGATGGAGAATTTTTGCAGTTTGGGGCTTGTTATTTGGGCTTGAGGTGTGGATAGTGATGTATTGGTCATGGTCATATTTTGATTTCAATTTGTTTGGTTGATTCATGGGTGATGCAGTGGCGAAGTAGGTAGTGCTGTCGCCTCACAGCAAGAAGGTCACTGGTTCGAGCCTTGGCTGGGTGAGTTGGCGTTTCTGTGTGGAGTTTTCTTGTTCTCCCTGTGTTCGCGTGGGTTTCCTCCGGGTCCTCCGGTTTCCCCCACAGTCCAAAGACATGCGGTACAGGTGAATTGGGTAGGCTTAATTGTCCGTAGTGTATGAGTGTGTATGGATGTTTCCTAGTGATGGGTTGCGACTGGAAGAGCATCTGCTGTGTAAAACATATGCTGGATAAATTGGCGGTTTATTCCGCTGTGGCGACCCCAGATTAATAACAGAACTAAGGCGAAAAGCGAATGAATGAATGAGTGAATGAATGAATGAATGATTAATTGAATGGTTGATTTATTTTAGTTTTATGGGTGGCACGGTGGTTCGCTAGGTAGCACTGTCGCTGATTTGAGTCCCGGCTGGGTCAGTTGGCATTTCTGTGTGGAGTTTGTATGTTCTCCCTGAGTTCGCGTAGGTTTCATCCAGGTGCTCTAGTTTCCCCCACAGTCCAAAGACTTGAATGAATCATGATTTATACCTCTTTTTTCTGATTTTTGTTATGTTATAAGTAGTGTTTATTTCTGTTTACATTTCATAGGATTTCTGCACTTTTTCTTGTTAAGCTTTGATGCACTGCTTTCCCTCTATTATTAATAAGCTTTTCATAAATGCAGTGTTGCCAGTCTTACTTATGTGGATCATTAAGTTTGTTTGAGCTGAAACCTCAAAGAATAGGCTGCAATATTTATTTCATTAGTTTTGTAGTGTTATATTTATACTGTTTTAGTTAAATCGGGCAACTCATTATTTTAGACTTGTCCTTCATGCCATATGATTCTTTGCACCTTACATACATTAGTTTGTAATACATATTTACCTTTATCATTGGCAACTACTTTTTTTGTATTTTGCTATTATTGTCCTGCAATGTGCCAACTAACAAATTACATCAATCCGTTGTTTGATTGTCACTGCACAGAATTTAACAAATTAAGTTTACTAATTTAATTTTTTTGGGGGGTGGTGGGGGTACAATTTTATTTTGGTTTTAGAATGTCATGTCACTTCTGTAAACTGACCTCTTTGTCCACACTAATGCAAATAACCTCTAAACGGTGAACTGACAATCACATTTTGCTGCTGTGAATAAATGGCCAGTATTCAAAAAATTGAAGAGTATGGGGGAGGGGAGGTACTGCCCGAATATGGTCTGGCTCAAGGCCATATGCAATCTGTCACCCTTTACTCCCCCAATAATGACGCCCCTGGATAGCATTAGTTTTTAGGGTACTTATGGAAGAATATGCAAATCCGAGCCAATGAATAATACAATATGTGAAACACAAATGGACTGTACTTATTTACCTCCAGAGCTCAGGTATGCACAATTTGGTATAATTATATACTATTTATCATTATATATCCTTAGTTAGACCACTGATACAATGCAATGTAAGTCGGCCAAATGTGTAACAGTATTCAATTCGCAAATCCGCACAGAAACCAAACAAATAGACGGAATCACACCAGTTTCTGTGTTTATACAACTTCAAATTGGTCCTTTTCATAAGGTTTACATGACATTTGTATTAATTGAGACATGGTGAGGCTGCACAATTGTTATTCTCACCATAATGAAGCCATCTCTCAAATGATGTCATGTTCTCCCAAGCTGGAACCTGTGTGCTCTACTGCTGATTCTGTTTAAGCATTACTATGCACTTTTTCTTGTTACTCTAAAACTTTTTTAATTTGTTTGTACTTTTTATAAGCTCTTTGTACTTTTGTTTTTAGATTAATTGCAACCTATTAGAGGGAGACAATTTAATTGTATCTTAATAAAATGTTTTAAAATTACCTCTTGAATGTCTGTGTATTTTATAAGCAACATTTTCTGAATAATTTATCAAGTCTACCAAACATTTATGAGCTTTCTGTACAATGACAAAACAATCTGTGCTGTTATGAGCTTTTGCGATTACATTAACCAACAGTTTTACATATTACATGATTACCCACCAACTCAGTTTACTTTTTCCAAATATTCTCAAATTTAGGTTAAATGTAAAAATATGTGAGAATGAGTGTATTACATAAACATATTTAATCTCCAAACCAATATGTTTCATGTTGTGATTTCCACAGTTTTAAATCTATATCTATCAAAGCAACCTATACATTCAAACACAAATTTTATTGTTAAATCGTCAAACCCCTATCTAAAAACATCCCAATCAATGTCATCTGACAGGTTTTCAGTTTTGACCACTTTTATGACATCATGCTCTATAGGTCTGACGTTTGTTGACTATATGACAACGCAAATGATCTAAGACCTAAGACATTCAGACCAGGAGATTATAACACAACCATGTTTTCATATAGGCCAAGACCACATTTCTGTTTTCATGTGTCCGTACAGGTTGTGTGACTTATGTGTGCATTTAAAAAAACTCAAATTAGCCACAAATTCTGCCTGAAGTTATCCCAGTGGTTAACCTGAACATAACCAAAAAACAAAACCGTAACATAACTAATGTTTTCTAATGCCCTGCTGATGCACAACACAGCTGGATTAGTGTTGAGCTGTTATTGGCTGAACTTGATCATTCGTCTCAATAAAAGGCCTTGGGGATTCGCTATACTGTACACTTCTGGAGTGAGAAACAGGTAGGTGCTGACAACATTTCACTTCTGAAACAGCATGTATAGGCAACATGAATGTCTAAAATCTAATATATTGAATTGTATTTTTTTAGATTGCACAATGAAGAACTTTGTTACAATCTTTATGGTACTAAGCATTACTGCTCATGTGAGTACACTGATTAAATGTAATCTGTTCATTTTATCATCCAAATTTAATTTTTTTCACCCACTTATGCATTAATCAATTTATTTTTTTTCTTTTTAGGCCACTTCAGCAAAGGTAAGTTCATTTATGTTGTAGGAACGCTCTAATTTGTAACTTAGAATATTTATTTGTAAGTATGAATGAATTCGCCAGCCAATTTATAATTGTATTTGATTTATAATATTCTTTATTCATTTGACCTAAAATAATAATATATACCTGTCTTATAAGTTGCCAAGACAACCTGTCATGATGAACTCGACCAATAGCAATCTGGCGATAAAATCAATTTTCATCTGACAACATTGAAGGGATAGTTTATCAAAAAATATAAATACTCACTATTTACTCATCTTCAAGGAGTTTTAAAGCTTTATGAGTTTCTTTATTCTGTTGAACATATAAAACTATATTTTGACGAAAGCTAAATAACTGTAACCATTGGCTTATATCAGGGGTGTCAAAGTCAATTCCTGGAGGGCCGAAGGCCTGCACAGTTTAGTTCCAACCCTGCTCCAACACACTTACCTGTAGGTTTCAAACAAGCCTGAAGGACTCAATTAGTTTGATCAGGTGTGTTTAATTACGGTTGTAACTAAACTGTGCAGAGCTGCGGCCCTTTTGGAACTGAGTTTGACACCTGTGGCTTATATAGTAGGAAATTCAGAATATCTTCTTTTGTGTTCAATCAGCCCAATCTCACAAGGAAACATAACTGTTTAACATATTATCAGACAAGTGGCTAATTTATACAATTTCTTACATTTTTAAAATTCATTTGAAACTGTGTGTGTGTCACGGTGGCGCAGTGGGTAGCACAATCGCCTCACAGCAAGGTCACTGGTTCGAGCCCTTGCTTGGTCAGTTCGCATTTCCCCAAACCTCAGTCCTAACCTCACCCTGATTGGAGGTTGGGCAAATCGTATAAAAATGTATAAATGAGATTGTACGAATTAGCCTAGACCGTAGTTCAGGAAGAAATAAACTGTCCTGTGATTGTACTAGTTCAACCAGCAAAAATCAGTTTGGAAACAAGTAGAGGGAGAGAAAAATAATAACAGAATGGATAGGGATAGTTTGGGTGAACTATCCCTTTAAGTCCTTCCGTCCCTTTTTTCTTTTTTCGAGAAGTAGTTCCTGCAAAAATAATATAAATATTAATAAAACACTCTTATATGGCTCCCATTTGGTTATTTTTTGGCAATCTGGCAACTGTTCTCTGTAAACTCCTTCTGGATAATTTTTCAAAACAACGTAAAAAGAACTTTCTGGGAATGTTCTCCTAACCTAGAGGGAACGTTCTGTTTACGTAAAGAAAGCTTGCTACCGAACCTTGAACGTTCTGGTGACAAAAAAAAAAACAAAACGATGATTTCAGTCAGATATCATCAGGGAAGAAAGCACTATTTTCAAACTTCTATTTAATACTGATTTAAGTTTTCCCCCCCTTGATGCTTATTACAGAAGCTTCTTGTGGTCAACGGTCTGAATGGTGGTCTGCTTACTGGTGTAAATGGAGTGAACCCTCTGCTGCTGGGTGGTCTGAACCCACCAGTGGTTGCTGGAGGTGCTGCGGTTATAGGACAGCCTCCTATTCCACAGGTACTATATGAATGAACGATTAACAACCACTTAGTCATGTCCCGCTGTCCTGCGCACAGTGTGCAGTTTATTTAATTACCTCCATGTCCACCAGTTTCTTCCCGCGGCTGCTCTTCCTCCATATGTGCTTCAGCCTCCAGTGGCACCAGCTCCCTTCGGCCTTCCTAACGCTGGAGCTCTGCCTTACCCCTTCCCTCCCGCTAATGGGGTACAATACAGTTTTCACTTGTTATGTTTGAAATAATACTTGTGTCTTGTCTACTACGAGGTAGTAATTTTACTTTGTTTTAATAAACAGGGCTTGCCGTATTTCGTGGCTGGACTTCCTAATCAACCTGCCGTAATTCCTCCTCAGCAACAAGTTGCGGTACAAAACCAATCGTCTAGTTTCCATAATAAAAATAGACTACAAATGTGTTCATTAAGCTTATTTGTTATTTATTTAGGCTGGACAAGGACCTGCTGGAAATAATCAAGCCGTTGGGTTGCCACAAGGCTCACTGGGAAGATTTAAGGTATCTTTTGTGATGCAGTTTTATGTTATATAAGTTATAGTGTATAGTAAAAAGTGCTATTTATTTTAATTGTATTGCATATGTATTAAAAAATCTATTAATATTATTATTACATATAGGCTATTTAAAACACGTTAAAAGTGTTTTCCTGAAATTCATTTTTTTTCTCCTCAAAACTTTTGTTCGTATAACTTGAAATCCTCATCAAAATGTATATTCTGAATGTTTTATGGTCAATAGGCCTATATAATTTACCAGCTATATATTTGTTTTATTTATGAACATTAAATGTGATAAAAAGATTTACTCAAAATAACTTCTATGAATACATTTGGCTCATTATTTTAACATAGATAATTTCGAAGATGTATTTGGTAGCTATTTGACAGCAAAATTCCATCTATTTGCCATCTTAAATCATTCCTCCTTCTTTTCTTTCTCCTCAGCGATCATTTATCAGAAGGACCACAGCAAGACCACCTGTCTCAGTCACCCAGGTGAGCAGGAAACATCATTTTAAATCTTGATGATGTACAATGAAAAGTATTTTATAATATAATTCTGACTTTTTCATCTGCAGATGCCTGCTCAGCTCAGCCCTACTGTGTCTGGAAATACTGTTGGCTAAATCAGATAGAATGTCAGATATTTTGAGTAACTGAGGTGTCTTTTTTTGCTAGTGTTGAAACAGACATAGATATTTACCAGCAATAATCATAATAATTAATAATCATATGCTGTGAAAATAATTGTTTCTTTTCACAGGTCCTTTCATAAGATCACCACTGGAAAGTTCTTTTCAAGTCATTGTTTAAAAGAAATATATGTAGTATAGATTTCCTTATGTAGCTAAGCCTAATTTTCTAATACGTTGCCTTATTTTGATACATTGTGAACATTTGTATTAAATGTTTATACTGAATGCGGAATAAAATGTACTAGTTTGTTGCAAATGTGAACTTGTCTCATTTTATGCCCTGCTAATCATATTGCCACAAATGCTTTATAAAAAAATTATCATACAATCATAAAGCCATGATTTCAAATGAGTTCATTCACTAAGAAATCCTGGTTACCTTAAAATTTTAAGCTGATTCAATTTAACCAGTCATTTGAACTTATATTATGTTAAACTGACTTAAAACAGCTTGCATAACTTATTAAATTAACTGAAAACATGATTAACTTTGTTAAATAAGTTCCCATGACCTAAAAACATGCAGTCAGGACTAATGGATCGTCTATATTTTTTTACAATGTTGTGTTTTATCGCCATCTGCTGGTAACTGATGCTTCCCTGAAGCAAAAGGGAAAATACAGCATGCAGACATACTGAAGTAATGGTCATTCAAATATCCATTTTAAATGAATTATGTAATTGTTGTATAAAATATATTGATATCATCGTTCAGTCAATGCTTTTTAAAGATGTTTCTGCATCCTCAGTACATCAATGCAATTTTTTTTCACGAGGGTTTTTGTCCAAATAGACATCTATTTACAGAAACATACAACTATTATTATGGGTAGACTGAAAGCATGTTGAAACCGTGGCTGTTTCAGAAACTATTGTATAACCACAAAATGACATCAGTGCGAAAAGTCAAACTCTTCAAACTTAACACAAATAAAAATAAAGATTAAACAATATAATTCAAACCTAAAACTAAATTTTCTGTTATTTTGACCTTTTGTTTAACTCTTTATTAAATTTTTTTAAAATAAAAAAACAAAAAGTGTTTGGGGCGGCGCAGTGGGTAGCACTGTCGCCTCACAGCAAGAAGGTTGCTGTTTCAAGCCTCGGCTGGGTCAAATGGCATTTCTGTGTGGAGTTTGCATGTTCTCCCCGTGTTTGCATGGGTTTCCTCTGGGTGTTCCTGTTTCCCTGTTCCCTGTTTCCCCAACTAGTCCAAAAACATGCGGTAAGCTAAAATGAACATAGTGTTCGTGGATAAGTGTGTATGCGTGTTTCCCAGAGATGGGTTGCTGGTGGAAGGGCATCTGCTGCGTGAAACATATGCTGGATAATTTGGCGGTTCATTCCGCGGTGACATCCCCTGATTAAAAAAGGGACTAAGCCACAAATAAAATGAATGAATAAAAAAAATTAACAAAGCAAAAATGTTTTATTTAAACACATAACAATACATCATGTAATTGAGAGAATTCCCCCATCAGTCTTTCTCTCTCTCTCTCTCTCTCTCTCTCTCTCTCTCTCTCTCTCTCTCTCTCTCTCATTTTCACATTTTCACATTTTAGGTGCTTTATTGGCATGACAAATAGCTGTACATTCGTATTGCCAAAGCAGTGCAGCGTCGCTGCGTACAGACAAGACAGTGCAAAAAGGGCAGTAGTGCAAACAAATATGAACATAAAATATAATATAGAAATAAAGAAAAGAAATGTAAAAAAATAAAAATAGATTAATAAAAATAACAATATATCAGTAAAACTAAAAATATTAATAAAAATAAAAATAGATTAATGGTAATTTGTGAAACAGGATAAAAGTGGTGACAATAATATAAACAGTAATTCCACGAGTAAAGAGTTCCTGTGTTGTGTGTTGGAGACAGTGGAGCGGATCATTGTGGGTTCCTCAGATGGTGGCAGGAGTGCACAAACTGAGCTGCTAACACACAGCAGCACACACACTCCCCCAGTAGGATGGGCAGTTTCTCATAGTTTGACAGGGACTCAAAGTTTTTGTGTGTGTGTGTGTGAGTTTCGGGTAGAACTTCTTCCGGATCTCTGAGTATTTTGTGCACTCCGTAAGGAAGTGCAGTTCTGTTTCAATCGGCTGCTGAGGGCAGTGTGGGCACAGCCGCTCCTCCACCGGCAGCCATGTTTGTCTGTGCCGGCCCGTCTCTATAGCCAGCTGGTGTCCGCTGAGTCTGTATCTGCTCAGGGTGTTTCTCAGACCTTTATCTGTCACTGTGTGAAGGTAGTCTGCCAGAGTATATTGTCTCTTCAGGGCCAGATAACACTGCATTTTGCTTTGCAGTTGTGTTTGAGTGTCCCAGTGGTGTGTGTAGCTGTTCTTGATCTGGTGTGTGATCTGAGTCAGTGGCAGGAGTGTGTTCAGCTCCTCAGGAGACGTCTCAGAGACCCTGAAGCTCTGGGCCAGCTGGGAGAGTGGGTCTGCTCTTCTGCTGAGTTCTCTGTCCTGCAGGGCTTTATAGTGGTATGAGTCCGGGTCGCTGAGTTTTAAGTGCTTCCAGAATTTGACAGCTCTTTTCTGTATCTTTATTATCAGAGGGTATTTGCCTAATTCTGCTCTGCATCCGTTGTTTGTTGTGTGCCGGTGGACGTGTAGGATGTTCTTACACAGCTCTGTGTGCAGGGTTTCTATTGGGTGTTTGTCCCATTTGGCCAGATCTTGTTCTGGGTTTGTCAGTGGGCCCCACACCTCACTGCCGTAGAGGGCGATGGGCTTGATGACGGACTCTAGGATCTTCAGCCAGATCTGAACAGGGATGTCTATGGGGCATTGGCGTTTGATGGCGTAGAAGGCTCTGCGGGCTTTATCTCTCAGCTCATTCATTGCAGGATTAAAGTTTCCAGTGGAGGTGATGTTCAGGCCTAAATAATTATACTGTGTTGTGTGTGTTATCTGATTGGTACCTAGTGTGAATGCGTGTTGTGTTCCCTGGGGTCTGGCTCTTTTTTGGAAGGTGATGATTTTGGTTTTGTTTAGGTTGACGGTCAGGGCCCAGGTCTGGCAGTACTGGTCCAGCAACTGCAGGTTCTGCTGTAGGCCCTGTTTGGTTGGCGATAGTAGCAGCAGGTCGTCTGCGTAAAGCAGGCATTTGATCTGAGAGTCGTGGAGATCGAGACCCGGAGCGGTGGATCGCTCCAGACTGAGCGCCAGCTCGTTTATGTAGATGTTGAATAGTGTTGGGCTCAGGCAGCAGCCTTGTCTCACTCCACGCTTCTGGGAAAGATATTTTGTTCTTTTTGTGCTAATTTTGATGCCACATTTGCTTTCGTTGTACATTGATTTAATAAGGTCGTATGTTTTTCCTCCTATGCCACTTTCAATCAGCTTATAAAGTAAGCCTTGGTGCCAAATTGAGTCGAAAGCTTTTTTAAAGTCAATGAAGCATGCGTATATTTTACCTTTATTTTGGACAGTTTGTTTTTCAATTAGCGAGTGCAGTGTGTAAATGTGGTCAGATGTGCGGTATTATGGTAAAAATCCAATTTGACTTCTGCTTAAGACATTATGTGTCGTGATGAAGTCCAGTACTCGGGCATTTATTAAACTACAGAATAACTTTCCCAGGTTGCTGCTCACACAAATCCCTCTGTAATTATTGGGGTCAAATTTATCTCCATTTTTAAAGATGGGTGTTATCAGTCCTTGATTCCAGATATCAGGGAAGCGACCAAAATTCAGAACTAGATTAAATAATTTTAGGATGGCTGATTGAAATTTAGGGCTGGTTTGTTTTATCATTTCGTTTAATATTCCGTCAGGTCCAGATGCTTTTTTAGGTTGAACAGATTTAATTTTGTCTTTAAGCTCCATTATAGTGATGGGGAAGTCTATTGGGTTTTGATTATCCTTGATAGTCGATTCTAGTGTTGACAGTGTTTTTGTTATTTGATTTTGTTTAGGATTTGTGTCTGTTTCTACTTTATTGAATAGTGTTTGGAAATGGGTCTCCCATATTTCTGAATTTTGGATCGGTAGCTCTTCATGATCGTTTTTGATCAAGTTTTTCCAGTTGTCCCAGAATTGATTTGAGTTAATGGAGTTCTCTATTGTTGTCAGTTGTTTTTGGGTGTATTGTGCCTTTTTGGTTCTGAGTGTTTGTTTGTATTGTTTTAGTGTTTCACAATAGAGAAGCCGAATCTCTGCATTATTTGGGTCTCTGTGTTTCTGATTTGACAGGTTTCTGAGGTGTTTCCTAATTGAAAGGCATTCTTGATCAAACCAGTTTTTGTCATTTTTGGGTGGATTATTTTGTCTGGTTTTAACTTTTAATTTTGCCTGTTTAGCTGTACTTTCGAATATATTGTTTATGTCTTTTACCGCCACATTAACTCCTTGTTTGGTGTGGGCATATGCGTTAACCAGGAAGTTATCTAGGATTTGTTGAGTTTTTGGGCTGTTTACTGCATTTTGGTAGTCTTCTGCACTGTTCTCAGCCCATCTGTATGGCTTTCTGATGTTAAATAGTTTATTGGGCTGTGTGCAAGGGTTTGTTATTGTATTTTTGAGGTATAAAGTAATTTGGCTATGGTCAGAAAGTGGGGTGAGTTCTCTAACAGTGAATGCTCTGAGAGATGAAGGGTCTATATCTGTTATCATATAGTCTACTGTGCTATTGCCAAGAGGTGAGCAGAATGTGAATCTCCCGAGTCTGTCTCCTCTTATCCGACCGTTGACAATGGCTCTCTCTCTCTCTCTCTCTCTCTCTCTCTCTCTCTCTCTCTCTCTATATATATATATATATATATATATAAATTAAAGTCAGAATTATTAGCCCCCCTTTGAATTTATTTATTTTATTATTATTTATTTTTTGCATTTTTACTTTTCCAAATACGTTTTCCTTAAAAGGGACAAAAAACAAAAGTCTCCATAATGTCAACATTTAGGTAAAGACAGAATACAGTACCATGTTTAAACACTCATTTATTTATTTTTTGTTTTAACCAAATCAGACATCTACTTTCATACACTATGAGATGGTGGCTATTTCTGAAGTACAATGTTGCCTAAAATAGTGATCTGGTGCAGTGCAATCTGGGCTGCTTCCAATGCTTTTTAATGCGCTCACCTAACCCCAACCCTAACCCTACCTCTCACAATGACTTCACTAGCTCTATTGAGTGTATTGCGTCTGACATTTAATCGCTGAGTGATGCAATCTCAGCTTGCATCATAAAAGCTGCATCCAGATACCGTTGGTAGTAATTTTACTACAAGCGCTCTCTACTGGAAGACTTGACATGTTGCAGATTTTTTAAAACAAGAAAACTACAGCCATGTTGCAAATCAACCATTTCAGTCTAGTTTGCCTGTCTGGAAAACGCAGACTCTAAAGCATGTAATTAGTGAATGAAGATGACCACACTGATTGCTCTAATTATTGTTTTAAAGTGATTCAATCGTGTTTTTTTCATTCTGTCAGACAATAATTTGTCTCGTTACCTCACAGAGTAAACAACCCATAGTTCACCTGCTTATTAGTCTGTGACAAACATCAGTCCTCAGGCATTTCTCCTGTCTTTCTTAAGCATTAGATAGGCCTACTTAATTACTTGATATAATATTATAATGATAGATGTCATCAAAACAAGCATACTGTACTAACAGACAAATCCTGGCGACAGCTCAGGTTTTAAGGCGAGACGCTGTTTTTGTAGTTTTTTTTTTTTTTTTTGCTGCACTGTAAATTTGGAGATTTTGGACTTTTAAAAAAGATTTTTTATAATTTTATTTTCAGGCTTCTCTATGTTAACATCCCAAATTCATCAATTTGTGTTTTTAAAGGTCATTTTCTCAAATTATCATTATTGTAGTGAGCCATAAATCTTTTCAGAAGCTTTAGAAACTCTTGCAAACTCCAAACATTTTATACACATTTATATTTAAAAGTTTTTACTGTGGGATATGTTGATTTTACATTTCATTCTACACTAAAAAATTATGTTTGCTGTTTGTTCAAACTATTTAAACTGTACTTAAACAACACAATTCTAAACCAAAACAAACCTAATTGTTTTTATGCTCATTTTACTTCGATTTGTAAAAGCTAATAAGTTAACTTAATTAACTTTGTCCTACAACAAACTGATTGTGTGGAACCATGTATGTTTCTAAGTGTACAAAAAGTAGTTTTTAATGGCTTCTTATGGATTAGATAAAAATCTAATCTAAATTCTTATGAATTAATAAAAAATGATTTCTCTGAATAACCTGCTCTGTAAAACCTTCAGACTTTAATATGTCAATATAAAATAAAACAAAAAGAAAATCATTTCATGAAAAAAAATCAATTTATAGAGTGTTTTTGTTAAAAATGAATATAAATTAGCATATGTTTAATCAATCAATCAATCAATGTCTGATTTGTTCATTTAAACATAACATTTCACTCAACTTTGTTATTGTACAATGCAGGTCATTCCTAACATAATCAGTCAGCATGGGAAATTATGGTGATTTAACTATTTTTTACCCTGTTCTCCTGCAGCGTCTTGTCTTAAGGTGTTTGACCATAATGATTTACAAGCATAAATATGACGTTATGTTTGGACAAATTGAGACACATGACACACCGTAAGTGTCACAGCTACAGCAACCTGATATTATAAGAGAGCAAGCACCAGTTTAAAAGCCATCGGAGGAAGGTGATTATAGTTTGCACATCTGCTCTGCTATGAATGTACTTTATTTTGCATTTATTGACTGTATTGTTAGTAGTTTACAGAGTGAATTCCAGAAGTATATTTAAATATTTGACTGTCTCTTTGTTTTTTCTCATTGAATTTTCATCTGCAGGTTTTCAAGATGAAGTTTCAAGCCACCTTTTCCATGGCTGCTCTTCTCAGCATTTGCACTTGTGTCCCTGTAAGTGAGCATTAATTTATAATAAGAATGACTGGTCACACTTTATTTTGATGGTCCATTTGTTGAATTTAAGTTATATAGCATCTACATGCCAACTAATTCTCATTAAGATTATAAATAGACTGTTATGTTGGGGTGAGGGTTAGGGTTAGTGTTGACATGTTGCAAAGTTACTTATAGTCAGTTAAATGTCTGTTGAAGGAGCAGTATCAGCAGATATTAATCAGACCATCTACTAATACTCAAAAGGACCATCATAATAAAGTGTTACTCAATGATTTTATTATGTTAAATGATTTCAGATCATTTAGATGTTTTCAGTTTAAATCTGTTTTGATTTTCTCAGATCTATCAGCCACAAGTTGGACTAATAGCAAGCAACAGTAATGAGGTATGTTTCTCATCCATTTTTATTTCATAACTAAATATAAAATATTTTTGGGACAATGTGATATTTAATTGTTGTTGAAAGGAAAAAAGGAGTATTATTTGAAATATTATAACAATTTAACATTGTAATAATAAGTTTATTGTATGTTAGTATGTATTTTTACAGTGTTTCTGCATGCTTATGACTTTTTAAGAGCCTTTTAGGACCTTTATGACTTAAATTTTAGATTTATACAGGGCTAAACACTAATGATTATTTCTAATGGCCTGATCAGTTGCCACAAAAAAAAATAATTAAAAAAATAATAAAATAAATTAATTCTTAGCGACAATTTTTTTTTTTTAATGACAAGTTTACACATTGTTAAAGGTATATTATTATGGAGACAATGACATAAATAATAAAAAAAAATCTGTTGGCTTTTACCTCAAATTGGTTGCGTATAAATCATGTAAAATGATAGGTTGCTCTGTTATTATTGTAAGGAATTGTGTAATTGTTTTTAGTTTTCTTTTCCTGATTAGGGAATTTAATTTAGAGAAACTGCTGTAAAAATGTCAAACAGCTATTGTAAATTGTCTCTCTTTGCAATACAAAACTGAAATATATCTAAAAAAAAAAAAGATTTTATTGTGATGGATTGTTGATGATTGGATAGATGTTGTCCCGATTGGTTAGCTTTACCTGGACAGAAAAAAATTAAGACCTGTTTAAAATTATTTAAGATCTACAACACAATATTTAACTGAATTTAAGACTTTTTGAGGCCTAACATTTTGTTTTTGAAATTTAAGACATTTTTAAAGACTTTTTAAGACCTCATGGGACTTTTTTGTTGGAAAAAGTGAAGGTTCAGTATCATTACTTCAGATGTCAGAGTCATGTGATCTTTTAGATATCATATTATTGTGTTATATAATTTCTCCTTATGTTAAAAACTGCTTAATATTTTGCTTTAATAGTTGAGCAATACATTGTTCCAAAGATCAGCATCCATTTCTTTTCTCTCAGGTTTCTTGCTTTTTGTATGCATCCTTGTGTTATTTTAGTATTATAAGCAACTTTGTATTAGTATTTGTACATTATTCAGTTTTTGTTTTATGTGCTTTTTAATATTTTTGGCAGAAGTGTGAAACAAAATGTCCACAATGTGCTCCGAATATTTTAGGATTTGTTCAGAAGGATGGTATTTATTTAAAAATAGACACCATGAATGCAAAATAATAGAAAAAAAGTAATAAAATAGAAAAATGACTCTCTTTATATATATGTTCAAAACAATTATTAGCCCTCCTGTGAATTTTCCCAGGAAATAATAATTTATTACTAATTTATTTATTAATATGGGATTTTTAATGGAGAGAAGATTATTTTTAAACACAAATCAGGACGTTCTCTATAATAAAAATATAATAGCAAATACTACAAAAAAGGGAAATGTATTAAAAATACTTAATGTCACAGGAGAGCTATTAATTATGTTCTCAACATCCAAAGACAACATACATCTTGTGTTTTCTGTTATACATGCCAAATAAATGCTCACAATGGTTAATTCTTCCTTAGATTTTGCGTCTTAATGGTCTCACCCTGGCAGGCATGGGTTTGGGTCCAGCACAGGTAAAATTTAGCCTCATTTAAACAAGTGTGAACATTTAAGAGTAAATCCAGGAATCTGATATTTGACTGACATATAAAATCTAACAACCTGAAACAACAAATGAACTGTTATCTCAATATGGTGTTTTCAAACCTGATATTAGTTAAATATCAATATAGTCAGTATTAAAACACACACACATGCTTACATTAAATGATAGTATATATAGTATGCTTATATGTGATTACAGTACATTGCTCATTATATAACATGTTTATTTGGATCTGAGATGATTTGTAACTCTTTTCTCTTTAGGGTTCTCCATTTTTCTCTCCATTCCTGATCCAGCAGCAGCCTCCACAGGTGCTGAATTTTAACCCTGGACTGCAGGGACCCTTCCTGCCCCCTCAGATTAACCCCGCTCAGATCCCTCCACTGCAGCAGGACCCATCTGTGCCGGGTCTTGGTCCCAACAACGGCATACCAGCACAAAACCTTCCTCCGGTACACACACACAAACACTTGCACAGCTATCTTTATAGGGACTTTCCATCGATGTAATGATTGTTATACAGTACGCTTACAATCAAGCAGGCATTCAGTGATTTACACAATAAGGGCTAATTATACAAATGAGCTATTTATGCTCAGATAATTTAGCGCTAGAGTAAGAAGGGGGAAGTTTTTTTTGAAAGAGAGAAAGAGTGATAGACATATAGATGGTTTCTACCGGTGGTTTGTTAAGCTCACTCACTCTGAATTGATAATTTTTAGGTGTTGGTTTGTGGTAAGGTAGGGGAGAGAAGAGGGTTCCTGGTTTTATTCACAGGGATTCAGGTGATCTCGGAAAAGATAGACTGCATATTCTATCCCCCTACCGCTAAATCCAACCCTCAGACGAAACAACTGCATTATTACATTTTTAAAATACTTAATTCTTTGTAATTTATGAGTCGGGCCCAAAAAAAAAAAAAAAATGTCCCCACAATGTCAATCTACTATTTGGTCCCCAAATAGTGGGGTTGTAGGATTACAAGCCATACAGACAGACACAGATCACACTCTCAGCTTTATGTAAAATAAATGTTCTTTTTTTCGAGAGTAAAACAAGTCAAATGTTTGTTTCTAGGGCTTTCCGTTCTTCATGACTAATTTGTATCCTCTGAGGACTCCTGTACAGCTGATGCCCAACATTGGACCCAACATTCAAGGCCAGGCTACACTGCAACCAGTTCAACCAATGCAACCAATGCAGCCAATGCAACCAATACAACCAATACAACCGATCCAGGTATTGTAAAAACTCACATTCTGCTTTTTAATTGGTTGATTGGAGAAATTTTTGTTTTATTATTCTGTCATTCCATATTTTATTTCATATTTGAAATAATTTAATAGAATTTAATAAATATAAATTAATATGTATTTAATATACAATTTTCCTGTTTTGTTATTCTGATTTTGTTTTATGCTGTTTTTTTCAAAACAATCTGTAATTTAGCAGTTTTTTTTTGTATTTTGTGATTCATGTTTTAACCCCCCCCCCCTCCCCCCTTTTTTTTGGGTACACTAATCTTTCTTTTAACAACTCTTAACCTTGAAAAGTTTGAAAATAGGACTTTTAGTGACATTTTTAATAGTTTAAAGAGATTATTTCGATCTTGTAAAATGTCAATAAATTTCATTTTATTAAACTGTAGAGTTGAATTATCAACATCAAAAGTCGACAGAGCAGAAATCAACGTCCCATAATATGGTTCACAACCATAAATATACATTTGTGATTTTTTTTACAGTGTTGCTAATACCATATCTCCAGTTAACTGATTACAGAATTGTGTCCCAATAAAAGTTTTCGAAAATTTTTAAATGTGTAAAGGAGACAATATTTAGTGAACTACGTGGTCATTTGCATAAATTTCTAACATAAATGCATTTGTTTGTTTATAATGTTTCTAGAGTCATTTTTGTAGAGTTTCAAAAGGTTTTATTTCTCTTTTTACTTTTCAATCTCATTTTCTAATTTTACCTGATTAAATCAGGTCATTTACATGGCAAAATATACCTGTGTAAAAATCTGAAACATGATTTGTGTCACAAGTTAATTATTTAGGAAAAAAAAAAAAAAAATATATATATATATATATATATATATATATATATATATATTTTTTTTTTTTTTTTTGCATAAATCTTCGTTTTAAATTATGATTTGTAATGCAAAGATCTAAAGACAAACATCAAAAATTTATGAAGTGCGATAAAAAACACTTCAGGAAAAAGTTTCAAAAAAAGCTGCATTTTTGTCTGCGGTGTCTCATCTTAAAGGGATATATGAGGGATAAGTGATATACAATATGCCTTTTTTGTCCAATTTCTTTCAGAACAGAGGGAATTTGGCAGACCCGAAAGCAACGTCTGTGCCTGAATACCGGGGTGATCGACCCGGTCCTGGAACTGGAGAGGTAAGATAAGTTTTTGACACAAATATGACTGACTAGAACAGTTAATGTTAAATTGCTTGACAGATTAGTTTGTTTATTAACCCTTCCTGCCTCTGACAGGGAAATCCAGGCTTCCCGTTGTTTGAACCGTAGAAGATTGCATTACTGAAAGGTATTCAAACTCTCCTAAAAATAAAAGTATGGCATATCATTCAAGTAATCAGTTAAGAATACATATTTGTTGTTGGTTTTTCAGATTTCCCTTCATGCAGATCCCTCACAGGAGACCTTTATTTTGAATTTTTTAAAAACTTGGACATGTCTGATATATCAAATAAATATATGATGCTCAATTCAGTTTGCCTGATGCTATTATTTCCCCACTTTCCCCACTATTATTGCACAAATGATGAAAGACAAAGTGAAGATGCTAAAAGATTTAATGAACTGATTTCAAAATCTGCAAACAATAAGAGCAAAGAGCCACCAAGTGGCGGTAACGAGCAATAAAATAACATTTCAAAATCTATTTTATACAGTACATTTCTATTCTATGCTAAATTGCAGTATATAACGGATGCTTTGCTTTCCTGTGGAAAAAAGAAAAAGATAATTAAATCCAAAGTTAAGCTTTCATTCAAACTGTTTATTCGTATTCTGTCTCACCAGTGTGATTGTTAATTAAGTTTTTCTTAATTCGCTCCAAGATCCTTTTCAGTCTCTGCCTGTATATTTAATCAAAATAAATGTTATATACAGTAAATAAATGAAGCAAGAGATATAACATGCATTCACAGATTATTCAAAATGTCTTTCTCAATTTGAAGACTAAAATACACTGTAAATAAATGCAGGGTTTCACACAATTCATTCATGCTGTCCCAACACAAATAGTTTAATTAAAGGTAACAGCTTCAAGTCAATTGATCATAAAACGGTTAGGTTGCCCCCGAAAAAAAATTGTGTTGTTTAAACTCGTATTAAATAAGTAACTTAAAGCAATTCATTTGGAGTGTACTGACCTTCATGAAGGAAGGGAACTGCAAACAAGATTAAAAAAAGATTGAAGATACTATTTATAATGCAACTGATATATTAATAGTTCACATTATTCATTACTTACAAGTTGTGTTATGCCATATTCAAATGAAATTCTTGGCTGTGGAAAACAAATATGCCATTTTATTTTTGTATATTCAGCGTTGTATGTTTAGATTCACTGAGTACAGAAAGGAGAACAGTGCTTTAATGTGTTTATCTTACTGTTGCATTTGGGTTGAACCTGATCTTCATATAAGGCTACAGAATATAGAAAGTATATTTAAAGAATTTTATTTAGGAAGATACTGTACGTTTAAATATGTTATTAATCCTTTTATGTACTGTATATTTTATTTATTTAATTGATCAAAAAGCCTGTTACCTGAGGGCCATAGAGAGAGAAACCCTGTCCAAACTAGAAGTGTTTACAAATAAATTATTGCACATTCAGAAAATCATATGGAATTATTTCATTTATTTAAATATTATTTATAAGTTTTTTAATTAAAACAACAATTTTACCCCAAGTTCCTGAGGCCTGTTTAGTCCTCCCTGTAAATGAGTAGAAATGTGTCAATTACTCCAGCATGAAATATTAATATTTCCATTAGAAAACTTATTAGATTTAGGCTTTATTACCTTTTTTGGTGGTTGCATCGGTCTTCTGCCCTAAAAAAAAAAAAGAAAAAGAAAATGTTGCTGTGTGTTTCTTGTACTGTCTTATCACTTTCTGTTGATTTAATTCTATCTCTCGTTATCAGTTCAATATACTTGAAATTAAAATTGCAAATGAATGCAATAGTATCTTTATACTTGGACTTTCCAGTTACTCACTTTTGGTAAGAGGAAAACATTCTCTCCCTGGAAACAGACCCCAAAAATAAATGCATTTTATTGTATTTTCATATCTCAGAATATCAAGGTAATTAAAAAGGATGATTCCCTAACTTAGGGCATTACCTCCTTTAGATGGAAAGCACTGATATTCTGTTTAGGAGGAGAATATATATATATATATATATATATATATATATATATATATATATATATATATATATATATATATATATATATATATATATATATATATATATATATATATATATATATATTTATAAAACTTTTAAATGGATTTAGTTCTACAAGTGATGTCAAAATACATTGAAAAAAATATTTTACAGTACAAACAACAAAACTAAGAGTGTTCCTCACCTGCAGAGTGACATTATCAGCCTGTATGTTAAAATATTAAAGATAGATTAGAGACTTCAAATGTTTTCAGTTCAAAATATTTCCATCATGATGAGGGTGAGCAACATCTTACCTTGAAGATTGGTATGAACTGCCTGTTGGCCTATAGAACATTTAAGACAATGTAATCATAATATCAGTTATTGATTGATTAAATTAACAAGTAAAAAGTGCATATTATTATTAAGACTGTGTTCTGACCATCATGTTAGGACTCAGGGGTTTTCCAAAGATTGGATTTACTGGATTCTCTCCACCTTTGCCTATTGGAGCTTGAGTTGGGCGCATCTGCTGAAGAGATTGAACATAATATAAAAATATAATTTAATAAAATACGTCACACATTAGCAGTGTTGGGTAAGTTACTTTAAAAAAGTAACAGATTACAAATGACTAACTTGGAAAATTGTAACCTGATTAAATTACTAATTACGTCATGTAAAAAGTAATCAAAACTCTAACTACTTTACTTTGAAGTTACTTTTATAGCATATAAAAATACCTATAAAAATACAAAATAAACTGCAGCTCTTTCAGTAATTTAATATTCACTGAAAAACATAACAATGGGTTGATCGCAGCAGCTTGACATATTAAAAAGACTTCGTCCAAAACTTAAAACTCCTCATTATTCATTTCCAAACCTGCTTGTCTTTTTTTTAACACAAAAGAAGACAAGAAAACTGGATATCTGTAACTACTGACGTCCATTGTAAGCAAATGCAAACTGCAGTGTTTGGGTGTTGTTAGTCTGAGGTAATTAGTCCTTTGAAATGTGTATATTCCATATAAAGCATAAATCTGATTGGTCAGTTCTTGTCACATGACTCACGGTTTACAACTGGGTGTACCTGGAAAATTTGAGGGCACGCAATATGCGCAGGCATAAGAGGCGAGATATGTGAACGGCCCCATAAGCAGCCATGCTTCTCTTCACTATTATAAAATACCTACACTCCTGATCCTGCACAAAAATCCAAATTAGCCTGTTTAGGCTGAGTTGGATGGCTGTGTTTTTAAGTGCTGGTGTCCTCCTTGGTGACGAGTGTCATAAAGCGCTTACTATTTAAGTGTGTGAACAAGTTAGTTAAGTGTTTGAACAAGTTAGGTTGAGTAAAAAGCATGTGAACATTCTTTGGAGACTGGGCATTTGACAGCAACATTTTTGTATTCACGCACAATGAAATCAAAGTAATGTCTGCACTTCCACTTGATGAAGCAACCACTCTCGACAGCAGCTGTTTTAGCTGGCATTCTCCAACTATTTAAAAGCGCATGCTTATTAACTGATGTTGCAGCGGAAAATGTGATTTGAAAGAAGCCTTTTTTTCTTCTAAAATCTATATTTGTAATGTAAGTAACGCAATTACATCGACTTTAGTAACTGTAATCAAATTAAACAAATTTAAAATGTAATTCGTTACATTACTGCGTTATTCAAAAATGTAATTAGAAAACAGTATTGCGTTACTGTTCAACATGTTACACCCAACTACATACACTTAAAAAAAAATCTGTAATTTTACGGTTTATTTCCGACAGCTGGGGTTAATATTGGCCGTTAAATTGCAGAAATTTAATGTAAAATAGCGGACAATAAATTACAGAAATTTCCTTAAATGAAAATTTTTGTTAAATTTCTGTAATTCGACCTCAGTTATTTTACGGTAAATTTCTGTAATTTATATTATAAGTTTTTTTTCCTGGTGCCCCAACTACCAGAAATAAACTGCAAACTCACAGATTTTTTTACAGTGTATATATTCAATTCAGTAATGCTAGTGTCAGGATCAGGGCAAACTTTGACACATTGTTTTCAAACGACACAGGCAATTTGCTACAATGTAACAGAGTTCTGATATGGAATGACAAAGCAGTGCAGTTCTAGGAACTAAAACTGTCTAAAACAGTAACTACCGGAACAGATCATTGTCATAGTGTTGGCAGAAAATGGGCTAAATGTAACCCTTTTTATTTACTTGCGTTTTAAATTTATTTTGCAGCTTATATGCAGGGAAAAGTCAAGGAGGACCACAAAAATGTTTTTAAACCATATGAGACCCCCTATTATTTCAGCCAAGATAGATTCCTCCACACACACTTCTGTTAACCCAAATTATTGTTCAAGTTAGGACAAAAACCAAGAGATAATTGAAAAATGTTATATGAATTTAATGTAAATTAGCTCAAAGTTGGGGTTGTGCATATTTGACTTAACATTGGGTTAATACAACCCAGTTCTTTAAGAGTGTATTAAAGCAAATGAAACAGACAGAATGCTGCTACTCACTTGAGCTGCCACCACAGCACTGCAAGATAACACCACTAGAATCCACATTGTTTCTGTAAAAATAATAGAGTTTTTATCAAATACATGTATAACATGCACAGAAGAATCAGTAACTTTACCTTCTCAGCGTTTGTCCCCTTTCCAGTTTGTGCCACATTGGTCTTCTTGTCTCTTTATAAAAGCCAGCTCTTGAGCAATAGTCACTAGATTCCTTTGTTTTGACCAAAAAGGCTTATCAATTGTTACAGAAATTGTCTGTCATAACTAAAAATACCAATACTGTTGTCATATAAGTGATAACAATATGTAAAGCATTTCATTTCATCACCATTTCAAAATCACCTATTGGCTTTCTTACGACTCCTATATTGCAATATCAGTCAGACAGATTAAAGAAAGCCACATGTAGGAAGAGGATTTACTGATTGCTAAACTAATTTGTCGTCTTAAGCTGTTCTAATGTTTTCGGATTGACCTGTCTGGTGCGATCAGTAGCTGCAATCAGCAATGGAGGTGTCAACACAACCGAGGGGTGTGATTACTGTATTTAAATCATAAAGGAAGTTCAAAATATTGTTATATGCCCTAGGCATCAGAGCAAAAACATATTCTACCTAAAAATACATTCCTGCTGCATTGGAGAATCATCTTTGTCAAACATGAAGACAATAATCTTACTCGCATGTGTTGTCGGCCTGACTTTCCAGGTATGTTTAAATACACTACTTTTACATTTTAATGGGACGGGTCACATAAAAATGAAAAATCTGTCATAATCTTTTCTTTCCTCTGTTGGACACAAATGAAGATATACTGAAGTATGTTGGAAAAAACAGCCTTTAACTTCTATGTTTTTTGTGTGTGGCTGTTTTCTCCTCAACATTCTTTAGAATATCTAGTTTGAAGTTCAACAACAAGAAATGTTAATTGAACTATCCCTTTAGTGACAGTTTTAGTTGTGTGTTAATAATGTGACTTTGGCATTAATGATTATTATTGCAATTACAGGCTGAAGTTCATCAGCGTCTGGCTCGCTCTTTGTCCGACTCGGATTCTGATGAGGTTTGTAAATAATGTTGGTAACATTTTATTTTGATGGTCCGTTTCAGTATTAGTAGACTGTCTGCTTAATATCTGTTGATAGTGCTCCTTCAACAAACATTTAACCGACTATAAGAAACTTTGCAAGTACATCAACTAACCCTTACTCCAATTTAACAGTCTACTTATAATCTAATGAGAATTAGTTGCAATTTAACTTAAATTCAACAAACGGACCATCAAAATAAAGTGCGACCAAAATGTTTAATTGAACAAAAGAGTATATTGTTGTAACTGATAGAATGTATCTGCTATCTTTTCTCTTCACAGATTGGAGCTTTTACCCCCTTTTGGCCTCAGTTGACTTATGAGCAGTTAATTCAGCTGCTGACCCTTATCTCTGGAAGTGTCGTGACCCAAGTCCCTCCCACAATGCCAACTTCAACCCCTGATCCGACCATTGACACCCCGATGCCAACCCTCAGACCATTAACAACTCGTTAGCAATGTTGGTCAACATTTAAAAAAAAAGATGACATAAAATACAAAGTGATTCTACACAATGCATTAAATACAAAAGAAAATCAACCAATTTTTGTACATAAAAAAAAATTACTAGACAAAGACAAAACAAATAAAATGATGTGTGCAATAAATAAATTGTCCATTTGTTATTGAAAATCATTGTACTCCAGGTGTTTATTACCAATAAAACAAGGTTGATTTCATAAAATGGCTGGATGTGAATCAGTATCTTGAATGTTTTTATTGTATTTGAGCTATGAAACTTAACTAAACATCATGAAAGACTTCATTTTGTTCCTAATGCATAAAATCAAATCAAATCAAATCAAATCAAATCACTTTTACTGTCACAAAATCAGCAGCCATGTGCTATGATGAGTGAAAAGCTTAGGTGCTGGCTCTAGACAGTACAAAAAACAGACAGTGCAAATACAATGACAGTGCGAAATACAACAGCATACTCCAAAAAACAAACAAACAAAAAAACTCTTTAACATCATAAAGAGCTAATACACAGTTGAAGTCAGAATTATTAGCCCCCTTTTGATTTTATTTTATTTTTTTTTAAATATTTCCCAAATCATTTTTAACAGAGCAAGGACATTTTCACAGTATGTCTGATAATATTTTTTCTTCTGGAGAAAGTCATATTTGTTTTATTTCGGCAAGAATAAAAGCAGTTATTAATTTTTTAAAAAACATTTTTTGGGACAAAATTACTAGCCCCTTTACGCAATTTTTTTCCCGGTAATCTGCAGAACAAACCATCATTATACAATAACTTGCCTAATAACCCTAACCTGCCTAGTTCACCTTATTAACCTAGTAAAGCCTTTAAATGTCACTTTAAGCTGTACAGAAGTGTCTTGAAAAATATCAAGTAAAATATTATTTACTGTCATCATGACAAAGATAAAATAAATCCGTTATTAGAAATAAGTTTTTAAAACTATTATGCTTAGAAATGTGCTGAAACAATCTTCTCTCCATTAAACAGAAATTGGTGAAAAAAATAAATAGGGGTGGTAATAATTCAGGGAGGCTAATAATTCTGACTTCAACTGTATATATATATATATATATATATATATATATATATATATATATATATATATTCAAAAATTTATTAAAATAAAACTGAATAAATAAATAAAGTTAAAACCAAAAAAATACCAAACAAATATACAACCACAGACAGCTGAAAATTGATTATATGTAAATTATATGTGACGTATGACTTGAAAATATATATATTTTAACATGTATTTCAAAATATGTACAAATATGTTATATAGGTAAAACTGTACAATAAGGTTCTATTAGTTAATGTTAGTTAATGCTTTTACGAACAGGAACAAACAATGAACATTACATTTATTGCAGTATTGGTTCAAATTAGTTGATGCTAGTTAATGAAAATACAATTGTTTATTGTTAGTTTGTTAACTCAAAGCGCATTAGCTAATGTTAACAAGCCTAAATTAGGATTTTAATAATGCCTTAGTAAATGCTGAACTATGATTAGTAAACGCTGTACAAGTATCGTTCATTACTAGTTCATGTTGGTAAATGCGTTAACTAACATTAACTAACCTTATTGTAAAGTGTGACCGTTATATACAATATATTACCTCTGATTTTGTGTATATGGCCATATCAGCTCTTCTGGATGGGTAACAAAACATGAATCGTTGATTTACATTAGAAAATAGAAGAAAGAATGAAGATCAAACGTGTCAGTGACAACAAATACAAACCTTACATGCCAAATATTTGGAACTTTAAATATGACTAAACAAGTGTAGGTGTTGAGGCATTCTGGTGCTCTTGGCTAATATGTCATTTATGTGCCTTATTATTGTGACTCATAAAAAATCTTGCAAAAGCTATCCAAGTGTTACTTGTTGTAGTTGCTGATGAAAAATACATTTTTATTGTGACCCATATAGCCCAGACTTACACCCCATTTTAAAAATGAATATAGTCAATGTATTTTGGGGCATTTAAACAAAACAGATTTAATAAACAGATATAGCCTATTTATTTTGCAGAGATGGGTTGTGGCTGGAAGGGCATCCGCTGCGTAAAAATGTACTGGATAAGTTGGGAGTTCATTCCGCTGTGGCGACCCCGGATTAATAAAGGGACTAAGCAGACAAGAAAATGAATGAATGAATATAGCTATTTATTAAATAATATTTTAGTCACCAAACATATTTAGAAACTGAAACATAAGAAAAATAAATTCAATCAAAATGTAATTATTTTGTTAGATAAGCTCCACATTTGGCTTCAGTACTGACTAATCTAATATACATGCACAAATATAATAATCCATATCTTCCAATTAAAAATGGAGTTTAAAAGATAGATTTGTGAGTGGTGTATATATGCTGAGCACTGTTCCTGCTCTATAAAGTCTACATCTTGAATTGTAAAATATGTTGCTCTTGGTATCATTGCACATTTCAGATGACAAATCCACTAGATTGTGAATTTAAAATGCGTTGCTTGGGGTACATTTTATTGTACATTTCAGTTACAAGGCTTTCCTGTACACCTCCACAAAAAGGTGAGGTTTGACCTAAATCCAATCAGTAGTGTTTACAAAAGAAAAGTGCACTGCGGCCACATAATTGTACCTTGATTTCACATTGCTTTTACTTCTTTTGTGGAACTGAACTGACCTCTAGAAAGTTGTCCATATAGAGATAGCTAGATGAGGCAAATTTAACATGAATTATAAACACTGTTAAACTGTTTAATGGTATTTATTTAGTGTTGTGCAAATGACTGCATGAGTAATTCTTTATTCATTGAAAATATGTCCTTGTAAATGTCATTAATGTCATTATCATTAACATCCATAGCAGTAAATTTACCCAGAAATTGCAGTCAAATGCGTGTTGAACCTTTGTTAGTAGTCTGTTTCAGACATTTCCGATGACATGTTAAGTACTCTAATTTGCAATTGCATTAGGACTGAGACAGCAAAGCTTAAAATGCAGTGTGCTGAAATGTACTATGTTGCTCAGATAAAAGAAACAATATTTTTTTTTAGAAATGAATGTTTGAATTACATATGACAACAACAAATAACCCCTTATTCTTAAGACTTCTAAAGTTTTTTCATTTTTCACCTACACTGTAATAAGAAATTGCTGTAGGATTTAGTAATACTAGCAATTTCAGTAATACTGTAACATTTACAAGTGCACTGTAAATTAAAAGTTACAACCGTGCTGTAAAACTATAGCACAGTTTTAATTGTTCATTTACAGTACGCTTTTAAAAATTGCCAGTAATACTGTTAAATTTACAAGCACACTGCAAATGACAAGCTTGTGCTGTAAAACACCAGCACAATGATTTTACAGTGCACTTGTAAATCTTACCAGTAATACTGTAAATTCTACAGCAATTGTTTACAGCAGTGATGCTCAACCATGTTTCTGGACACCTACCTTCCTACAGAGTTCAGCTCAAACCCTAATCAAACACACCTGAACCAATTAATTAGAAGCTGAACAGGACTTGATAATTACAGCCAGGTTTACAGTGTAATATTAGTTGAGAAAGTTTGCCTTTTAAAAAAGTATAATCAGCTCAGAAATGTGCACACAAATACACCGAAAGGTTGAGTGGTTTACTTATTAATAAATAAATAAATAAATCAACATTAGAGTGCTTTTCCCTGCTCATATTTATCATCATAATATCAAATTAATATAAAATACTTTCCTTTCAATCTTTATAGGAATAAAGCAATTCCAAAAACCTTACTTCATAAGACATCTTGAATGCCACAGATAAAATGACATTTATTATATAAAGAAATACTTCCCAGTTGCATCCAGCCCTAAGGCGTGCCTTAATCTTTTGTTTTGTGTTGTGTTGCATACAAGCGTGTTTACAATTAATATACTGTACCATAAGAAAGGAGACAACCGTGTGAATCATTTTCCTATTTCCCAATTGTTGAGTAAAGTCCTACTTGCTACATTCTTAGTGTTGCGTTTTCCAAACATGCCATTGTGTTACTTCTGCTGATTGGCCGGCTGCCTGTCAGAAATGTATATATAAAGCATCATCGCTGCCGTTTCAATATCACATCTGAAAACTGAGAAGCCTCTCATACATCTGGCCTAAAAGGTGAGAAGCAAAGTTTCATTTGAATTGATTAACAGCGTTTATATTTATGCACATTTTACATGCTTGTTTTCTCCATAACAGATCAGAGCAGATCCTCTTGAGAACCATGAAGTCTTTTCTCATTGCTGCTTTTGTGTTTGGACTCTGCTGTGCCGTGCTAGTAAGTAGCATTATATATTTATTTTTAAAATATTTGTTAATTTTGTAACTTATTTTTACAAACAATATGACACTGAAAGATCCAAAATGATATTTACATCTATTTTCAGGCAGAGGATGAAGATCATAGACAGAAGCGTTCATCAAGCCGTTCCTCAGAGGTGAGGCTCAGAAGAATTTTTTTATACTTTGTAAAAAAACGTCCCATAAGGGCAAAAATAATCATAAGGAATGCAAACAAACAAACAAACAAACAAACAAACAAACAAACAAACAAACAAACAAACAAACAAACAAACAAACAAACAAACAAACAAACAAACTAGTATACTAAAATATGCAGAATACTACACTTTAAAAAAAATACATCAGTAAATGAACAGTTTCCTGTATTTTGAGATTCATTCAATTGCATTATGGGATATTTCCTCAATCAACTTTTGAGGTTGAAAGGTTTAAAAAAGGGACAATAATTGACATTTTAATAGTTTATTTAAAGTGGTGTTCTGCCTGCACTGGATAAGATTTGTTATTTAACAGTTCTTGTGTTTTTAAGTGTTTTCCATTTATTTATTGTTGTGAATTACAGTATGGGATCCTGATTTCTGCTCTGGGGACTTTTGATGCTGAAAATTCAATTCTACAGTGACCTTAATTGACATTTCAGTAGATCGACATAAAAATGTATAATAAATAATACATAGAGAAATACGTTTGTAAAATAACTATATAAATATACAACACAACAAATATATCACTTTAAACTAATAAAAAGTCAATAAAAGTTCCTTTTCCAAACTTTCCGAGATTAAAAGATGTTAGAAGAAAGATCTAAGTCTGATAATGCAATAAGCATAAATAAATGGGGAAAATCAAAAACATAAATCACAAAATACAGAAAACTGCTAATTTACAGATAACTTTTACAGTGTGGGTTGGAAATGACAAAAACCTGCTAATAAACTTTTTTCTTTACAGACTTAATTCTTTATATATTATTTATTATGCAATATTTGGTTTCAGAATACTAAAATGTCTATAAAAGTCACTGTTAAAAGTGACTGCAGGTTGAAGGAATATAGTGGAGTAAAAGTATTGATACACCACTAACAATGTACTCAAGGGAAAGTAAGTACACATCTTTAAAACTACTTACTAAATTACAATTCCTGAGAAAAAAACTACTCAATTACAGTAGTTTGAGTATTTGTAAATTGTTACTTTACACCTCTGATGTCAGTAAATCCTCTTTAATTGAAAATTTGATATTACTGATAAATAAAATGTGCAAACGTAATATACTTTTTCTGTGAATTAGATAATCAGTACGTGCTAGCTTTGATTATTTATTTCGACTGTTCACCAAAAATCAAAAAGAGGAAAATACTGATGATCGTATATTAAAAAAGAAACTATTTTAGCCAAAGAGTTAGATTGTCAGTTGGGAACTAATGATTAATAGTAACAAAAATGCCTCAAAATATGTTGTGTTAAACTTCGGATTAGACAAATTTAGGTAGCTATTGTAATGTAAAACTATAGCAAAAAAAAAAAAAAAAAAAGAGACTTCTAGCTTTAGCTAATTTAATAATTTTAGTTTCATCAAACAAATAACCCATTCACAAATGTTCTTTTTTTTAATCATACATGCAACACAAATATTACTTTTTTGCAACAAGAGAAATGTGACAATTTTAAAGAAATATAATAAAGGGTAAAGCAAAAGAAAGACGATGAGAAAGAAAACAAAAAACAAAAAGTAAATAAATAAATGAGGGCGCATAAAATTAATGCAAATTATTGCAAAATATTGAATAAAGCACAAGTTTTTAAAGTTGTAATTGCTTTCTTGTTATGAGACTCCATGATAGTTTTTAAGTACACTTCCAATACTCGTTTAAAAAATACAAAATTTGGCTTACATTGAGTATATTTACATTTATAAAAAAATTCCAATAAATAAAATGAGGTTTATACAAGAATTTGAATTAAGGAATTAATTGTCTTTGATATAAAACCCTAAACAATATGTTGTTTGCTTAAGGAAGCTTGAGGAAAAATCACCACAAACCTTTTAGATAATTAACATCAGGCCAGAAAGATTTAACAAAGGGACATTGCCAAAACAAGTGAGCAACAGACTCAGAAGAAGTCTCACAGAAAGAGCAAGAGATGTCAATGTCATTTTTGAATCTTTTTAACTGGATAAAATCTATTAATAATTGGAAAAGATATTTCTTCAATTTTATTTCTTAAAAAATGAGTGATTAAACATATATTTCATATCATCAAAAGGGTTGTTCCAATAAGAAATACCATTCACATATGTAAACTTTTTTGATAGCAGAACGTAAAGTGCAAATTTGACAAAAGTTGACAAGTGCCATAATTTTCACAACAAGATCACAAGAGTGAACATTTTAACATCAAACGTCAACAGAGCTGATATCAACATCCCATAATGCAATTCATAACCGTAAATAAACTGAAATAAAACATAAAATAGAAAACCTGTTTTAAAATGTATGTATTAAAATAGATATATAATAATTTTACATGTTTATCTTCTACAGAGACAGCCTGGAGGCTTCTTCAACGCATTTCAGCGTCCTTATCCGTATCCATACTTTCCTCCATTCATCCCTCAGCCTCAGCCTCAGCCACTGCCTCTGCCTCAGTTCCAGAACAATAATGCTCTCCTCAGTCTCCTGCCATTTCTGTTAGCACAGTTGGCAGCTTCTCCTGCTCCTGCTCCTGCCCCGGCCCCTGCTCCGGCTCCAGCTCCGGCTCCAGCTCCTGCTCCCCCTGGAGGCAGATAAAAATCACAGCTCTATCCTTACATATGATTATGGGTGCACTTGTCCTTCTAATTAAAAAAATGCATCAAAAATAATTCAGAGCACCTTTTAACCAATGACAGAATTGAATCTTGCTATTATGGGATGGCATTTATTTTCCTGGATCAAAAGTCTTATTAGTTTTGCTCTTGGTCTCTAAAAAATGAGAATAAAAAAATAATCTGTGTTAAATAACATTAGCATTTCTGTTTGTGTCATTCTTTCTGTCTTTATGTTACTGGAAATTGAAGTTATATTTGAGTGTTATTATTATGCATTATATCAGCAAAAGGTATCAAAAAGGTGTGTGACATTTGATTCGTGGAGCTTTATGTTGCATGCCGCGCTGCGAGTTATTGGGCTGACAGTCGAAATGTGATATCATTTCAGGCCTCATAGCTCAAGCTCATGGGTGATTGGCCCAACCCGGCCTGATAAAAGCCCTGGCTCGCACTGGCTCCAAAAAGTGGTAATGTGGCTAATGACTTGTTCATTTGAAGGAATTACCATATGTTAACACTAGTGATGCTGGAAAATAATCTTATGTTGCACAGATTTTTTTTTTGTAATAGGCAAAAATGCATTGCAATATTGAACATTGAAGACCACATGTTCCACGAAGAAATGTTGTAAATTTCCTATACTGTAAATACATCAAAACACAATTTTTGATTAGTAATTTGCCTTGCCAAGAACCTTATTCGATAATGTTTTAGACGACTTGCTCAATATAATTTTTTTACCCACAGATTTTACATTTTTCAAATATCTTTGCCTACTGGTAATGTTACGTGTAAAAAAATGTGAAAGACTTGTTTTTGATAATCAAACACAATATGCATAATAATCACCACTGAATTAAGTTCAGTTTTAAAAATGTTTTTGTTTTAAAATCTCACATTCACAAACACTGAATCATTCCAAAAAATGTAATTGTTTAAAAGCAATAAGTCAGAACGTAACTTAGCTGTCAGCTGTTGCAGAGTGAAACAACCTGTCCGTTGTTAATACAATTATTTGGAGGCAGTTAGTTATAGTCAATTTACCTGGTGCATGCATTTGCATGCATTTGTAACCCAAGTTCATTACGGGTACATACCCAGGTCATAACGGGTTCATTAGGGGTACATAACTCTCCCCCCACCCCCCTGTAATTTGCACACTGAATCAGTTTATAACATTAAGATTTTAATGTTATTACGTCTTTTCAAAACCTGGGGCCCCATGAATAGTGGAACCTTTTAGTTTTATTTTTGCAATAAGAAGATAAAGGTTCTACTTGAAATATATATTTAACATGCCATTTATTAACACAATAAGACAAACAAACAAACAAACAAACAAACAAACATACAAACAAACAAACAAACAAACAAACAAACAAACAAACAAACAAACAAACAAACAAACAAACAAACAAACAAACAAACAAACAAACAAACAAAATAAATCTACAAAAAAATGTCTATAGAGAAAGAGAGTGTTTTGAGTTTCAATGATAGGGCCCCATGCCTGAAATTGCTTAGGGCCCCCATATCACGTACTTACAATATGCTATCCAAACCGTGCCAGGCCCATTTCCTGGATCATTTCAGAAGTGTGAGTGCTCTGAATCGGGCTCAGGCACGGTTCACTTGGCCAGCCCTGGCCCTAGTTGGAAGAGGTGTGACTTGGGCTTTGGCGCGGTATGCTTGTAGCGTGAGTGCAAAGCGCTCCTCAGCCCGAAGCTGAAGACGAGACGTAACTTTTATGGGATTGTTTCAAATGGATTTATTAATCATTCTCACTGTTCAATGAATGCAAACTGTCGTAGATTATGAAAGACGCTAATCCCTCACTGCACGACAGCTGTACCTTCTGCAAACCTCCTAATTTCTGCAGCACGAGGACTTCATGATTGTTTAAGAGCGTCAAAAGTGGCGGATCTGTTTGGTGAAATATTTGACTGTGTGTCACTGCATCCCAAACCACTAAAACGATATAACTAAATTAACTGTCAGGGGAGACAGGAGGGGGAACAAGCGTACTTAGGCTCAGTTCAAGGCAACTGTACATTGTGTGAGTACGCCCTAAGTCGCTCCTGAGTATGTTATGCATAGAGCAAGTCCTGAGACATGATTTGGTCCATGTAAGGACTCTTTTAGTGTCACTAAATTGCTTCCTGAATACTATTTCTCAAACAACAAACTACATTTGTGCTGTAGAAAGAAATGACAAAAGCAGTTATGGTGTGGTAGTGTAAGTTCCGAACTCTACAAGTGAAAATGTCAACATGTAGTCAACATGTCAACTGACATTTTAATTACACCTTTTATACTGTGATAGGTTGAAGCAATTATTCAGTGACTTGTATTCATCTCAAGGTTTCGTCATATGCCAAGTCATAGGCACACTTTCATACCCTTTGTTCACATTTTTGAAAAGAGAGAAGAGAAATACCAGAAATATGCAATTTAGGATGCAACATTTATTTATTTATTATTTTGAATATACCAAGAACAAGAGTATTATGTCAATTGGACACATGCTTGGTTTTAAATAGTGATTTTTGCCTTATCGAGCAGGGGCTGGGGCAGGAGCCCTAGTGGGTGCTGGGGTCGAAGATGCCAAGATGGATGCCAAAAGATTGAGCAGGGCAGTGATGTTCGGAGGCTGAGGCCGGGAAGGAGGAAAGTATGGGTTGGGAAAGGGACGAGGAAATCCTCCATGCCATCTCTGTAAGAATATCAATAAATAAAAAATATGTTTAAAAAGTGGTCTGCATACAGTATAATTACTTTTAAAAATCAAGACAGACAGAGAGGGTATTTCTGTACTTTCCATATTAAATGTCTTTGCACAGCCTTTACTGAACTTCAGTTTAAGTAACAGTTCTAACTTTTAACTAATCACCTGCTTACATTTTAAAAAATGCTACGTTCCACATGCTACATTCCTCGAATTGTTTTGGGACAACATGAAAGATTTAAGTTAGCTTATTCGTTTTTTACAAAATTAAGTAGACTGAACTTAAAACTATTGTTGTGACAAAAAAGCTAATGGTTTAATAATAGTGACAATTGTACCTTAAAACAATAATGTGACCAGAAAACATGTTCCAAAACCACATTTTAGATACCTCAAGCCTGTAGCCAGGGAGGGGGGGGGTGGGGGGGGGGATGCAGGTGGTTGGAAAGACATAACCCCCACTGACAAAGGTCCAGAATTTGCGGTTGGTACAGATTATTTTTTTTGAAATTGAAGGTTTTAAGATCACGCAGAATATGATGTAAGTAAAGTCAACTTTTGCTATTGACCTATTGTTGTTAAATAGAAAAAACCTTTTACATTTAACTTTTTTTAGAATAATTTTTTTTAGGGGTTTTACATCTTTGTTTGGAAAGGACAGTAGAGGTTGCAGACAGGAATGTATTGGGAGGAGAGAGAGGGGAAGGGTCAGCAAAGGACCTTGAGCCAGGAATCAAACTTAGGTCACTGTGAGCACCATGGGGCTATATGTCCGCGTACTTAACCACAAGGCTATTGGTGCTGACTTTACAGGTCACTTTTATTCTAAATCTTAGAACTTATTCTTGAAAGAAAACTTGAATGATGAAATGGTCTAAAGTACAAGAAGTGGCCCATATTAAAATTATTTTTATGTTGTTGTTGTTGTTGTTATCCAAGAATTTTCAAAATTTTCAAGAGAGGCTAGAAAAAAAAATCCTGAAGCTCTACATTACTATTATTATGTTATAATTGTTTTTTATGCAAATGAACAAATTCTGACCAAGGAAAGATGACTGTGCTGCTCAGTTTGTTATTTGTCTACTAAATGATAACAGGCTACTTTTTGTTTTTCTAATGATATATGATGTAATACATTCGTATTTTAAAATTAAGGTTTTGTTCTATATTTATTTATTATATATCTTCAGGAAACATTTTTGGCACATCAAAATTTGGGATTTTGATGATCATCCGACAAGCTAATCCAGCTAAAATTAGTTCTTAAAATGGCACTAAAGGGTTAAGAAATTTAAGGTCACAATTAACCCAAAAATGAGATTTAAGTGCAAAAAAGTACACTTTTTAAGAAAAAAGAACCACCAGGCTGGCTATGGGCCTGTATCTTATACATATTTCACATGTGATGGTAACATGTGATTTCACACGTGAAGCTCATTTAGTTTAAATAAGTAGGATAAACACTAAATTGATTTGAATATTTATTAAAAATGATATTATTCAATGGAAAAAGCAAAAAGAATTTCCATAACTGACCTCTGAGGAACGGCTTGATGAGCGCTTCTCTCTATGTTCTTCATCCACTGCCTAAAAAAGAAATGAATTTGTCATTTTGCTTCATGTGGATTAAGGAAACAATCACTGAATGGTTACATTTTAACAAAGAATTACAGTAACACTTCAGTTAATTTTTCATTTAAATTAACTAATAAATGAAAACAGGAGAATAATACTCACTAGCACTGCACAACAGAGCCCAAACACACAGGCAACAATGAGAAAAGACTTCATGGTTCTCAAGCTGAGCTGTATAGTAGAGAAATATTTCTTGTGTAAATCGCATTTTTTCAATACCTCCAAACATGAATGTAAACCCTTTGAATGTAAATTTTTCCTCTTACCTCTCACGTTAGATGTATGAAACACTTCTCGGTTTTCAGATGTGATATTCAAACGGCAGCAATAATGCTTTATATATACATTTTTGACATGCAGCTGGCCAATCAGCAGACAAAACACAGTGGCGTGTTTGAAAAATATAACACTTGAGTATTTAGCAAGTGATGTCCAATTAGGAAACAGGAAAATGATTCACTTGAATGCCTGCACGATTATGGAATTTTAAACATATTTAAAGTGAGTTCATGCAACACATAAACAAAACAAAAGATTAAGTCACACCTTAGAAATGGATTGTTTTAATGATTATTAATGTATTTATTATCTGTCAATGTCATAATGGCACTATTAGGAGCCGAAATGGAGTCATTTCCAATTGAGCAGGTTTTAATGCCTTCATGGGAAAATCCTGAAAAAAACTGGTTAAGGTTGGAATGAAAAAATAAATAAATAATAATAATAATAATAATAATACAGGGTTCAGTCTAATCATTACTATCATAAAATAAATTTAAACGACATACTAATATGAATTGTGTTACATTATATGCTCATTTGATTAATTTCATTGTTTATAGAATTATATGGCTTATAGTAGGATTGTTTGGTGAAAAACAAAAGCAACTTATTTCAGCTCCAGCTCTATTGAATCATTTTTAAGACTAAAAAACATTTAAAAGAATAAACCTCACTGAGCATTTAACTTCAAGTATGGTTTAAATTTACTTTACATTTTACTTTATTCATTTACAAAGCTTAGTTCATCATCACTAAATTGGCTGTTGACTAAATCAAACTATTGACTGAATACTTATTGACCAAATAAAAGTGCACCTTCCACTCTTGCTTCTTTTTTATTTTGTAAATTTGCAGAGATGTTAACAACCGTTTCTTTGATTCTTTTCTTCGTGCTAAAGAAAAACCTCTTTAGGTACAGATTTAGACATCACTACTCTTGCTGTAAGACCACGGTTATAAGACATTAGCAAATCCTCTGTAGCAACGTAATTAGGAAGTTTTACGATGTTCCTAATATGTCACAATTGCATAAACTGACACTGAGCTTTGTGGGGATTTGTGGGATTTTAGGCATGACTAAATATTGTAATGCACTGATAGTCTAAGGTTTCAGCATGATGAGTAAAAACGTCCAGTAAATACATGCTAAAACTCTTTGATGAGTGTATAAGGGCATAGTTAGACTGGGATAAATCTCACAATTCACATTTCTTTAAGGACATCAAGACACAGGACAGTAAGTACAATTGATTTATTTATACAACTTGTTTCTTTATTATTTTATTATTAACTATAACTTTATAGAAGCACAGTGAATGTGGTATATAAAAATATGCCAAAATGGCTGTATTAAAGAAATATTTAAATATTTAAATATATATTTAATTTATCTGTCTTGTCATTGTGAATTCATTAAGAAGCTTTATATATATATATATATATATATATATATATATATATATATATATATATATTGCAATGTATTTATTGTTCTTCTAATACATGAAAACATTGCACTTACAAAATCGTTTTTAACTGTTAACAAGCATTTATAATAAAATAAAACATTCATAACATAATAAAAGTATAATAGTCAACTTGCCCTATACTTGTCAACATTTCTGATATGAATTAGAAAAAAAACTCATGTTTTTCTTTTGTAGTTAACTCTAGAAAGATTGTACTTTGGTTTGAAATTGTGGTGTTTGTGCTTTTGTTTAGAAATGTTTTGATGTAAATGACAATTTTATCATAGATTTCAATAATATAGTACTTGTATGCACTTTTAAACGTCGTCTTCAAGCCTTCTCTTGTGCTCATGAGCGACTCTGTGTGGTCAACTGTGGTACTTGCATGTTCATCAGCTCTTAAAATCCAGTGTTTATGTGCCCTTCATCTCAGCATCATCTGCTCTGAGTCATCGAAATTGTATTGAATTGCTATTATCGATGAACTTGCTGTAATTTTATGTAATAGAATACACTTGTTTTCTTCCCAAATTAGGTTAAAAAAGTCTGAAAATGAAGAATCTCATAATGTTGACCATGATGTGGCTCATTCCCTCTGCAGCTGTAAGTAAACTGTTTTATAAATCATGTTTATATGTAGTTAGTGTCAAATTTTATATGCAATGCAAGCAAGCAGTCCAGTTTATATCAATCTTAAAGGGGTAGTTCACCTGAAATTCCCTCACTTTTCCCTTCTTTTTCACTTTTAAAGCTGTTTTACTTTTTTTTTTATTCCTTTAACTGCCCCAACAAGAAAAAAAAAGTAATAAATTTTTTTTGGATTGCAAAACTCCTGATGTCGCTAGTTAACACAATCAATGCATTTTTTTAACACGTACCATAATTTCTAAGATATCAACCTCTACCAAATGGTTGATATGACGGTTTATGGTCAAAGTCCCAAAATTAATACATGTACTATGAACATCTGAAAATATGAAGTGTAAGATGAATTTATTTAAAAACATAATCAAAATAAAAAATTTTCGAATACTAAATCATCTTTATTTATTGAAGTATGCCATAAAATAGATTAGATTCTCATTAATCTGATGAACACAACAGAACATTTTTTGAAGAAAGCTGGAAACCGGTGTCCATTTACTTCCATAGCATTTGTTTTTTTTATGTCAATGACTACCGGTTTCTTCTTCAAAATGTCCTCTTTTGTGCTCAACAGAATAAAGAAACTCTTAGAACCACTTGAGGGCGGGTAAATAGTCATTTTTGGGTGAACTATCCCATTAAAAACTGAATAAAAGTAACACTGTATGATACTTTATTGAACACTTGATTATAATCTCATGATCGTGTGTCATATTTTTTTAATTCTCACAGCTCTGCCACCGTTATAAGCCCGGGAGCTACTCTGGCAGTGATGAGGTAAACTCCCAGTGCTCCTAGCTAAAGCTAAGGTTTCATGTAACTTTTCCCTGAAGCTGAGCAAAAAGGATAATACACTGTTTCATATACAGTTGAACTGTATATTTTCCCCCCAATTTCTTTTTAACAGAATGAAGATTTTTTTTTAACACAATAGCTTTAATAACAATTTTCTAAAAACTGATTTCTTTTATCTTTGCCATGATGACAGTAAATAAAATTTTACAATATGTTTTAAAGACACAATTCAGCTTAAAGTGACAATAAAGGCTTAACTAATTTGGGTAAATAGGCAAGTCATTGTATAACAGTGTTTTTTTTCTGTAGACAATCAAAAAAATATTGTTAAAGGGGCTAATAATTTTGACCTTAAAATGGTTTTAAAAAAAATTAAAACAGTTTTTATGCTAGCTGAAATAAAACAAATAAGACTTTCTCCAGAATAAAACACTTTGTAGGAAACACTGTGAAAAATCTTTGGTAAACATCATGTAAAATTTTTTAGAAAAAAAAAAAAATCGAATAAATTGACTTCATTTGTGTGTGCGTGACTGTTTATATATTTTTCTTTAGAAGCCCTTTTGGTTGTATTATCCTGTGAGGCCTGGTCCAGCTGTATACCCACTGTGGCCAATTTATTGGCCCTTGTTTCTGCCTCGTCCAGCCCCTACTCCAAGCCCTACTCCTGCTCCTTCCCCAGGACCCACACCCAGACCCCCAGCCGTCACCATCACCGGCCGCTTAGATGGCAGATAGTGAAGATGAATCCCATTCGCCTAAATAATGTACTCAAGGTCACTTTTTAAATAATGCTTTCAATAAATGCAGTGAATCTTAAATATTTTGTACGTTCATTCATTTTCCTTCAGCTTAGTCCCTTTATTTATCACAGCGGAATGAACCGCCAACTTATTCGGCACATGTTTTACGCAGCAGATGCCCTTCTAGCCGCAACCAAGCAATGGGAAACACCCATTGTCACAATCACCAGTGGCATAGCCCATTCTGATCACTGGAGAACTACAAATCTGACAGCAAAGAACTACATATCCAGTCATGCACCACTCACACACTTGGCCTAGATCCTCATGATTGCAAACAGATACAGCTGAAGCTGTTCAGGACTAATTATACAGACTATTTATACACCTTTCAAATTTGTTTAATGTCTTGTTTAACTGTTTTTTAAACTTGCGATGCGGTTTCCTTGCCTTGCCAGTTTTGACCCTAGCTTTGTTTTGCTTTGTTGTGTTGTTTCTTCCTGTCTGCTGCCTGCCTTTTGACCATCCACCTGAAGGGCTGGTGTTCTGACAATCTGTGCTACCAGTAGCTCAATCTGTCATATTTCAGCTAAAAAAATAGGGGTAGGACATTTGGTCAGCTTCAAATGTCAATCGGAATGAACTACCACTCTAATAAACAAATTAAATATAAAACTAATGAAATAAATAACCAATATAGTAGTAGTTCAATATAGTAGTAGTTAATTTCAAGGGGTAGCACATATTGTCAACTTCAAATATCTATCGGGGGGGTCACACTCATACACTATGGCCGATTTATGATTCAATTCACCTATAGCACATGTCTTTGGACTGTGGGGGAAACCGGAGCACCAGGAGAAAACCAAGACAAACACGGGGAAAACATGCAAACTCCAGAGAGAAATGGCAATTGACCCAGCCGGTGCTCAAACCTGCAACCTTCTTGCAGTGAGGCAACCCACTGAGCTACAGTGCACCAATAAATATAATACAAACATTACAAAACTTGTTGCTATGTTGCACAATTGTTGCTGCTAATCTGTATATTTCTTTCTTTCTGCTGGTTAGAGTAGAAGTTATTCTGGGAACCAAATAGCTGAAAACCGCTGGCTTCCATAGTATTTTTTCCCAAGCAGTAAATCTAAGTCATAATTAAGATTTGTGGTAGTGTTCATGTTCGTTCAAGTAAATAAATGTGAAATTTTTGACAAGTCTTGAACAAACCAAATCTATATTCATTCATTTATCCTCTGTTGTAAAACTCGAAAAGAGAAATGTATATATATATATATATATATATATATATATATATATATATATATATATATATATATATATATATATATATATATATATATATATATCAATCAAAGGATTCAGACCAGAACCAGAAAATTCGAGCACATCACACCTGTCCTCAGGTCTTTGCACTGGCTCCCAGTTACATTCAGAAAGGACTTTAAAGTATTACTATTTGTCTATAAATCACTAAATGGACTAAGAGGACCTCAATGCATTACTGATATGCTCACCGAATACAAACCTAATAGATCACTCAGATCATAATGAACAAATAAATTAGAAATTCCAAGAGTTCAGTGAAAGCAGGGTGAATCGGTTTTCAGCAACTACGCCCCCTGCTGTTTGAATCAGCTTCCAGAAATGATCAGATGTGCTCCAACATTAAGTATATTTAAATCAAGACTCAAACAGATCTGTTTAGCTGTGCCTTTACTGAATGAGCAGTGTGCTACGTCCGACAGATCACACTAATGTCTTTCTTTTCTCTTTCATTCTTTTATAACCTTTAAAATAATTTTTTAAAACATTTTTTATTCTTTTAATCATTTTTATTTTCTTATTTCTTTTATTCTTATGTTAAGCGCTTTGAATTACCATTGTTTATGAAATGTGTTATATAAATAAACTTACCTTGCCAATTTCTTGTTTTAGAGAATATATTTTGGACAATGTTGATAACAGATAGCCATTGATTTACATTGTATTTTTTCCTGCTATGAAAATCAAAAGCTACCGGTTACCAGCACTAATGTTCTTCAAAGTATATTCAGTAGTTTAAGGCAGAAAAAAAGTCTTAAAGGTTCATAATCACTTCAGGCTGAGACTGAGTATAGTGAATAAATCTTTTTTTATTATTATTTTTTTTGTAGTGCTATACAGAAAGCACTAAAGGCCTGTATACTCATTGTCAACCAGAATTATAATATCCAACATAGGCTCATTCTGAAAACGTCGCCTTATATACATTTCTGGAGGTTGTGAATTATGTAGCAAGAGGTATGTATGGATGCATTTCGTCTTTAAAATGAATAGGGGGTGGTATGATGCCGTTACTTTTCGCGCTTTCTAACTGACTGCTTACATCCATATGGACTGCTTTCCCGCTGTTACCAGATTGTCCAGTGGCTTGCTGTGCACAGCAGAAGATTTGAGATGCAGATGAGAGTTGACTGCGATGATTGAGTTCCAGTCCTGCGAAGAACGATTCCAGAAAGCGGGTAAGACAAAAACAATAGACAAAAAATAAATAAATATGTGGTAAAATCTGATAACGTGGTAAAATCAGACTGCTGTAAGAGCTTTTCTTTTTCTGGATTTTCAGAACACTGTCAGTTGAGTTTAGGAAAATGGATGGGTGCTGGTCAATTGGTGCTTTTTTAACACTATCGGTTGGGTTTAGGGAAGGGGGCGGGTGGAATTATCGGTCAGTCAGTCAGTCGACAGCGGTGATTGGAGTCTGGTGGATTTACGTGAGAAGAGCAGCCCCAAATGGCACTCGTGAGAGAAATTTGACATCTCAAAAAATGTACACAGCAGCCTCTAGTGGATTCGCAAAAACAAAAACAGCAAAAACTGAAAAAAAAAAAAAAAAAAAAAAAACGCAGCTCCTGGGATGTATTTGTCGCTCTCCAGAAATATTCATGGGGTACATAATCAGAATGAGCCTGGGTTGATAATATCCTAAATTATGAAGTCAAATATGTAACATTTAGTTATTTCAGATGATTTCTTGGCAGTGATGTTTAATGTAATGGTCAATGTGTACAACCCTGAGGCTCTACACAGTAGGTGTGGTGCAGTGTCAACAGAGCAAAATGTGGGTATGTAATTTTGAGATTTTGAGATTGTCTTGGGTGGGACAGTATGACTCTTGAGTCACTACATGCTTATTAAACACAGTCTATCTTAAGAGGAAGCATTTTCTAATTTATCATGTAGAAAATCAGTCTGTGCATTTCAACAGTACCCAAAAATTAGCAAAGTTTGTTTTTAAAATGATCCAGTCTAGCTTTTGTTTGCACATCCAGTCATGTTTGGGAAATTCCTGGTTGTTTCATAAAATCTGCCGTCTGTGTCTGCATTCCTATTCGGTTTCAACCCAACTTAATAATAACAGTCATCTCACCGCAGTGTGAAATTAGGATCGTTCTTACTGTGGGAATGACAGAATTATACTATCATTAACTGAACCAAAGTGCCTTTTCAGAGGGTAACTGCGGTTTCACTTTAATCAACATTGGAAAGACAAAATCGGCGAGGAACAACCTCATGTTAGACACTTTTCTGCTGTGGGTGAACGCAACATTGTGATTTATCGAAAATAAACCAGATTTCTTCATTGTTGGGATCTGTTCATGCTGTGAAAATCAATGTTCGGAGTTGACTTCCAGACTACCGCAAACAAACCTCATTTTTATGATCATATTTATCCGTTTTTGATTTGAGTTTTAATGCTGTGAAACTGAACCAATATATCAAATTAAACTCGTCTGGATATGTCGAACATTTCAAAATGGCTTAATTTGATGATTCATTTAAACGCTAGACATTTTCTGAATTGTGCGATTAAATTATGGTCTGAGGTTTTATTTAGTCAGAGCCTATTTCTCATATTGTCCCCACAGCTGATTGGTTGCTTGAGAAATGGACAGTGTTTAAGTACAGCTTTCCCCACTTACGGTTTTCTGTTTTGATCAAAGGATTTTAAAGTGAGTATTTGTCTTTTTTTAACATCATGCAGCGTTAGCTATCAATCTCGTAATCAATTTGTGTGGTGTGATTTGTCAGTTTAATATTAACTTTGTGTGTCTCTTTAGGCATGACACAAATGAGGCTTATAGTGATGATCGTGTGCTTTCTTGCTGGAACATCCGCTGTTCCGGTGAGTCATTAATCGTCTTTATTCATCCAGTTGAAAGATGAGTTTTTTAGAGAGATGTTCACAGTTAAATGATAAATATCCTACTTCATAAGAACGCTAATCCATTAATGTTCAATTTATTTGAATAAACTATACCACAAGGATTTAGTTAATGGGAATATTCACTTTTGAAAAATAAAAGTAAAAAAAAATGAGTGATTTTTGAGTTACTTCTTAATGTATAGTTTAGAAATCTAAAGTACCATTTCAACTGTAATTAACCTTGTGCACAAGGGTAGATTTAGTGATTTGGAGGCCCTAAGCAATTTCAGCTATATAGGGGCCAAAAAGTCCTAACATGCACCCTTTGTATTTATTTGTTTGTTTGTTTGTTTGTGTTGCTGACTTTTTCTTATATCACTCAATCTTCTTTTCTATATTTTTCTTAAAATTAAAAAACAAAAACAACTACAAATAATAAATTGTTTCATTTTTAAAACTAAATCTTGACATAATGAAATCGGGACATAATAATTACATTACAATTTTTCTTATTAAATCCTCCTGGGGCCCTAAGCGGCTGCTTATCTTGCTTATTGGTTAAACCCACCACTGCTTGTGTAGAATGGAAGGATAACATGGATGTTAAAGAATCTTCATGAAATCTAATGCCAATAAAGAACTAAAACTGGTCCAGGAGGGCCAGCATCCTGCAGACTTGAACTCCAACCAGCTTCAGCATACTTTATGGTCTAGACCTTATGTTTGTGCCATCAATCCACTACTTCTTGTTTTATTTCTTTCTTTGAATAAGCAGGATTTAAACGCGAGTAACATAAGACATAAGTGAAGTCATTTCAAGCAAAGTTTTTATAACAACTTAACTGAAATATATAACATGGTCACAACAGTTTTCCTTCCGTTTTCATGACACAACTCCCTGCCGGAAGTGACATCAGCATATCTTCTAAATTAAAAATTAAATTACTTAGCATTTAATATTTTGTACCTTTGTATTTAGTACAAAGTTTTGCCTTTTACAATATTTTTAATTTAACATAAATAAATACAATATACCTTGATTAGTTGATTCATATTTGTTTGAACCCCCTACACACTTGCATAACATCATGATTATGGAACCAAAACATTAATTTCTGATTGATTAACATAACTGAAAAAAATTAAAAGCTCACTCAAAAAAATGAAAATTATTTCACCCTCATGTCGTTCCAACCTCCTGAAAATTTTGTTCATCCGGAAAGATATCTAAAAACAATCTGAAAAAACACCATAGGCCTTCAGTGATTTAATTAGAATTTTATCAAGCAACGAGAATACTTTTGTCTTCACATAAAACAAAAATAGCGACTTAATTCAACAATTTCTTCTCCTTAGTGTCAATATATTGTGCATATTTACTATGCACAAATGAAACCCCAATAAATACACAGTATACACACATGGTATACTGAGACCGAGGACTTGAAACTTTTAAATAAAATCTTTATTTTTGTTTTGAGAACAAACGTATTCTCGTAACTTGATGATATTTCAGTTGAACCATTAAAAATGTTTTGGGTATTTTCGGGATTGTTGTTGTCTAAGGACGATGAAGAAGCTCTCAGATTTTACTTAAAATATTTTAATTTATATTTTGAAGATCTTGAGGATTTGTAATTAACTATACCATTTTCTTGTTTGGGTGAACTAACAGTTTAACTTTTTTTTTTTTTTTTGTAGATCTCCCTAAATGCTGATTTAAAGGAATCGCTGTCAGTGGGAGATATGCAACAGTTTCAGCCTGGATCTCCTAGAATGCTCTCTGGACTTCATCAACAGGTGCCCAATCCATGGGCCTCTCAACCCAACCCCAGTACTGCTGTCAGACAGCATCCAGCACAGTTTCAGTACCTTCCTTATTCTCAGCAACCGCAGGTTAGAAATGTCACTAATTTCTAAAATTCATTTTTTTTTGGTTCCCTGAAGAAGCTTTGACCTAACTGATCCTTAAAGATTTGTTTATTTGCGTTAAGAACATTTAATGATTAAATGCCGGAGTTTTTCAACTGGAAAAAATATAACAATAAATAAAAATTATTTAAAAAATCAATAAATAATTGACAAAACTTAAACAATACATATGAAAAAATACAAAATATGATTAAATAATCATAATTAGAATACAATGCAAAAAAATTATATATATATATATATATATATATATATATATATATATATATATATATATATATATATATATATATATATTTGATTACTGAAAATAAACAAAATAAAATTTCTGTATCTCTATAAAGACAATATAATGACACAAATAATACAATAAATAGAATAACACAAACTATATTCAAATAATCTAATAATTACATAATTATAATGAATAAATACTTATGTGCAAACAAATAAACTAATTAAAGTTAAATAAAATAAAGTATATGTTGAATTTATAGAGATTATAAAAACAATATTATTAAAGAAATGATATGACAATAACAGTAATTTAATGTAATAGAAAACAATTATTTGGGAAGACTTTATATTGATGGTCCGTATTGCATGTTTTTTTGACTAAAAGTTTTATTGCAACTACATGCCAATTACTTCTAATTTGAGTATTAGACAGTCTGCTTAAAATCTGCTGATACTCCTCCTTCAACACATTTAACTGACTATATTGCAAGTACGTCAACTTACACTAACCATAAACAAAAAAAAAGCAAAAACAAAACAAAACTACAGTATATACAGTAGAAATTAGAATAGCCAGCCCCCCTGAAAATATTTTTCCTTTTTAAATATTTCCCAAATATTTTTTAACAGAGCAAGGAAATTTTCACAGTATGTCTGATAATATATTTTCTTCTAGAGAAAGTCTGATTTGTTTTATTTTAGCTCTTTTAATTTTTTGAAAAAAACATTTTAAAGTCAATATTATTTGCCTCTTTAAGCTATATATTTTTTCGATAGTCAGAACAAACCATTGTTATACAATAACTTGCCTAATAACCCTAACCTGCCTAGTTACCCTAATTAACCTAGTTAAGCCTTTAAATGTCACTTTAAGCTGTATAGAAGTCTTAAAAATATCTAGTCAAATATTATTATCAAATATATTTATTGTTATCATTGCCAGGATAAAATAAATCAGTTGGAGATGGGTTATTAAAACTATTATGTTTAGAAATGTGTTGAAAAAATCTGCTCTCCATTAAACAGAAATTGGCTAAATATATTAATTAGGGAGCTAATAATTCAGGGGGTTTAATATTTGTCACTTCAACTGTACATGCCTATTACATTATATGGTCTCAAGTTTACTCAACTGTCATATTCATAGACACATTTTGCAGTCTTTGACACCAAAACGTTTAAAAACCCCACATTTAATAAACCATTTTCACTTTAAAGAGCCTTTTGTGCATAGGAAAGTTTCTATTAACACTAAATGTTCATGAATTTAAAAACAATCTTTATTTTAGGAGTATATTGTAAACATGGGACTATTTTTAAATAACGTATTAAAACGTTTATAAAAAATAAATTTATGCTTCTTTATTTTTCAGTTTTTCTACTATCCCATTCTTGGACAGCAATCAAGGAACCCGACAGTAAGAGTGTTTCCATCATTTATTCTGCAATAACAGAAATATGTGGGGTTTTTGTTTATAGTCAGCAAAAATCCACCACAGGAAGAGCTAACAGACTGGCTGAGTTCAGCAGGTTCACTTTCAATCAGGGTCCAAACCTGAACTTAATTAAATTTAGCAATGTAACCCTCAAGCAAGCCTTTGTGTTTCGCCTGTTTTGTAAATGATCTGAATTTTTTGGCTGGAGGAAATCTTTCTGTCTGTCTTCTGTACGTGTCACGTATGAGGTGCTTTGATTGATTGAGGAAACCCGCTGCACTTGATGTGTCTGAACAAAGAGGGTTGCTGTAATATAGTAAATTGCCTCACTATCAGTAAAGTACGTACATAAATAAAATCTATTGTCAGCAGTTTGTCAGATCAGCATCCAACAGAGAGAGGAGTCATTCGGTTCATTCATGCTTTACTAATACTCAATGTGCCTCAATGTGTGTTTTCTTTTTCAAATATTTTACCAATGAGGCTTAATAGAGCAAGGAATTTTTCATAGTATTTCCTATATAATGTTTTTTCTTCAGGAGAAAGTCTTATTCGTTTTATTTCGGCTAGAATAAAAGCAGTTTTTAATTTTTTACAAAACTTTTTAAGATCAATGTTATTTGCTCCCTTAAGCAATATTTTTCAGCTGTCTACAGAATAAACCACTGTTATACAACAACCCAGTAGTCTAATAGAAGTCTAAACATAGTCGTCTTGGCTAAAACAAGACTAAATTTGGGCTGTCAGTGAAAATCTAACAGATGTCTAAGAATAGGCCAAAACTAGACTAGTCATCAAATAAACAGAAACGAATGACTACCCATATAAAGTCTGCCTAATATGTCTATTTGATGACTAGTCTAGTTTTGGGCTATTCTTAGATAGCTATTAGATTTTCATCAAGTTTAGCCAAGTTTTGCTTATGTTTGCTTGCCACAAGTCACTATAAATTCCCTAAGTTCCATATAACAACCTAATAACAGCTAATAATTCAGGAGAGCTAATAATTCTGACTGTATAATGTTTCTGAAATGTCTCTTCATGCATCAGTTCTCCTATGGAGTGTCTGCTTTCCAGCATGCTGCATCCCAACAATATCCTGCTAATGCAGCTCCAGCTTTACGGCCAGCAAGACCACAACAGGGGCAAAATGCACACCAAATGCGTCAGCCTCAACAACAACAACAACAACAACAGGTATATATAAAAAATTGTGGATTCAAGCAACTCAAGTGTGTTGAAAATATCCTAAAATAGCATGTGTTTTTTTAACAGTTTCAACCCATTTTTTATATGGTTCCTCAAATGCCACAGCGAATGGTAAATGAAATAATTATGTTTTATTTCTGTAAAATGATAAATTTATTCATCAAATATGTTCAATATGGGGTACTTACTTATTTGAATTTGTTTTTAAAGGCTGGATCATATGGTGGACTGAGCTCTGAGGAACTTCAGGTAAATTCAATTACAGTGAGGCTTCAGAGGAAGCATATGTAATGTTCTGTTTGTTTATTATCATCATCATTATTTGAAAAAAAAAGTATTTGCCTCATCCTCATCTTTTGCACCTTTTAGTGATCTAAAAATACTGCAGAAGTTTTTATTTATTTTTTTAAGATGCTTACACTTTATTTTGATGGTCCTTATTAGACATGTTTAAATTGTTAACAGTGATTTTATAATAACATGTCAACTAACTCTCATTCTCGTTATATAATTAGTAGATGATTAGTAGAAATGTAAAATATTAGATTACAGGTTAGCAGAATAAGTTAACATGTACATGGAGAGTTGCATATAATGAGTAGAATTTCTATGAATATTATGTATTGACAGGTGATTAAGCAGATTTACCAATACACTCTAAAATATGCTGGGTAGTTTTAACTTAATGGTCTAATATGGACAAACCCAATGATGGATAGTTTCAATTAAATTTAAATAACATTTTTAATCACTTTTTTACCTTTAATGATTAGTTTGTCTACTTTTAACCAAAAGTTGAGTGAAAAGCACCCAGATTATTTTTGTCTGTATGGCAATCCACTTCACAACATTTTGCATGGTGCAGTGGCTGCCCTTTTTTTTTTGAGCGAACTATCCCTTTAAAGGACACCCTTGCCCTTACCATATTGCACACTTAGTAAAATATCTGAAACCTCATCCAATTTGAGAATGCACATGCCAAAAATGTTATGACAAAAAGTCTAACTTGATATTTTTATTCAGTTCGATTGATGTAAGCTGAGATGACTAGAAAAATGTATTTGATTCAACTAAAAAATGTAAGTCAGCAAGAATATTTGGTAATACTTTAGTTTTGGTCACTCTTCACAGTATTAACAAACCTTTAACACAACTACCTTAATAAAATACTAACAAGCTATTTATTAATTGCAAAGTTGAAGTTGGATTTAGGTTTTGGGTAGGATTAGGCATGCAGAATAAGGTTATACTTTATAACTAAAGACAATATCTTAATAATAGGCAGGTAATAAATCAGTAGTTAACAGCATGAATTGTAAACTATAGTGTTACTGGATATTTTTACAGTGAAACAATAATATGCAAGGAACCACATGGAAACAAGGCTATGTTATTAATCTGTGCCTACTTGTGTGCATTCCATCAAGAAACATGCATTTAATCTCTGTTCATATCTCACACTGCAGAACATGGGCCGTGTTAACATGCACCTACCTGCGATTAGAGGAAATGTGTTTCCTGTATCTGGACCTCAAACTGTTGTACCCATTGGGCCAGTAAGACCGCCCAACCCCTTCCCTGCCACTGGAATGACCTACCCGGGCATTACTGAGCTCCAGCAACCCAGCATTATAGCCGTGCCTCCTAGCAGAGATGCCATACCTGCTACTGGTGGATCCCATCCAAATAGTGCAGTGCTGCCTAGTAGGATTTCTGGCACTCAGGATCGTGATCGAGCACCATGTGTGTCCGCTGAAATCCCCTTAACCAACTCTTTTGCACCTTTAGATTCAGGTCACGGAGCTTTCATTTCAGCAGATGTTCCTACCGTCCACCCCGATCCCCAAAGCAGTGGTCCCAATCTAGTTCCCGATCCACTCCCAACAGCAGAATACAAAGAAGACCTTTTTCCAGCAGCCCCACCACTGCTTTCTGATACTGTAGACACCAATACTGCTAATGAGATGTATCCCTAAGATACATGATTAATGCATGATTGTACACAAATATGTATTTTACGTCAAGCTAACTGTTTTATATATTAGGTTGAGTCAGGATTTTTCATAGAAATCTGAATAAATAGCCCCCCCACCACTTTAGATTTTCCCCTAATTGTTGTTTAACGGTAAGAAGATGTTTTTCTACACATTTCTAAACATGATAGTTTTAATAACTAATTTATAATAGCTGATTTAGTTTATCTTTGCCATGATGACAGTACATAATATTTTACTACATATTTTTTAAGACTCTAGTATTCAGATTAAAGTGACATTTAAAGGCTTAATTAAATTAATTTGACAGTTGTAATTAAGCAAGTCATTGTATAATAATGGTTTGTTCTGTAGACAATCGAAAACAAATATTGCTAATATTTAATATAAGGGGGTGAATAATATAGACCCTAAAATGGTTTAATAAAATTAAAAACTACTTTTATTCTGAAAAAATATTACAGGAAATGCTGTGAAAAATTTCTTGCTCTGTTAAACATCATTCGGGAAATATTTGAAAAAGAACAAACAATTCCCGGGAGGGCTAATCATTTTGCTTTCAACTGTATATTTTTTTGTTTTTTATTTGTAACTGCTTCATAATATTTCCAGAAGTACATTTTTTACTTTTTGTGGACTTTGGCACATCTGTCACAATTTAGAATAAAGTGCCAATAGTTAATGTTGGCGATCAACAATACATGGCATTTATAAGTTAATGTTAATTTAAACATTTACTAATGCATTGTTAAAATCCAAAGTGTGATTTAACAAGGACTAACAGTGAATGACTGTAACTATGTTAACAAAGATGAATAAACACTGTAATAAATGTGTTGAGCCTTTTTGTAAAGTGTTAGCAAAATATCTTTTTGGTCTTTTACTGTGAACTGTGTGTGTGGGCCTCAATGTATAGACTTATAATTAAATCGAAGTTAATGACAGCCTGAGGCTATTTCTGTGTTGCAGAGTTCATCTGTCATCAAGTGCCAGTGGTATTAACATTACTTGGAAAAATGTGCACACTGTAACCAAGAGATAGAGCAAGGGGCTTTAACTATAAAGTTCACTTCTAAAATGCTTTAGTATAATGTATTTTTTATATGTTGAAGGTATTCATACAGAGAACATTAGGACCTCTAAACTACAGTTAATATACTGCTTGAATTTAAGCTAGTGAATACTTAAAGCGATGTATTCATTCATTCATTCCTTTTCTTATCAGCTTAGTCCCTTTATTAACCCGGGGTTGCCACAGTGGAATGAACCAACAACTTATTCAGAACGTTTTTTTGCAGCGGATGCCCTTCCAGCCACAACCCATCTCTGGGAAACATCCATGCACACTCATTCACACTCATACACTACGGACAATTTAGCCTACCCAATTCACCTGTACCGCATGTCTTTGGACTGTGGGGGAAACCGGAGCACCTGGAGGAAACCTACATTGGCTTTTCTACACAGAAACATTTGCCAGTGTATATTTTACACCACAGGTGTTGAATTAAACCCTTTTCTGGTGTATAAATGAGTCCTACCAGCCAAGTGCCCAGGTTACACTTTCAAAAGTGTTGAATATATACACCTCTGTAGTAGAAAATATTTACACTTAGAGTGTAAAAATGCACACCACCTGCAAGGTAAATTGTCCAGTGTACATATAACTCCAGAGGTGTTAAATTACACTTTATACAAGTCCCACCAGTTAGGTAGAGTAAATAATTTTACATTAAGAGTGCAAAAAACTTTATACTAGATTAAATCACCACAGCCAGGTCATATTTAGCATAAATTCCAATTTTCTTTAAGTTGACTTGAGTAAAAGTTAACATTTTTCTCACATTAAATTCAAAGAAAAGTGTATATTTGAACACTCTGGAATAATAATAATAATAAAAATATAAAATGTCAACAAACTCTTTTTTTGCCTTACTAAAATGAGTGTTTAAGCGTTTAATTTATTCCACATCCGTGTTAAAAACAGTATATGTACACTTGGATTTTAACACTGTAACACAACAGGGGCTTACACCAGAAATTCAACACCTCATAATTTGCTGTGTTCAAAGGGGCGCCAGCAACCAGCATATTTCATAATATCTTTTGTTGAAAGAAGAAAGAAACTCATAAAGGTTTAAAACTACATGACAGAAAATAAAAGATGAGGTGTTTTTCATTTTTGTCTGAACTATGAGTTGAGAGTCTGTGATTAAATCTTTATTGCAGAGGTTAAAATGTTTCTGACTTGACTAGAAACAATTATTTGAACCCTAACCAATGCAGTGTGTGTAGATTTTTATTAGTCACACAATCATGTTCACTTCCCCTGATCATATTAAGGATGAGAGTGCCAAGATTGAACAAGCTCAAACTATGAGGGAAGGCTTCATTTTCATGCATTGGATTGACCAGTATCAGACCCTGACAAAAACAGCTCTCTTACACATTTTAAATTTAAGTGCATGTAAGCAAATGTTTTTAGTGAACATTGCTTAAACAAAAGATCATCATGCTGCTATAAAACTGATCTGGCAGGCCAAACTATAAGTCATAGAGTTTTAAAACTTTGATGCATGGCAATACTAACATAGGTTTTTTTTCTCTAAACATAGCCCTATATACATTTCTGGAGATCGCAAATTATGTAGCCAGAGGTACTAATTTTGAAACTAATACTAAGTCTTTAAAACGAGCGCTACATGGGTGATATGACTTTTCGTGCTTCACAGCTGATGTACGTCAGCGGTGCATGGTGGAGCATGATGGCAAGTTTTGTTCCTTTTCACATTATAGATATTTTACAGGGACATATTATCAACAAATTAAGAATTATTTTTGTCTATTTCTTTGCACAACACTAAATAAATATCACAAATAACTTAACAGTGTCTCTGATGTGTGAGTCTGGTGTAGCATGGTTTCTTAAAAGAGATAACGGCGACGTAATATCAAAGTGTAAAACTATGTTTCTACAGTGCACTTTTCTCTTACAATTGCTTTTGAAAACACTATTGGTTGGGTTTAGGAAAGTGTTTCGGTCAATAGGTTTGCTAAGTCAGTGGTTCCCAAAATGTTGGTTGGGATCCCCCAGGGCATTGCAGGGCAATAAGGAGGGGTCGCTTGGCGATTTCCAAAAATCATATTTATTTAATTAAACTATTAGAATTATTATATTTTATCCATAACCTACTGAAGAACAAAATAGTAGTTAATAGTAACATTGTTAATAATAAACATACAAAAAGAAAAAAAAACCATGCAAAAGAAAAGCCATCAGCCTTTCAATTTTGTTTTGCAACCCCTGGGATGATTACGTTATATTAAAGACACGGCAATAGAGTCAGACGCAGCACATTGATTTTATGGCACCAGGTTAAACTTTCTGACACCTTTACTGCACTTACTTAAATTAAAATAAATACAGGCCACAATTGAACATGGAGGATTATCTCTAAGTGGCATTCTCCAAAATTAAACGATGAGTAGACTTGGGCCTATTGGTTATGTGCAAAGATTATATATCTATAACCACCTCAGAGAATATTGGAGGTCGCGGGTCACTGGCATTGTAATTTTGTGGGTCGTAAGCTGAAAAGTTTGGCAACCCCTGCAGTATGATATAATATATCTGCATACTTCAGAGAAATGATACGTGGCCCAGTAGTGCTAAACACAACGCATTAAGATCACAATGCAAAAACATAAAAAAAAAAAGCAAACATTAATGTTACAACCCAGAAACATTAAGATTAAAACACAGAAACATTTCCAAATAAAATTCTGGGTTGTAAAATTAATGTTTGCGTTTTAAAATGTTTCTGTGTTTTCATCTTAATGTTTCTGCAATGTGAAGTTGTTTGCTTTTTGAAATGTTTTTGCATTGTGATCTTAATGTTTCTGCGTTGATCTAAATGCATTGTGTTTTGCACTACATCCAAACCTGATCAACCTGAAAGAATAATACTCAATGTTCACATTGCTGTAAAGATTTCAACCATTCTTTCAGCTTTACAGAAAAAGGTTATTACTGGGAGCTCTGATTATAACTTTAAATCAAGAGGCATGGCAAAAGTTATTGACTTTTTGATTGAATTTTAATTATGAAATATTTCGAAGTTTTAGGTGCTATTTAACAGAGAGGACATTTTCAACACATTTTTAAGGATAATAGTTTTAATTTTTAATAGCTACTTTGTGTGTTTGCCATTATGAGACTAATTACTTTACAAATTACTTTGAAAGATACTAGTTTTTCAGCTTAAAATGCAATTTTAAAGCTTAACTTGGTTATTTTCAGCAGGAAATGAAAAATGTTATAGTAAATACAGTAAAAAAACCCTTACTCTAAACATAATTTTTTTTAAATAAAGATTTTACAGGTGGGCTAGTAATACGTATACACATAATAACTGTAACTGTATTAATTCAAATCCAGAACACAAAAGGAGTAGAAGTATATTTATTGGTAACACTTTAGAATAACTATCCGTTATAACAAGTTAATAGATCATTAATAAACTGTTGGTTAATGGGTTATTAATGACTTGTTAAATAAAATGTAATAGTTTGTTAATTATTTATAACTGTGCTTTATAGATAGCCAACATAACTTACAAGCTGTTAGTTAACAAGTTGTAAATGACTTCTTAACTGTATTTTAATGATTATAGCTATACCTAATACATTAGTAACAGATCATCAACAAGCTCTTAGTAAATTACTTAATAAAGACTTGTTAAGTATCAGTTAATAGTGTATATATGTTATTGGGACGTTATTCTAAAGTTGTGATTATTCTTCATCTATTAACTGTTAGTAAATGAGGAATAGTTGCAACTTTAGAATAACATCCCAATAACATGCATAAGCTAATAACTAACACTTAACTAATATATTAACTCACAAATCACATATCAGTTGTTCCAATCTACTAACACCAGTGAAACTTTTGTTGAACTTGAACTTATTCCATCCATTTGCTGTTCAACAAAGTTTCACTGGTATTTGTAGATTGTTAACAAACTATGAACAACAGATTGGTAAAGTGTAAGTTAATAGATTGGTTAAGTGTTAGTTATTAGCTTATGTATGTTATTGGGATGTTATTCTAAAGTTGCAACTATTCCTCATTTACTAACAGTTAATAAATGAAGAATAGTTGCAACTATAATAACGTCCCAATAACATATATAAACTATTTACTTTTACTTAACAAGTCTTTAGTAAGTAATTTACTAACAGCTTGTTCATTATCTGTTTCTAATTTATTAGGTATAGTTATAAATCATTAAAATACTTATTTATAACTTGTTAACTAACAGCTTGTAAGTTATCTTTTGGCTATCTATAAGGCACAGCTATAAGTAATGAACAAACTATTAACTTTTATTTAACAAGCCATTTATAACCCATTAACTAACAGTTTATTAATGATGTATTAACTAGTTATAACGGATAGTTATTCTAAAGTGTTACCTATTTATTTTCACTGACTTTAAAGTTTTACAAGAACCATTTATATTCAGTGCTACATAATTTCTGCAAAAATATCAGGAACATTATTATTTTCTTTGTGTCTACTTTGGTATTTATTATTTATAATACTATTTATAAATGCATATAGCATATGTAGCAGTATCCTCAGGCAGAAGAACAAGTGTGAACAGTGCCGTCAAAGAGATTTCATCACATGTGCTTTTAATGCATTTAGCATTTGATTTATATGTACTGTACTTTGACATGCCTCTAATGTATCATGTCAAATTGAATGTAATTACAGTCATGGCCAAAATCTTGCTTTGAGATAAGCAAAGATCTATATTTGTGCTTTCAACGCACATTTTTTGTCCTCTTTAATGAAGCTTGGCTACTTACCAAAGCCAATCAGATACTGATGCTATTTTTTGTTTGCCATGCGAATATAAAGCGAAGATCGAGACCGTAGCATCACAAAATCCTCCTCAACTATCCTGATAACGTTCAAGAGACTTAAACCAAGGTAAAGTATGTTTAATTCAACAGAAAACTAAGTTAAAACATTGATGTATTTTGTTCTTAATTTCATATTTCATGTTGATTGTTCCATTTCAGACATCATCAATCATCATGAGATCCCTCATTTTGCTGGCATTCGTCATTGGAGTTGCTTATTGCGCTCCGGTATATGATTTATATTCACTTTTTTAATATATATATTTAGATATTTAGTCAGACTAGGATAGCATAATATATAATGCAAACATTGTGATACTAATTTTCTTGTTTTCTGACCCACAGCAAGTGATGTATTATGAGGTAGAGTACAAACCTGTAATGGCTCCACAGGTTAGTTTGGTCCAAATCAAAAATTTATACATTTATTTATTTGCAGTCTAAATGAAGCATTTTAAGGCATTTAGAAACATACAGCTTTGGAAAAACTCGTTTTACTGGAAAATATTTCTTACAACTTTTAAAATAAAAATATTTAGGGACTAATTTTTTAAGAATGAAACCAGAAAATAATAATTAGACATGTTGTTTTGTTTGTTTAAAGTCCTGAAGAAAGTCACCAGTAGCTTACAGAATAAAACAAGCTTTTCTCCAACACATAACTGTCAATTGTGAATCCAAAGAATTCAATCTTTTTCTCTAGCTGTATATTTCACATTATAGGATGTATATTATATAAGAAGTGTGTTTGATGATTTACAGGCTCAGCAAGCGGCCCCTGCTGCAGCAAGACCCTCTGAAATCGAGCTTGTAAGTGTGAGAAAGACTATTAGAATTTATAACTGTATAACTTATAAATAATCACTGTATTATTTTAATATTGTATCTATGTTTTAATTAATATTTTATTTTATTTTATTTTTCAGCTTTTGGCAGCTCAGCAGGCTGCAGCTGGAGTTCCTGTAAGTTTCAAACTGCACTTAATATTTATTTCGCAGACTCTCCTTTCCTCATCATCTGAACGTTTAGCATGCTTTGCAGTGCTTCCACATTTTGTTTTGTCTCATCCTCCACAGGCTCAACCCGTCCGTGGCTTCATTAAACACGAGATTCCTCAGCCCGCAGGCAAAGAGAGCATTGAAGTTGTACGTGTTTACGCCTTTTATTCACATCTACTGCCACATGATGTGTCTCCAGTATAAGATGTCTTCATTTTCTTAAAAATGTTTCTGTGTTTTCTAGCTGTACCCCTTCGACTTCCGTCCAGCCCCTGCTGCCCCTGTTGTCCCTGCTGCCCCAGCTGCCCCAGTTGCTCCTGCTGCCCCGGTACACCTAAACTAAACATTTTGTGAATTGATATCATACACAGTATACAAAAAAATCTTGCTGACTTAAACTTTTTAGTTGAATCAAATTAACTTTTTTTGGTCTTCTCAACTTACATCAGTAAAACTGACAAAAAATTCAGTTGAAACCTGATTAACTTAAGTTAAATTAACATAAAAAAATGTTGTCTTGACTTTTTTTTTGTCATTTAATCTTTTACAGTGTGCAGTCAAAGCCCAAAGTGGTTCAGGGACCAGATAAATATGTGCATTTTTATATATAATTTTTTTGCAAGCGGATGCAGGGCACTATAATTTGTTTATTTAGGTAAAAATAGCTAATTAAAGGCAATATATTACAGCCAAAAATCATCATTTAGTACTCTAAGAACAAACTTTAACTTATTTTAGTACATTAATCAAGTTTCAACTTCATTTCTTTAAGTTAAACCAATTTTAACTTGATATTTTAAGTCAGTTTATATGTATATAGTGAGTTGAAATGACTAAAACAGGTTAAATAATGTAAAAATTTACTGTATTTGTCAAGATTTTTTGACAGGGTGTCATTAAAACTCAAGGTGGACAAAAAGTTTTGATAGTAGCGTAAATAATGTCATAATAACAGCATTATTTCTAATGTGAGAAATGTTGAGTCTATATGTGTTGTTTTTTTTTTTTTGTCTGGTAGGCTCCCGTTCCAAAAGATGATGATGATGATCAAGATGACTAAATTAGTGGTAATTATAGTACTTATGATACATTGATCAGTGACGCTGTTACAATGTCTAATATATGTCATATACATCAGAACAACCACCCTATTGTTTCCTTTTTGTATAGATGCACGGATAATTTGACCAGAAAGTTCCAGAGTGACACAGAAGCTGCTTGTTTTTAGCTAATTGTCATTATTTTCTTGCATTCCAAATTTGTTGATCTGTCAGGGATGGTGCTCTCTCAGAGGCTTGATGCATGAGAGCTCTTAAATCAGATGCTTTTTCCCAACCATGTTTCTATATCTTGATTTTTAATAAACTATACAGTCAATTCCTTGCCTCCACATGTGCTTTTTGAGTTGGTTATGTGTTACTATATGGAAATCTGTTTCTTGGGTTGGGTTCTTGGTTACTGAGATACTGTTGTAGCTTTTATATCTTTTCTAATAGTTTGATTTTTTAAATTTCTGATAAAGGTATATATATAAGGTATTATATATATATTACATTATATTATATTATATTATATTATATTATATTATATTATGTTACATTATATTATATTATATTATATTATATTATATTATATTACATTATATTATATTATATTACATTATATTATATTATATAAATGTGTTGCTTTATAGTTATTTAGTAAATGAATTAGGCACATAATAATAAAACTTAATTAAGTCACTTTAACAGTTTCAAGTTATGAGTTTACTCACTTTTTAAAGTAAAGTCAACTTGTTTCTTTTAAGGCAATGGCTTCACACACTTTTTAAAGTAAAATAACTACACTGTGAAAAATTGCTGTAAAAACACAATCAGTTTGGGACCAATTTGTTTGTTGGGAATACATGAAGAAATTAAGTTACTTATTAGTTCTTATAAATTGGACTGAACATAAAACTTATGCTGCAGTATATTATAATAAAACATTTTTTATTTAATTTATTCAATTTAAATTGAATTAAAATAAAAAATACATTTCCATTTTCAACAATAATAACTATATTATCACTCACTCATAGTCAGGATAGTCCTTGATTATTATATTATATTATATTATATTATATTATATTATATTATATTATATTATATTATATTATATTATATTATTCATGCATTTTCTTGTCGGCTTAGTCCCTTTATTAATTCGGGGTCGCCACAGTGGAATAAACCACCAACTTATCCACACAGAAACGTCAACTGAGCCGAGGTTCGAACCAGCGACCCAGCGACCTTCTTGCTGTGAGGTGACAGCACTACCTACTGCGCCACTCGCCTATATTATATTTTATTCCATTATATTATATTATATTATATTATATTATATTATATTATATTATATTATATTATATTATATTATATTATATTATATGTCACTTTTAAAGTGATTACAGTGAGTAAACCTGTAGCTTTATAATTATTAAGTAAATGCACATAATAATAAAAATTAACTTAACAGTTGCAATTGATGAGTTTACTCACTTTTTAAAGTAAAGTCAACTTGTTGCTTTTAAGGTTATGGCTTCACTCACTTTTTAAAGTAAAGTAACTACACTATAATAAATGCAGTAGTTTACACACAATCGATCTGTTAAAATGTTTTTACAAATTGAAAGTGGATTCAATATAAAACAATTTAGTTGTCCTAAAAACACTCCTTAATTCAGTTTAAAATGTTGGAATTCACATACGTAGCTTGAACAAACAACAAACATAATTTTTTTTTGTGTAATTGCTTTTTACACCACTTTTCTGTAGTTTAGTATTCATTCAGTCATTTTCTTTTCGGCTAGTCCCTTTATTAATCCGGGGTCGCGACAACGGAATGAACCGCCAACTTATCCAGCATGTTTTTACGCAGCGGATTCCCTTCCAGCCGCAACCCATGTCTGAGAAAAAAGTTTAGTATTTACTGTAAAAATTAAATGACAAAAAGTCATTAAAACAAATGTAACATTATGTTACTTTAACTAACATTAATCAGGTTTTAACTAAAGTTTTTTTTATTTTACAAAGTTAACTTAATATTTTGAGTCAGTTTGAGTCAGATGAGATTCCTATTAAGTTCTTTTGATTCAACAAAAAAAGTAGGCTGCAATATTTTTTCACAGTGTATAATAAACATAATCATAAAAAATTCTCCTGATACTGTAATTCTGACAGTTTTCTTGCTGCGATTAAACACCAATAAGCTCATACACAAAACATAACCTCAGTTGCTATTTTTGATAGCGCTGATATGTAGTATCTTCAAAACACAGCTTGAACAGACAGGCTGATGATATCAGCAGTTCCTCAACCGTCATCATTATAATAACAGCCGACAGACGGGCAGACAATGTCTGACTACAGGTCATTTTCTCAATCACCATCTTTCTCCATCCGTGAGCTCATGATGAAGTCTAGCCTGTGCGTGATTGGCTGAGCACTGAGCCTGACACCAAATAAAAGCATCAGTCCCAAATCTATAGCGATTCAACCTGCAGCAAAGGTGACCACGCTGACTGACCCTTCCTGTGCACTGTAAGTGTTTGCATGGCATTATAATTCAGAAATATAGAACTCCTTCTCTGACATCACTGCTTTTGTTTATAAGGTTTGCTGATTCAATAACCATGTGGACGTCTCTCCTGTGTCTTCTGCTGGCCGGTGCAGTGTCCGCCGCTCCAGTAAGTTCAATACACTATACATTCAACAACATATATTTGCTGCTTGTCTAAAATACTTATTTAAATAAGCTGAAACAACAGTTCTGTAGTTTTTTAAGGGAAAACTTTAATGTTTACGTTCAATCAGCTTGAAATTCTAAAAAAAACCCATTAATTAACATAATAGAGTTGCGTTGAGACAAGATGAAGAGATTGTGTGGAATCCAGCATTTTTGTGCAGTGTATTGATGACCTGATTATAAACGCTTTTCTTTTTCTTTTCTTTGTTCACACTAAAACTTTTGCAAACAATGCTTTTTAGCTTGCCATAAAGTGTTTTTTTCTGTCTACATTGTTTTCAATATAAAGAAATCGACACAAAAATACACTTTGAGATTGTTTTGTTGTTCTTTATCATTTAGTGTTTGTAGATTGAAATTAAAATGCATATAAGGGAAAAATTATTAGCCCTCTGATGAAACTTTTTTACCAATCGCTGTTTTATGGAGAGTAACATAATACTTTTAACAACATTTTTTTTTTTTTTGTATTTGCCATGATGGCAATATATAACATTTCAGTACAATGTAAAAAATCCTTACATTTTTAAGCTGAATCAATTTAACCTTATGAGTCCATTGAACTTAAATTATGCTAAACTGACTTAAAACAGCTTGCGTAACTTATAAAATTAAATTAGAACATGATTAACAAGTTACAATGAACTAAAAACATGTTGCCATGACTTATTGATCATATACTTTTTACAGTGTAGTTTTTTTTTTTTGCAAGAGGCTAGTAGCATTGTGCTTTCAGTACAATTTAAAGGCTAAACTAGGTTTATTAAGTTAACTAGGCGCGTTACCGTAGGTAAATTAGCCAAGTCATTGGACAACAGTGATTTGTCTGTTGCCAATAATATATATATATAAATATTTTCATATAATATTATATATTTACATAAATCTTAAGAGGGCTTGAAATTTATTTTAAAAATAAAACAATAAATATAGGTTTTATTCCAGCCAAACTACAATAAAACACTCTCTCTAGAAGAAAAAATATTATAGGAAATACTGTAAAAAGCCTGTACTGTAAAAATCCCTGCACTGTTAAGCAAGAGGGCTAATAATCTTGCCCTCAACTGTATTTTTAAAAGAGGTTTTCTTAAAATGTTTTATATATATTTTATATGCATACTAATATATATTTTTGAATAAGTAATTTATATAAAGTAATATTTGGATACATACATTATACATCTACACTGTAAAAAATCCTGGTTGCCTTAAGTTTTTAAGCTGACTCAAATTAACCTTATGAGTCCACTGATCTTATATAATGTTAAACTGACTTAAAACAGCTTGCGTAACTTATAAAATTAAGTTAGAACATGATCAACTTAAGTTAGTTTAACAAGTTACATATGTTGTCATGACTGATCATATACTTTTTACAGTGTATAAATCTCCACTTCAGAAGCTTTTACATGCACTAAACTTCCAATTCCCGCAGTTTTTCTGAATTATAGAATGTTACTCACACAACTCAAAAAAATCAGTCATTAATAACAAATAAAAACCCAAATTTTCAATCTGACTTCATCCAGGGTTCATATTTGTGTGGTAATTTGCATATCTTGACATAACTGTAATACATAAAAAATGTTTGCAGCTTGACCTAAAGTACTGTATGTTTTTTCACTATTCACCTGCAGTGTCTTGCCTAAAGGCTTGTTTTATGTGTCTGGGATCAGTTTTCATGCGTGTGTATGTTTATATCTCTCTCTAGCTTTCACCGTTTTTCAATTATCTCCCTCATTATGGCAGCCCGAGGCAGGTGGGGTCAACCACACTTCAACATTCTTGACTTTTCCATATCCAAAAACAGCATAAAAGTCTTCAGAAATCTCTTGCTTTGACCATAATCAACACATTGCACTCAGATTCATGATGGAAATAGCTCAGTAATATTACGCTGTATGATGACACACCATTTCATGACATGTGTTTATATGATTTATAGGTTTAACTGACTGTACTGAGGTTGCTACAGAACATACACTCCATGCACTAATTATAAGTGAAGGAAGCATGTGCTTTTTGGGCATATGCTAGAATGGATTTGAACCTCCTTTCATTTGATTTTTTTTAGGGGAATACTGGTGGCTTCCAGGGAATGCCATCACAGCCACATCCTGCTATGAATGCTCCGATCAGCATGGAAATCGTATGGTTTATTTTTGTTGTTTGTAAATATCTTACATTTAACAGTTCAATGTGGTGCCAAGATGTCTTGTAAAATATCCTGGGTATTTTACTTAATCTAGATCTTCTAACCAAAATACTTTATTAGCTTGTTAGGGTTTTATTTACTTAGTATGCTTTATCTAAACTTAGAAATCCTAAAAATAGCTTAAAAAAGATATATATATATATATATATATATATATATATATATATATATATATATATATATATATATATATATATATATATATATATATAACGATTAGCAGTGTGATATGGCTGTATATCGCCACTGGTGGGAGGTGTGTGTTGGCTCGAAGCTGCAGTGCCTTTTTACCCCCCACCAGTGCCAATATACAGACACATCGCACTGCTACTCATGTGTTATTGCATCTATACAACAGTTCGACGGCATAATCATGTGTATAAAAAAGAAAATCAAACGTGGAGACTCTCAAAAACCCTTTTGTACAAGGAACTTCTTTCTACCACAATTCATTTACATCTGCAGCTGATGTCAAAACAGCAGAAACTGTTGCCAGTTCACATCACTTTAGAGTTAGTAACTACTTTGCAAGAATTTTTTTTTTTATTGAATGTAAATAAAAAACATCATTAAAAATTAAAAAATTAAAAAGTATAACTACAATTTTAATTGTAAGATGATACCACAAAAAGCACAATTTAGACATAAACAAAAACAAGCAAACAAACAATATTGTGTTGGTGTAACCTAATGTTTTCAGTTACATTAGTTTAAATCAAATTAAATTAAATGAACCCTGCTAAAACCCTGAGCTTAAACCAGCCTAAGTTTGTTGGTTTGTTTTAGCTGGTTGACCAGCCTGGTTTTAAAAAAGCTTTGGTCATTTCCAGGCTGGTTTCCAGCTAAAACCAGCTTGACCAGCCTAGCCAGACTGGGAGCCCAGCCAAAACCAGCTATGTCCATCATAAACCAGGCAGGTCAAGCTGGTTTTAGCTCGTCATTTTCCAGCCTGACCGGCTAAGATCAGGCTAAAAATGGCTGAAAACCAGCCTGGAAATGACCAAACCCCCTCTAAAACCAGGGTGGTCGACCAGCTAAAACAAGCCAACCAGCTCAGGCGGGTTTAAGCTAATTAAATTATTTAAGTTAAGTTTTGATGGTATAAAATGAAGCACATTTTACACTATCAAAAATGTCAGTTTTTTTAGGTGTTTATATTTTTAAGAGCATTGTTATTATCATCATTTATTAACCTATTCATTTACTTATTTCCACATAGATTTTCCCTCCGCGATTCCCTGCTAATCCAGCAGGAGGAGCAGCGGGAACATCGGTGAGTCTGTGGTGTTTCTTAACTCCCTCAACTCATTTTAGCTTCTTTTTTTAAAAAAAATGCGAAGTCTCAGTTAAATCATTTTAATCAGCAAATGTGTATCAAAAGACTAGAAGATGATGACTAGCATTCATACTCACTGTGTCTCTCTTTCTGTCCTCAGTCATTCCCCACACAAGCGTTCATCAAGTACTCGCTCCCCAAAGCTCCCGGCAGAAAAAGCGTCGAAATCGTGAGTGAAAAGATCCTTTAAGCGCTTTCATAAAACATCCGCCGAGTTGCTCTGAAATATCAGAGATAAACATTCCACATTCAAAATACTACAGTGCTTTTTGATAAATACTATAGTGTTTTTGAACCATAATAAAGGGTATTAGTAGCTTCAACATTGAGGCAAAGTTGGTTTTACATTCACACATTTGAACTTATTATACTTTCAGAAAAGTATTTTCTGCATATTCGAAGTCATATTATTAGCCAATTACTATCAAAGCACAACATGGTTCAGTCAAATAATTATTATGTGAATTCAGGACCAATTATTCAAAATACCTTGGTAAACAATATAAAGAGTGTGTCACAAGTTGTCACGAGTATAAAACCAATTTTACAGCAATATTTGCAATTATGTGTTAATGTAGCCTATTCTATAGCGTACTGATACACTGTAATAAACAATTTTGTCTGATTTAGTTTTTACTAACCGGTGTATTGTATTGTAATATACCGTCTAGTTAAGCTTTCTGAAGTTCAGTAATGGATAGTTTGTTCATATAAGTTGTTGTATCACAATAGCAACTGTAGAATTGCCCTAACAGACTGATTCAAGTACTTTACTATAGTGTGGTTAAAAACACTAGTACATTTACTTCAGTATTTTCTCATGTGAGATTCTTTGACACAATAAAAATTATGATTTTGCTTCTCCATATTGTAGTTTTACCCCTACGACTTCGGTAGAGCTCAGGTAATGAATGTTTTCTTCTGTCAACAATAACAAGCTAATGCTAACAAACATTACTTTTCATTAGTTTATATCACAACTAGCTAATGCTTGCAAAAAGTAGGGTTTTTTTGGCCACACAAATTGTTGTTTTACTTTCAGGATCAACCAAATGTCCCCCTCATACCTCAGCTTCCAAATGTAAATTCCTTAAATTATTTCACTTTTTTACATAAATATTTTAAAAACAAAAGTCTAAAAAGTTTAACATTTAAAATATGCAGATCTTCCCCTTTGACTTGATGCCACAGACAGTTCCTCAACAGCCACCTGTGGTGAGACAATTATACTTAGTTTTCATAATTATATATGTTAAATGAAATTTGATGAAGCATTTAAATCTTTAATTCTCAAATTTATTATACATTTATTTTTTACCCAGAACCCACCATTCCAGGATGGTGCTCCACAAACCCAAGAGCCTCAGCAGCAAACCCAGCCGGAGCAACAGCAGCAGCAGCAGCAGCAACAGGCTCAGACAGGACAGGTGTGTGTATATGTGTGTGTCTGTGTGTGTGAAGCTCAAAACACAACCCTCAGCAAAACTCCGCTGTGACAACATAATTACTCCTTCAGTTCTGCGTTCAGCCAGGATGTGTTCAACCAAAATGAGAACTTGTGAATGTTGTGTGTCAGCAGTAGTTTTGCAGAAATGGCTGATTATGTGCATGTAACACAATTGTTTTAATTGTCTAAAATTTTTTTTCTTCAGGTGTCTACCAGACCATGAAGATCGGTGAGATGTTGCGTCTAATTTTAATTCATAAATCATGATTTATGAGCACATTAGTTGAAGCGTTTCAGCACATCTGTGTCTTTTATTGTTGTTAAACTTGTCGTTTCTTATGCCCGCAGACTCATCTGGGAAGCAGGAAAAAGACATCAAGCAGCAAGAGCAATGAACATTTTTTTTTTCTTCTTGTATTGTTGTTGTCTGATGCTATTTAGAATTAGTAAAAACCTTTACTGGAATAATCATTGAGCTGATTTTGATTTTTAACATG